>NC_073630.1:97932500-98262500 GCF_029407905.1 Bubalus kerabau | reverse complement strand
TGTGGTCAGTTTTTTTCAATCTGGCACAAGTGGTAAGACAAGTCAGTACACTCCTTCATTCCATTCTCCAATAGTTTTCCATCTCACAAGCCCTCTCAAAGGCTACCATGGTCTCCTTGCTGTTCTTTAAATATGCTAGTTTTACTCCTGTCTCAGAAACTTCGTTTGCTCTTGTATCTGACCAGAAGAATCTTCACCCAGATGTTTAGAGAGCTCACTTCCAACCTCCCCATGTCATCACTTAAACGTCACTTGCTCATTAAGGCATTCCTCGAATACCTTATTTAAAATTGAACCAATCTCTCCCAATCAAAATCTGGTATTCCCTATCTTCTTTCCTTTTTTCTATAGCATTATAATCATTTAATACGCTGTATAATTTATTTATTGCCTAAATTGCCCAGGCGTGTCTGACTCTTTGTGATCCCGTGGACAGTAGCTCTCCAGGTTCCTTTGTCTAAGGGATTCTTCAGGCAAAATACCAGAGTAGGTTGCCATTTCCTTCTTCATCTCCACTTCACCTGACCCTAAAATTCAAGTTCCCTGAGGGCAATACATTTTTATTGTTCTGTTCCGTGCTCTTGTACCCATAATCTAGAGAAGTGCTTGGCATATAATAGATTCTCAATAAATTCACAAATACGTGTTAATTAGGTTTGCTGAAGTAAGATCATTTTGTAGTGCAGTTAAATCATAAATATTGGAACACAAATGAGTTTATAAGCTCTTTTTCTTAGAATAAGTCAAAGAAATAAAATGGAGAAAATATTAAAATATTAAGGATCTGAGGTGATGGAGGAAAAAAGGCTAGATAAAAGAGCCCCAGAAGAGCCTGGGGAAAGGGATAATAAATACAAAAAGAAAGACTAAGCAGCTATGATCTAATTTATAAAACTAGGATGCAGGAGACAAGGAAAGCATCTTGGAGTAGAGGAAAGAACATTAAATTTGGAGTAAACTGTAGACTATCTCAGATTTCCACTCCCCCCCAGCACTGCTGCTTGCTCAGCTGGTAAAGAATCCACCTGCAAAGTGGGAGACCTGGGTTCGATCCCTGGGTTGGGGAGATCCCCTGGAGAAGAAAATGGCTACCCACTCCAGTATTCTTGCCTGGAGAATCCCATGGACAGGGGAGCCTGGCAGGCTATGATCCATGGGGTCACAGAGTGGGACACGACTGAATGACTTTCACTTTCACTGCTGCTTGCTATAAATATATTGCTAGGGAAATGATTTAACCTCTCCTGCCCTCAGGTTCTACATTTCTGAATTAAGGAGAACAATTTCTTTTTGTTTCCTTTAGAGGGTTTCTGTGAACATCAAAAGACATCACCTATGTAGATGTACAAATGTTAAAAATGCAGACTGATGATAATGATGATGATGTGACCTCTAATAAGTGTGACTAGGAGGATCAGAAAGGCAAGATAAGCCAAAGGAGTCCCAGGCAAACCCTCTGCCAAGAAGAGCTGAGGCATAGCCATCTTCAGCTTCAGGGTTACTGCCTCTTCATCTGGAATGAAATTAGAATGATTGATTTTTAAATCTGTTACATATTGTGTGTGTGTGCACACGCGTGTGCGCGCATGCACCATGCCCTTCCCATTGAGTTGGAATTCAACTGTAGTCATGCACCCTATTTAATTTTATTTTATTTTGCATATTTGGAATTAGGGTCTTGGGAATGTCGTATGTAAATATATGCAAAACAGTATGCAAATTGGTATTGAGAGCCAAAAGCCCAGATTTTTTTTTTTTAAACAGAAATATATAATTGGGGGGGAAAGGTCCTTCTCATAAGCCTACTGTGCTGTAGCTCTTCAAAAGAGTCTTCATTTCTTTATCAGAATTTATGGCTACAAATGATACCAATGCAACATTATATATTTCATGCTAGAGAAGCTCACAAAAATTAGCAACTTTGGTGTATTTGACCTAATTCTCCTTATTGAACATATTTCTGTACCTTTAAGAAATTAGGTGGGGAGGTAGGGAATGGATGGGTGGGAAATGGGAATAGAAGGTGAAGTGGCAACTGTCCCTCACACCTGACATGCCATATGTCAAGCCACTACTTACAAATTTCTGTGAAATGAAATGAGAAAGCTTTTTGTTTATTTCCATAATTAAGTGAGGTCTAGAGAAAGAGATATCAAATCAGTGGGCTTTCTGTTCCATTTTAAAGAAATGATTTTATTCTATTGTTAAACTAACAGTAATTATACAAACGTTCTCAGTCTCTGAAAATTATGAAGAGTCTGTAATTCTAACTTTCTTTATGAAAGCTAAACTATTGTCTGGAGTATGTTTTAACAAATAACCCATTCTCACAAAGCTCAAATTAGTACAGAATTTTGGTACAGAACACCTCAAAAGCTGAATATAATCATAGTTGTAAAAGAAAAGAAATGCCTGAATTCTGAAAAGTCCTTTCAGATGGCACATATTTATTATTTTTTTCCATACTAAATCCTTTTGTGTTCTGACTACTAGTAAAAAGGGCTTGTATATCTGCTCTAAGGAAGACTGCATCAATATGCTTTTGAAAAATTTTCAAATTACAAAAACTGACTTCACATAGCACTTCATAATTTCCCTCATCAAATCCTAAAGAACTATATTAAAACATCTGTTTTTGGAATATCTTGCTGACAGAAGAATGTTATACCCCCAGGGAGTATCCTAATTTGCATAAAATTTGCATACTCATAAATAAGTTAACATTGGGGGGACAAGTATATCAACTGCAAACAATGCAAGTATTTTCTGTATATCCTTTTTATAATTGGCTTAGAGCAGAGAACTATAGATTTTTTTGAAAAACAATGTTTTCCCCATTCAATCACCTTTTAAATGAGACTATGAATTCTTTATAAATATTTTTCCCTCTCAGTTTTCTTTATCCTGCCCTCAGGAATCCAAAGTTATCCCAAATTGTCTCAATATTCAGAAATGAACTACATTGGAGCTATATGTAAATAATGTTGAAAGTGAGCCATATATAATAGACTCAAAAAGAAATTTTATAGTTGCAGATGCATACCCTGGATTATGGGCTTCCCTGGTAGTTCAGGGATTCCCTGGTGGCTCAGATGGTAAAGAGTCTGCCTGCAATGTGGGAGACCCGGGTTTGACCCATGGGTCAGGAAGATTCCCTGGAGAAGGAAATGGAAACCCACTCCAACATACTTGCCTGAAGAATCCCTATGGACAGAAGAACCAGGCAGGCTGCAGTCCACAGGGCTGCAAGGAGTCAGACATGACTGAGTGACTAAGCGCAGCACAGCACCCTGGATTATAAAACATATGAAGACATATAGAGTAAGGTAGATCCAAATCTTTTTCTCTTATCCTGGCACAAAACAATTTTCTGCAATTTTAGTAACCTTACTTAATGCGAATTTGGTAATTCACACACTCCAGTCAAGTACTTAGAAGTGCATTATGATTTTTTAAATTTAATTAACTGTGTGCCTCAGCTCTTTTAGTTTGAGAGGAAACTAACCTTCTCCAATGTTTATTCAGCCTGAAACTAGCCCTGGGAATAATGGAGCACAATGAGATAGTTACTCCCTGTAGACAACTGTCAAACCTGCTGGCTGCAGAGGCAGCATTATTACATTCTTAATGTAGCACATTATTACATTACTGCATTACTATTACTACTATTACTAGACTATTACTCTACTATAATGACTAGAAACTAGCTCCCTGATTCCCATTAATGCCCAGTTTATTCAGCTAGACCAGTGAGAATAAAGTACATAGAGTCTTGACCCAATGCGGTTTCAGGAAAGACAGGAAGATGCCTTCACCCAAATTACCTAAAACCAACCACTAGTGCACAGTCACACAATTAGAACTGTGTCTTTTATTTAAGATTGTTAACTGTTGCTTAATAAAAATATTTGGGGCAGGGGTTAACACATAAAGCTATTATCTGTTATTCATAACTTAATGAAGGGACCCTTAACCTAGGACCCCTGAACCTAGACAAGATTTAGAAAAATAATAAACCCTCTTAAACTAGATGCTCTTTTTTTTTTTAATGAATTTGTGTGAACATTTAGGGGCAAAGGATTCATCGATTTTGGCATATTTTCTAGGGAGTTCACACACACACACACACACACACATGCAAACACTTCAGTGTGAGTGAAGTTTTTGAAACAGGATTGGACAGGGATCTGAAAAGAAAGCATATAAGGTTCCTGGCAACTAAGCAAGGTATCAGGAGACAAAGGTTCCATAATTCTAATAGACAAAGAGGACACATAAAAAAGATACTGAATTCATAGGACCAACTTAATTGGCTTCAAAATTTTACTCAAACCAGTCAGAGGCAACATGAATTGACTGGGTCAACTTGCATTCCCAAACAAGTTTTTACCAATACTCTTTTTTTATTTCCATTTTATAAAAAAATCTTTCTCCAGAATATTGTTAAACACCATTTTAGAAGGATCTATGTAAGCACAACCAGAACAATGATTCTGCCAATATTAACAACTGAGTCCTAAAGGATTTAATCCAGGGCAGTGTATATTTTCTTTCTTAGGATACTTCCCACTGCTTTTATCAGAAAACCCAATCCCCCAAAAAAGGAATGCTATGATAGTATTTGAATGAAAAGTCCATCAATAGCATCAAACAACAGGCCTTGATCCGGAATAAAAAATTATATAACGAGAAATCTCTTTCTTTTTGTCTCCTCTGTCCCTTCATGTCTGTTTATGGCTGCTGCAGCAACCAAAACTGTGTCTCCTTGTTCAGATCCATCAAGATCCTACTTAGACTAACCAGCAAAATACTTGAGATTAATGGACAGGTTAAGTTATGTGTCCATCTTGAAATCAGTGTAGAAAAGGGTGAAAGAAAGCTAAAGTGAAAGTCACTCCATCATGTCCGACTCTGCCATCCCATGGACTATACAGTTCATGGAATTCTCTAGGCCAGTATACTGGAGTGAGTAGCTTTTCCTTTCTCCAGGGGATCTTCCCAACCCAGGGATCAAACCCTGGACTCCCACATTGCAGGCAGATTCTTTACCAGCCGAGCCACAAGGGAAATCCTTGTGTAGAGAGAAGGGTAAAATGTGCTTATTAATTTCACCAAAGGAACTTGGAACAGAACTGATCTGATGCAACCATGATGTTGAGAATAAGAAGAAACTTTGCGGTATTTTTACCATTAAAGAGAGAGAGAGAGAATTGCACAAAGAAAAATATACCAGCTATCAAAACAAACAAACAACATAAAAAAGAAAAAAAACAAAACCCAACAATTTCTACCCTTTTATCCAAGAAAGAAATGAAAGCTCCCTTCTGAACCAAAATATGCTGATGTTCACAGTCAGAAAAACCAGGTTCAAACTGAAGAAACAGGAAATTAACTAGATAATAATGTCAAGATCTAGGAACTGGATGGGAGAAAGTCAGGAGCGGAACAAGCAACTTTCAGGGCAACAGGTGTGAACTGCATTGGAGCTGTTTTGGTTTATGGTCAGAAGGCATTGACCGTGTGGTGGGCGAAGACAGGTTAAAGGTACAGATTCAAGAATTTATCACCCATACCTATTCACAAGAAACAGCTATTTCCAATATCATCAGGTTTGCACTACATTTAAACTTTCTTTTATTGACAACCTGACACCAGCAGGAATGAGTAGTGAACTTCTCTCCATTCTTTCTTTCTTGCCTTGTAATTCCTTTATTTCAAAGTTAGTTTCCCTGCTTGCCTGTTCCCCTGGCCGCTCAATCTCTCATCATGAAAGAGATAAATACTTTGGAACAGGGACACAGTGGGGATTTCCTAGAAGTATCTACCAAGAATTGTGAAGGGTCTGAAATTTTACTGTCCTTGCAGTCTAACAAGTTAGCTCACTACAGTTTCAGGCATACCAGCAAAAGCATGCTGGGTCAAAGATGAAGAATGGTTTATTACAACAACAGCAGTAGCCATAGAATTATCATTTGTGCTGAACCCCAGTTCCAATGGGGCCACAACAAAAGGGCCAGATGATACCTTCATGTGCAGTGGGATGCATTATAGATAGGAACTCTGAGCTCAGAAAACCCAAATATTTTACACTAGACAGTTAGTATGTATGTTCACTGCTCTGGAGGAAAATGTTATCTTCCAAGTCTGTTCATTGTGGAAATATACTTTAAATAATAGTCCAGAACAAAGGCAGTCAGTTCTTCTCAAAAGATGTGCAGAAACATGAGAGAACCAATAGGAATTTTCTCCCAGTGATATCCAATACCAATCTTCTAAGCACCATTCAAGGAGAAGGAAATGGCACCCCACTCCAGTATTCTTGCCTGGAGAATCCCATGGACAGAGGAACCTGGAAGGCCATGGTCCATAGGGTCGCAGAGAGTCGGATATGACTGAAGTGACTAAGCACACACACATACAAGCAGCATTCCAGAAATTTATTTCTGAGAGCCACAGACACCATATGAGTTCCTGAGTGGTTGACAATCAACTTGGAAACAGAAATAAGAATGGAGTAGAAAGTAAGACAGAGTAGCTAGCATTATTGAGACATTTCTGAGATTTTCTTGTTAAAATACAAATAAATATATCTGGAGGAACGTCATAACAGCTTTAGCTTATAAACAGCTATTATAGATATTAAATACAATAGCAGTGTTCTCAATTTGTGAAGTACATTTTTATATCTACTGGCTTATTCTACCTATATAACAACTCTGCACAGCAGGCAAGTATGCCATTTAATAACAATGAAACTGAGACACAGAGAGATTAAGCAACTTGTTAAAACATAACAACATGAGTTATAGTTGAATCATTCAATTAAACAGTAAAATCATTAGTAATATAGCAATAACATTTGCTCCAGAATTATAAATATTTATATATCATTCAGCCTTAATAGATAAACATAAAGCTGTAACAAATAATACATAAAAATGTGAGAGCTAGATATAATTTTGTGAGGATTTGGGGGGTTGTATTATAATGGCACTCCTTCACTGTAGTATAAAATATTCAACTGAAGGATCCTCGAGCTGTTATTCTGGAGTATATTTCGTGTTGGATAAGAATATCAACCAAGTTCTAGTTTAAATTCCACATTAATTTTAGAAAAGATGACCAATACAGGCATTATTTTTTGTAAGCTGCTTCAAGATCCCCCTATTAAAGACACCTCGTTAGTGAAGAAACATGTACTAATCTGCCAAATTGAAATCTCTTTACAAATGAGGAGACTAATTCTGTTTTTATCATTTAACTATAGAATATTAATCATCTGCTGAAACAGAAAGATTTAACAAAATGTGCATGTTCAAACTATTTGGCAAATATCTGCTAAAGAGAGCAGATAAAAACTCTTTGGTGGGGCAGGGGAGAAGATTTTTTTTTACTTAACCTGAAAAGCCAATCATGAAACGTAATGATGTGATTTTCTTTTAAATCTGTAACCCAGTAGCAGATTGTCAAAGAGGTTAAAGACAATGTCGGCCATGACTACTTTCAGCTCTTGAGTGTGGCAACGTGTATTATTTGGCGTGATCATGACACAGATCTGCATGCGTATGTCTTCAATAATTCATGCTGCAGCTTGTCTCACTGTAGGGACAGATGTCAGGGAAACCAGTGACAGCCGATCATGCTGATCCCACAGTGACACTGAACCCTGAGTATGTGCCTACTAAGTCTGATTGGAGTGAAGAAAATATGGGCCAGCAAGTTTTGGGGTAGCTATTCATTTTGTAACTACATGAAATGCGTGTATTTTTATGCATGTTTGTATATGAATATCTTGCTCCATACAATTCCCTAAAGATTTGGGACTTTTAGAATTTGGACTAGTTATATGTGGGAACATTCCTTACATTTGAATGTCAAATTTATTAGATCACTTAAAATATACCTAGAAAATGTTATGGACAAAATTAACTACTTATTGTTATGTATAGAAATGTGTATTTCTCCTACAGCTGGCTCAGATGGTAAAGAATTTGCCTGCAATGCAGGATCGGAAAAGGCAATGGTACCCCACTCCAGTACTCTTGCCTGGAAAATCCCATGGGCGGAGGAGCCTGGTAGGCTGCAGTCAATGGGGTCGCTGAGAGTCGGACACGACTGAGCAACTTCACTTTCCCTTTTCACTTTCATGCATTGGAGAAGGAAATGGCAACCCACTCCAGTATTCTTGCCTGGAGAATCCCAGGGACGGGAGCCTGGTAGGCTGCCGTCTATGGGGTCGCACAGAGTCGGACACGACTGAAGCGACTTAGCAGCTGCAGCAATACAGGATACCTGGGTTCAATCCCTGGGTTGGAAAGATCCCTTGAAGAAGGGAATTGGCTACTCACTCCTGTATTCTTGCCTAGACAACTCCATGAACAGAGGAACCCAGTGGGCTACAGTCCATAGGGTTGCAAAATGTTGGACACAACTGAGCAACTAACTCCTCAGAAATGTGTATCTCTCCTACAGCTAATATAGAGAATTACCAACCTTAATTAATCTTTCATGATTAATTCATGTATAGAAAAAGAAATCAATGTCATATATCCAGAGGTTAAACAAGCCTGATTTTTTGTTCTCAAGGATTTATCTTTGTCTCTTACAATGATTGGTATTTTAACATTTGGCATTAATCAAAAAACTATACTATTCCAGATGCCCTAAGAAAAGTATAAATGTAGGTCTGTCAGTAAATGTCTATGAACATTAATTAGTTAAAATATAAAATACAGAACATTGGTTAGAATATAGAGGCATTCTCTATGCCCAAAGTTAGTCTAATCCTTATGCCTTAATATGTTTCACAGCAAGGGACTAGAATAGGAGATATGATTGAAGCTTTCGAAGTCTATTGTTTCTACTAGTAGCAATAGTAGCTTGACATAGTTACTTTCTATTTGTGCACAAAGAAATACACAGCTATTAGCTCCAAAGTCTTAAAAGTCAAAATATTGTGACATATTTTTAGATCCCAGGATGAGCTCCATTTATCCATTTCTTGAATAGCATTAGAAAAAAGTGTCAAGGTCTACTTGTAACCTGGAGAATCTTTTATTAACAACTAGAAAATACTATGTGTATGTTTGTATGTGTGGATAAATATATGTGTGTGTATATATATACACATATATATATACATATAACATTTTGAAATATTCAACAGAACAAAACATTCATCTTTATGTTTTCTTGCGAAACACAGTATGTTCTGCAATTTTTAACTTGCCCTTAGACATAAAGCTAAGGTTTCCCAGGTGGCACAATGGTAAAGAATCCACCTGCCAATGCAGGAGATGCAAGAAACGTGGGTTTGATCTCTGTCTCAAGAAGATCCCCTGGAGTAGGATATGGCGACCCGCTCCAGTATTCTTGCCTGGAGAATCACATGGGCAGAGAAACCTGGTAGGCTACAGTCCAGGGGGTTGCAAAGAATTTTCGGACACAATGGTGCACATGCATACACACACACATACACACATCCCAGACATATAATTTAGCATTTAGCTTTTAGAGTCATTTAGAATCACTATTCTTGGTGATTTTATTGTTTCAGAGAAGTTTCTGGCTTATTCCCAAGGACTTCTCTGATCTATCCTCCCCCCTTTAAGATCAGTACATTTGGGAAAAGGCTGTGGTTTTGATATTTCATTATCTCAGGATTAGACTATTTTCAATATATACTGAGTCAGAGAATCTTGTCATTTTTACCATGCATTATGTTACCTAACAGTGGGTACCATTTTTCTTTGGAGGTGCATTTACATAAACATTTCTAATCACAGCTCCATAAAGAGACACGGTATGATAATTCATGACTTTTAGGTAATATGTCATATGAATCTTAACATATGGCATTACACTCTACAGTGGCAATCTTGGCTTCCAAAGGGACCTGGAAAACATCCAGTGAGATGAGAATAAGCCAAACTTGATAGAAAACCATATCGATGCTAATCCAGGTTTACACCTTTCATTCAGACTCAGAACTCTCCAGCAGATGGTTCAGTGTTGAAGCACTAATGTTAGCAAAATGTCAAAACTATTTTGCTAGACTCCCCAATTGTTCATACAGAGGATTTTTCAAGAGCTGGATATCAAAACAGTATTAATGAATGGTAGCACTAAGGTCTCTGATCTCAAGTCCAGGGTTTTGGTTTCAATTTCCAAAGACAATCTGGCTTTGTTCCCTTGGAATACAGCCAATCAGCTTCTACAAAAGAAAATCGAATTTTAGAAGTTTCTTCCCTGATTCTTTAGCCAACAGTGGCATAATCAGAGAAGACAAAGGAATGCAGAACCATTTGGCAGATAGCATTATTAGTGCTGCTATACCAATTTAATCATCCAAACAAATGCCATGGAATAGAGGCTCTGAATCACAATGTCTTATCCTAGGATTTGTGGACATAGAGGAGAAAAAAACTAAATGGGCTCGGGGACTCCATAAAGCATCTTAATTTAGAGGCAAATATGGATGTGGGTGTTCCTATGCACACTTTTCATATATTCTGAATATGCAATGTGAATGAATGAATGAATAGGTGTGACCCTCATTTTAGGATTAACAATGGTTTCAGTATATTACAGGAAGTCAGAATTACATGCATAAAATAAGAATAAATACATTTGCATCTAGATGAAAACATTCTCAAGCATTAG
Source organism: Bubalus kerabau (assembly GCF_029407905.1). Classification (NCBI taxonomy): domain Eukaryota; kingdom Metazoa; phylum Chordata; class Mammalia; order Artiodactyla; family Bovidae; genus Bubalus; species Bubalus kerabau. The sequence goes on along the minus strand of NC_073630.1, from coordinate 98,251,838 downwards.
TTGATTACTCAATGTCTATTAAGATCTATGCTGTCTTTAACGTATTTTTTTCTAATGTTAAAAAGTATATTGTGAAATAGGGATTAAGAGCTCTGTTTTGCAGACATCTAACCATGAATATCTCAGAGAGAGGTTTTTCTGTGCTTTCCCAATGGATAGCCTGGAATTAGTCTTCCTCACTCCAAATTCCACTCCATTTCTTTTACATCATTTTAACTTCTTTAATAATGATTTCTAACTTAGTGTGAACAGACTACAATCCCAACAGCAAAAGACAGAGTTAGTTAAGTATATGATAACACAAGAAGGCAGATGAATGGATAAAACATTGCAATATACACCCGACACACATATATTTGTATGCAAATATATATGTGTGTATGTACACACATACATACTTATATGTGTGTGTATATATGCATGCTGGCATGCATGCTAAGTCACTTCAGTTGCGTCCAACTCTGTGCGACCCTATGGATTGTAGCCCACCAGGCTCCTCTGTCCATGGGATTCTCCAGGAAAGAATACTGGAGTGGGTTGCCATGCCCTCCTCCAGCGGATCTTCCTGATCCAGGGGTCAAACCCATGTCTCCTGTTTCTCCTGCACTGCAAGCAGATTCTTTACCACTGAGCCACCAGAGAGGCCCATGTGTGTATAGATTTATATATATACACATATTTTTATATATAAACATATATTTTATATTATTAATTATATTCATATACACACACACACACACGCATGCACGCACTTCCCTGGTGGTCACATGGTCACTCAGTCACTCATACATACATACATATATATGTGTACATATATATATATATATATATGGGCTACACATACATACAATGGAATATTAGCTATAAAAAAGAATAAAATCTTGACATTTGTAACAACATGAATGGACCTGGAGGGTATCATGCTTAGTGAAATTTTTCACTTGTGGAATTGAAAAAATAAAACAAGTGAACAAACAAAACAATACAGAAACTGACTCACAAAGAACAAACTAGCGGTTTGCCAGAGGGAAGGGTGGTGGGGGAGGGAGGAAATATGTGAACGAGATTAAGGGCTGCAAACTACCAGTGATGAAATAAGTCACAAGGATGTAATGTACAGCATAGGCAATACAGTCAATAGCATTGTAATCTCTCGTATGATGTGTAATAAGCAAGACAGAGGAAAACAAAGACTGTGTGCTATAAAAATATTAAATCACTCTTGTACAACTGAATGGGCTTCCCTGATGGCCTGGCAGTGCAGGAGACACAAGAAACATGGGTTTAATTCTGTCTTAAGAAAATCCCCTGGAGTAGGAAATGGCAACTGGCTCTAGTATTCTTGTCTGGAGAACCCCATGGACAGAGGAACCTGGCGGGCTACAGTCCACGGGGTCATAAATAGTCAGACACGACGGAGTGACTAACACACACACACAACTGACACTGATATTGTAAGTCAACTATACTTCAATTAAAAAAAAAAAAAAGGACATGCAAGTAGGAGACCACTTTCAGGTAACATTCCTTCTCTCAAATTTTTCTTATGAAAGTTTCGAGTCCATGAATATTATTATCTTCAAAAACATATTTTCCCTTGCAAACTTCGTATAGCAGCCACATGGTATTAAATCAATCAGCATCAATCAATGAAACAGCAATGAGAATTCCTACCACATCTGTTTGAGTCCTGACCATCAGTCCAAGGCAAAGCATGTGGGCATGCCACCCTGTGAGTCAGTTCATATTAGGGCAGATATTTTTCCTGTTCTTCCATGAATGTGCTCCTGAGAGTGAGGTCACTGGAAGATAAATTCGTGTGTAGCCCCTAAGAGGCTAGGCCAGATCAGAACTGAATAAATTATCAATTAAAAAAAAATTGATCTGAGAGATTTGACAGCTAAAAAGCAATGTCATGTTCAAATTAGGTCAAGCCATTCAGGACTAACCCTGTAAAGAAGACCTGAATCAGTAGGCAGCACTGATATGTCATCTCTTAAAGGATTGTCATGTTGGAGTAGACAACGTTGTTCTAATTATATAACTCTTAAAAAGTTGCTACTCAAAGATTTTCATCACTTCCAAACCCTAATTTTGCTCTTCTCACTCTTTTATGATTAACCATGGTTTTATTTTCATTTTTGTTCATTATCAATTTCATTGCTGAAGACTGTCCATATTTCTTTAATGTTGTGACAAGAATTCTTTGCTAAAGCTAAAAAAAAAAAAACAAACAAGAATGAAACAAGCTAGGAGAATAACACTGTATTCCATTTTTTCCATTTAAAATATGTTACAAAACAGCTTTCAGTTTAAAAATTTTGACAGTGTATATTCAATTTTTCAACTAACAGATGTACGTACATAAAATTATATGATTGAAATTCAGTGTCAGGGGCTTTAGTCATTTAGTTTGGGCAAATTCAAGGCACTGGTTCATAATATAATTCTTGAAATATTTAATAATGAGAGAGTGGAGTTTCTACGAAACAGTGATATGGAAGTGTTTAGTGCATTTAAAAGGATATTTTACGTGAATATTTAAAAAAGAAATTACTATGATTTCCTCTTTAAATGAAAAGTGATCTTCTTTGTTTTTTTAAGAAATCAATTCATAAGGAAATTGAGTGAGCAGTACATGGCTCTTCAACGAAAGAAGAAACCAAGTCATGTCTTAGGGACGCCTCATTCAGAGTTCTTAGTGTTAGCCTGTGGTTGTCATTCAGTCCCTCAGTTGTGTCTGACTCTGTGCGACTCCGTGGACTGCAGCATGCCAGGCCTCCCTGTCCCTCACTTTCTCCCAGAGTTTGCCCAGGTTCATGTGCATTGAGTTGGTGAAGCTATCCAACCATCTCATCCTCTGCTATCCTCTTCTCCTTATGCCTTCAATCTGTCCCAGCATCAGGGTCTTTTCCAATGAGTCAGTTCTGTAAATCCCTGCTTATATTACCTCAGATTTTTTTCGCTTGTGTGATGACAATAAAGTGAATGGCATTTGTCTTATTCAGTTCAGGCTGCTATAACAGAATAACATAGGATGGGTGGCTCAAAGAGCAGACATTTATTTCTCTCAGTTCTGGAGGCTGAGAAGTCTAAAATCAATGTGCTAGTAGATTCATTGCCTAGTGAGGGTCATCTTTTTGTCTTGCAGACAGCTGCCTCCTTACATGATACAGAGAGGGGGAAGGGGGAGAAACACAGAGACTTAGTTCACAAAGACAATAATTTCATCATGAGGATTCTACTCTCATGACCTCATCAAACCTAATCACTTCCCAAAGATGAGGAGATATTTAGTCCATGGCAATAAAATGAATGTCATTTTTTAAGATATTTTGGTCTCCAGATAGGACTAAATATATGACTAAAACATTTTCAAGATAGAGGTGGGTTATAACTATACGACGGAAATGCAGTAGTCCTACAGGGAAACATAGGTTATCCATTGCTCTTTCAAATTTAGTAGGATAATTGAGTGTGTGCCACAGAAGCCAAAGACTTCTCACATGCTTTGATCCTTTAATTGACAGAAATACCATATATATTGTTTAAATAATAATTGTGATCATCCTAAAAGACAGCAATTTGAGAAATTCAGGAGCCTTCAGTGTAGCACAGTAACGCTGCTGCTGCTAAGTCGCTTCAGTCGTGTTCGACTCTGTGCGACCCCATAGACGGCAGCCCACCAGGCTCCTCCGTCCCTGAGATTCTCCAGGCAAGAACACTGGAGTGGGTTGCCATTTCCTTCTCCAATGCATGCATGCATGCTAAGTCACCTCAGTTGTGTCTGACTCTGTGCGACCCTATGGATAGCAGCCCACCAGGCTCCTCCATCTACAGGATTCTCCAGGCAAGAATACTGGAGTGGGCTGCCATTTCCTTCTCCAAGCACAGTAATGAGGCACCCAGAATCAGATGCACTGAGTCTCAGCTTCATTGTCTGATCTCCAACAATGACTGGGTAACCTTAGGCAAATTACTTGGTCTTTCTCTGTGCAGTTTACCAATCTATAAAACAGAGATAATCACAGGATTTATCTCCAGAGTAAGGATTATATGAGATAACAGAGTAAAGAGCTTAGCACAGCAACAGTGGTAAGCACTCAATAGATGCTACTATGTATTGCTATTTAGATATGGTGATTCCATCTAACCTCAGAGGCTTGGCTTTAAAAATGTGTCAAGGTTAAATAAGATTCCAGTGTCCTGCATGGTAGTAGGCATCATTATTTTTAAGGGTGTGTTGACCTTAGGGAAATGGGTTTTCCTTACAGACCCAATATAACCACTAACAAATATTACACATGTATTATTTTTAAAGAAGGAAAAAAGAAAATATATTTTACTTTTAGCTTCTGGACCTTTTGTTCAAGACAAGACTCTATCAGAAACAACAGCAGCTTTGTTATAAGACGTTTTATTCTAGGAACAGTGGTTTTGAATATTCAGTAGGGCTCCAGGCTAGTGATTTTGCAGCTAGGTATCCTATCTTCCAGGAAGCCCTTGACAAAGGTCACAAACAATTTGCTCCTTCCTCTTATTAAAATAAAGATGGAAAGCATTGATGATAACTCTGCCCAGCAGCTAACTTCATCATCTGTAGCGGTTTCAACATATGCTTGTGAGATAATGAAAAATATAGCATTAAATACAGTGGCAGATTGAATCTTGTTTCAGGGTAAATATAGTAAGTCATTTTTTTCCCTCTTCATTTCCTCAGAACCTGTTTAGCATTAGACTGTTAATATCATCCCTGATACATGACAAAACCATTGCATAATATACTGCTTTTCAGACCAACCCCCACATAAAAGTGAGCAACGGAAAACTATGAACATTAATCGGGCATTCAAAATAATGAAGTGCCTTATGCCAGCCCTTTTTAAAAGCCTTCCACTCTTATAGTTTTGTGGGAACAAACAGTTTTATAAATCTGACATGCTTTCCTGGTCCCATTTAATATTATAAAAATGTCATTTTTCTGAGGGACCGTGAAAATTAAAAGTTTTTAAAGATATATTTTACAGCCAATAGTGAAAACACTCTATACAAGCTTTATGATATAATCTTTTCTAAAAAGCAACCTTTGAATCTAAGAAACAAGTTTATCAACATTGAGAAGGAAGGATTATTTACACTTTAATCTTCAAGGACTAAGAAAATGTATATAACAACTTTGAGCAACAAACATTTTGTTATGGTAAATAGTTGCCTGGGGAAAGAATGGCTCTTGGGTTGGCCAAAAAGTTTGTTTGGGTTTTTTTTGTCATTATAGAAAAATCTCAACAAAATTTTGGTCCAACCTAGTATCTGAAGGCTGTATTTTTTTTATCCAAAAATAATTTTAAATTATGAATAACAGAAAACATGTAACCATTCATTTCAAGGGGAAAATCTAATAAACTCACAACAATTCAATTTGTGTTTTTATTGAACATCTGTCTGTCCTAAGTCCCTTCAGTTGAGTATGACTCTTCAGGATCCCACGAACCATAACCCTCCAGGCTCCTCTGTCCATGGGATTCTCCAGGCAAGAATACTGGAGTGGGTTGCCCATCTCCTTCTTCAGAGGATCTTCCCCACCCAGATATCGAACCCACATCTCTGTCTTCTGTACTGGAAGGCGGGTTCTTTACCACTAGCACCTGGGAAGCCTGTATTGAGCGTACCTCAGGAAAATTTTTTATACACAATTCCAAAAAATAGCTCATATTAAATTGAAATATGGCTTAAGAATGAAAGTGTTTATTCATATTAAGACAAAAACTGAAACAGGAGCTGACATTTACTGACAATTATCCTTTGGTTGGTCACTGTAGTAAAGTCTGAGTTTCTCCTGCTTTTATGTCACTGTAAGTTTTGGTCCCCACTTGCATATGCCTTGCTGCCAGATGCTGAACATGCCGCCTCTCTGTAGTTGTTGCCATTACAGCAGAGGTCAGCCTAAGTTCCTTACTCAGAGTTGTCCCACCTATGCTGTTACCATCATATTCCCCTTTCAAAAGTGATCTCCAGAAAAACATCTTCCCTATTTTGGCTTTGGTTTGCAGAAGCAATAAATGGCTCAGCTGCAGCCATTGCTTCAGGATCTAATTAAACAAGGAATTGCAGATGCTGTGGATTTTTTTTTTTTTCCCTAATGATACAAGCAACTGCACAGAGCACATATGTTCCTTTTCTGTTCTTTAACAAAGACTATGAAAGTGAAAGTGAAGTCGCTCAGTCCTGTCCAACTCTTTGCGACCCCGTAGACTGTAGGCCACCAGGCTCCAGGCTCCTGTGTCCATGGGATTTCCCAGGCAAGAATACTGGAGCAGGTTGCCATTTCCTTCTCCAGGGGATCTTCCCAACCCAGGGATCGAACCCAGGTCTGCCACTTTGCAGGCAGACGCTTTAACCTCTGAGCCACCAGGGAAGCCCTACAAAGACTATAGAGAACCTGAACTTGAACAAGCATAGGATGTGGTATGTTCTTAAGTGTTATTCAAGGTCAAATGTTTTTAGAAGTAAAGCAGCAACAATTAACAACCAAGTAATTTCATGCAATGTAGCCTGAGATTTAATGTGCTCTTTATTTAAAGCTTGAAATTTATCATATGGATATATCTAGACCAAATTCACTTAAAATTGTGTCTATACAGTCTTTCTTCAGAGTATCTTCCATATGTTTATTTTAGACAAACTTACATTTATCATTTAATTGTAAAATTTTAATAAACTAAAGTATATATGTAACATATGTTAAAGCCTTAAAGAATAATAACAAAGCAAAATTGGGTGGTGAACCCACCACCCAATCTAGCAATAACATTACAAATATCATTGACATCTCTGTTTTTTAAGTAGTAAAACTTTCAATTCAAAATACTGCCTAATTGCCTTTGTAATATTTTCCTTGACCCATAAGATATTTAGAAATATCCTGTACAGTTTCCAAATATTTGGGTATTTTCTAGTATCTTCTGTGACTTATTTCTGACTTAATTTGACTATGGTCAGAGAATATACATTGTACAATTTAAATCTTCTTAAATGTATTGAGTTGTTTTATGGCCCAGAACATGGCCTCTTTTGGTAACTATACCATGTGCACTATAATTCTGCTGTTTGAGGATAAATTGTTTCATAAATTCAATTAAAATTGATTGCTAGCAGCAGTTGTTCAAGTGTTCTATATACTTACTGATTTGCTGTCTGTATGTTTCATCAGTTACTGAGATCAGACAGTGAAATCTTCAGTTAGAACTATTTCAGTTCTATCAGTTTTTGCTTCATGTATACATTTGGGAGCTCTGTTGTTAGTTGCATAAACCTGTGAAATTCTATCTTGTTGTCCTATTGATGAATTGATCTTTTATCATTATAAAGTGGCCCTCTTTATCTCTGATGAGCAGTTTTGGTATCTGGTAGGTCATGTCCCCCCATATTTTTCTTTTTCTTCAGTGATATCTTGGTTATTCTGAATGTTTTGTTTGTTCATATACATTTAACAATCGTCTTGTCAAATTTCTCCAAGTCTCTATTGAGGTTTTGTTAGAATTCCTTTAAATTTTTACATCAATTTGTGAAGACAAAGACAATGATAAAGGATATCCACCCAAACATAGTAAGTATTATACTTGATGGCTTAGTATTAAAAAAAGCTTTACTTCCAAAATCATAAAGATAATGCTTATTACTACTTCTACTCACATTGTATGGAGGACATACCCAGCTCAATAAGACATGAAAAGGCAATACCAAACAGGATAGAAAAGGGGGAAATTTTGTCTTTATTAGTTAAATGACACATTTGTCCTCATAGAAAAAATTTTAAAACCTATAAATTACTAAAAGAGTAAGATAATCTAATGAGTTCACTGAATATTATTAATACATTAAAGTTTTTAGTAAGAAAGATTTAGTAAATGTAATTCATGAATTATAATATCAATTAAAAAAATGATCTAGGGGGTCTGCCCTGATGGTCCAGTGGTTAAGACTTTGCCTTCCCATGTAGAGGCTATAGATTCGATCCCTGGTCAGAGAGCTAAGACCTCACATGCCTTGGGGCCAAAAAACCAAAGCATAACTCTGATAGCTCAGTTGGTAAATTCGAATTGTTACTGAGCATGTATACAAAAGAAATTCTCTTAATGGGGCCCCGTATGGTAAAATCATTTTGAAACAGTTCAGCCAAACTTGGAAGAGGTAGAAAACATATTTTTAAAAAAAGTCTACAATTACAGAAAATTTATTTTTCTGTAGAAAATATTCAAGGAGACATATTCAAGATGATTCACGTACAGAATTGTGTGGTAGGCAGAATTCTAAAATGGCCCCCAAGAGTTCCAGTCTCTGGTTTCCTGTATAAAGCACTCACCTTAAGTGTGAGTAGAACTAGTGAATATGATGATATATCACCTCTATGGTTATGTTATGTGATATGACAGAAAGGCTTTCACAGAAGTAATTAATGTCTCTGATTAGTTAACTTTGAGTTAATTCAAATGAATGCCACTCTTGGTAAGTCTGACCTAATCAGGGAGCCTTGACAAGAGGTAGAAAAGATTCAAAACTAAAGATATTAAGTTTGCTGGCCTTGAATAAGCAAAATGTCATATTGTTGAATGGTTCACATGCCAGGGAAGGAGGGGTGGTCCCTGTACCTGATAAAGGTCTGCAATTGGCAGGCAGCAAGAGAGTGGAGACCTCAATCTAACAACTGCAAAGAACTAAATTGCAACAACAACTGAAATAAGCTTGGAAGAAGACAGTGTGCCTCTGAGACTGCAGCCCTCACCTTTATTTTGCTTTTATGAGATCCTAAGCAAAGAAAACCAACTGGGCCAGGCTGTGCCCAGACTTCAGGCTCACAAACTGTGACAAATTATGCTGTTTTACATCTCTAAGTCTGTTGATATTTCTTATGCATATGCAGAAAAATAACAGCTTGTAATAGCAAGAAACAACAAAAATCTTGAAATAAGTCAAATGTCTATGGGTGGCAAATAAATCAGTTCAGTTCAGTCGCTCAGTTGTGTCCGACTCTTTGCAACCCATGAACTGCAGCACGCCAGGCCTCCCTGTCCATCACCAACTCCCAGAGTTCACCCAAACCTATGTCCATTGAGTCGGTGACGCCATCCAACCATCTCATCCTCTGTTATCCCCTTCTCCTCCTGCCCTCGATCTTTCCCAGCATCAGGGTCTTTTCAAATGAGTCAGCTCTTCACATCAGGTGGCCAAAGTATTGGAGCTTCACCTTCAACATCAGTCCTTCCAATGAACACCCAGGACTGATCTCCTTTAGGATGGACTGGTTGGATCTCCTTGCAGTCCAAGGGACTCTCAAGAGCCTTCTCCAACACCATAGTTCAAAAGCATCAATTCTTTGATATTCAGCTTTCTTTATAGTCCAACTCTGTCATCCATACATGCTACTGGAAAAACCATAGCTTTGACTCAAGGGACCTTTGTCAGCAAAGTAATGTCTCTGCTTTTGAATATGCTATCTAGGTTGGTCATAACTTTTCTTCCAAGGAGCAAACGTCTTTTAATTTCATGGCTGCAATCACCATCTGCAGTGATTTTGGAGCCCCCCAAAATAAAGTCTGACACTGTTTCCACTGTTTCCCCATCTATTTCCCATAAAGTGATAGGACTATTTGCCATGATCTTAGTTTTCTGAATGTTGAGCTTTAAGCCAACTTTTTCACTCTCCACTTTCACTTTCATCAAGAAGCTCATTAGTTCTTCACCTTTCTGCCATAAGGGTGGTGTCATCTGCATATCTGAGGTTATTGATATTTCTCCCGGCAATCTTGATTCCAGCTTATGCTTCCTCCAGCCCAGCGTTTCTCATGATGTACTCTGCATAGAAGTTAAATAAGCAGGGTGACAATATACAGCCTTGACGTACTCCTTTTCCTATTTGGAACCAGTCTGTTGTTCCATGTCCAGTTCTAACTGTTGCTTCCTGACCTACATACAGGTTTCTCAAGAGGCAGGTCAGGTGGTCTGGTATTCCCATCTCTTTCAGAATTGTCTGCAGTTTATTGTGATCCACACAGTCAAAGGCTTTGGCATAGTCAATAAATTGGCAAATGAATAAATTAATGCAAACGAATTAATGAATTAAGGCAGTGTAGTCATACAATGTTACAGTGTGAAAAAGTGAAAGTGTCAGTCACTCAGTCATGTCCAACTCTTTGGGACCTCATGGTCCCAAAAGATATGGGACCCAGCCAGGCTCCTCTGTCCATGGAATTCTCCAGGCAAGAATACTGGTGTGGGTTGCCATTCTCTTCTCCAGGAATATTTCTGACCCAGGGATAGAACCAGGGTCTCCTGCATTGCAGGTGGATTCTTTACCATCTGAGCCACCAGGGAAGCCCATTACAGTAGACCATGATGAAATTAAATAAAATATACCAGCATGGATGAATCTCAAAAACTCAAAAAATCTCAAAAAAAGCAAAAAAATTGCAAATCAGAAGTATACACACTACAACTTTACTAATACAATTATTAAAATAGGAAAAAATCAAAGAATATGTCATTTAAGGACAGATATCAATGAGGAATTGTTCATGTTATATACTTAAGGTTGAGATTGCCTCTGGGGAAGAAAGATGGTTGAGAGGACTATAAAAGTGGTTTCAATGGTATTGGCATTAACCTATTTCTTAGGTTCTGCAGTGAGTATCTGAGTGTTTATTTTGTTATCTATCAAACTGCAGATGTTATAAACACTCTTTTAAAATGGAAGACATAACTCACCACTGAGTACATAATCCTTTAAAAAGGTGCTCAAATTCTAGAAAGTTAATCTCTTGTCTTCCTAGATTAGAAATTGAGTAATAATTTCATCAAGTGGAAAAAAATTATGTGTGGCTCTCCAAGTGCATTTAAATACAGCAACAGCAGTAACAGCCATGGTCGTCATCATCTCTTCAACCTAATTAGTGATGGCAGTTGAGGCAGATCAGCGAAGTGAGCCAGGAGACTAGTGACCCAGGTGTCATCTTTCTTCTGTGTTGTGTGCTTTGCATGTTCAATCTGTGCTGTGTTGGGGGAGTGAAGCTGAGAAAAACCCAAGTGCTAATAACAGTGAGAGAGGAAGACACAGAGGTAGAAAATTGAGGGAGAGGAAAAAATTCTAAATATGCTTCACATTCTTGAATTAATGAGAAACTGAATCATAAACCATTGTTAAACTTGTAACTTGATTAGGGATGAATTATTTATCCAATTGAAACATACAACCTATGCTCCTAATATTGAGCTGTTTTGCTTACACATCTTGAATGGTGGATCAGGGAAATTACCAAAGAGTCCTGAGAAACTTCATCAAACCTGAAATTATGATTTTTCCTGGTGAAATATTGAAAGGTAAGCCAGTTCTCTGATTTTACACTAGTTTTTCGAAATCTAATTCTGCTTCTCCAAAGCAAGTCCTGAATTTGATGACAACAGTAGCTAAAGCCAATTATTAGTCCTAGAGTTATGAGAAGTTACACTTCTCAGTAAGACTTTGTGTAGATATACTCATGTCTCTTACACACTCATCATGTATAACAAAGTGATGCTTAATCAGATTTCACAAAGTGTTAATTATCATAATTGGTTAGAAAGAATTTCTAAATTATTGAACATTTCTAACATATTCTACTTCACAAATTAATTGTAGCCTAGAACTACAGAAATGGTTGTAAATAGGGTGGTACTGTTTATACGTTACTGTTGTGGTTTGAAAAATACAGCAGATTATTTACTACAAAATTTTTTCACTAACAAGGAGAAAAAGATTATCTATTCAGTTTTCCCCTTTTGGTGCAAACATTTGAATAGTTATTCCTGATAGGTTAGAAGAAATTATTTTCATTAGTGAATTTCAATTTCATATCACAGTTTCATGTCACCACATCCCTCTCCTGTTTGACTCCTACTAGCCCACTCCTCCAGCAAAATTCATCTGTACTAGACTAAAGTCACAGAATTTTAGAACCAGACAAGATTTAACATACCATGTGGCTCAACCCAAAGATAAAACTACACTTGGCATGGTTGTTAAAATTTCTTTTTGAAAAAAACATTAGAAAATTAAAATTGAGCTGTCCCCATAGATAATTATTGAGAAGGCTTATTAGCCCCTTGAGTTTGAGGAAAAATTACATCTTTAAGCAGCTGAATTCTTGCACACACACACACACACACACACAATAATAATTAAATCAGCTACTTTCAAAGTGACCAGACCATGCAGCATGGAGATTACAAAGCAATGACATTTATAAATGTTGGCAACTAGTTGTATACCAGGAAACCAAAAGCAATTTATGTAGGAGTTTGGCATCCTCAGTTCTCTGTAAAATTCTATGACTAATTTCTCAAGTAGTTTTATTTCTCTTACTTAATCACTCTACTTCCTGCTTCACAATACAGATGAGAGCATTTGGTTATATCCACTGCTCCAAAGGGATCAAGGAATAAAATATGTCAGTGAGGTTTTAAAAAAGGCTAGTTTTATAACTAACAATGGAACATATTACAAGATTTAAATGGGAAAATGTGAGATAAATTAGGTTTTCCTCCTGTATCCTTTCAAAACCTATGGACTAGTATTCTCACACTTTTTTGTCAATCCAGTATTACTTTTCTTATTCTAATTATTTTGAAACCTATTCATAATGTCTGTCATTCTGCATCTGCTGTATTTCCTTCATCCTGTCTCAATTTTCTGTTCTCCTCAAGTGTATCTACCAGCCAGGACTTTCAGGGCTTCAAAATAACTTATTCCATATAGTCTACTGCAACAAGGTCTCACATACATTATCCCATTTCATTCTCAAAATAAAGTAGCAGGGTTGATATACAGATTTCTGTCCTCTAGAGGAGAATAGAAAAATCTCCTGTGGCCTGACCAAAATCACAGCTAAAGAAACACTTGAATCAAGAATGAAAGTCAAGCTTCTTCTCACTATGTCCAGCATGATTTCTTAAAGAGCTCTTCTCTTTAGATAAATCAGCTATTCTCTAGTCATTACTCCTCTACTGCCACTCTTCACTCCCACTTCTATTTCCATCAAATGATGTTTATAAGCTTGCATACAAATTGCTGCTGACACAATACTAACTACAAGTGACTTCTGACAATCTCCAAACCCTTATAGTGCTTGACTTCCTAATGGTACTTAGAGACAACTGGGACACTTACATGGTAATAATGTGGAACTGATGGAATAGGTTTCTAGTACCTCTGCCAGCAGGAATTCTATTAATCTAAAGAGGTCCTCCCTCCAGTACTCTTGCCTGGAAAATCCCATGGATGGAGGAGCCTGGTAGACTGCAGTCCATGGGGTCGCTAAGAGTCGGATACGACTGAGCGACTTCACTTTCACTTTTCGCTTTCATGCATTGGAGAAGGAAATGGCAACCCACTCCAGTGTTCTTGCCTGGAGAACCCCAGGGACGGGAGCCTGGTGGGCTGCTGTCTCTGGGGTGGCACAGAGTCGGACACGACTGAAGCGACTTAGCAGCAGCAGCAGCAGCAGCAGCAAAGAGGTCCTCCCATCTCATATCTGAGAACAGTGAATCCATGACTGTCTCCGAGTATTTCACCTTATTATTCTAAGTGGCTTCAGTATTTAGCTAATATATGTCAGACAAAGAAAAATAACATAAAATTTAAATTTACCTTAAAAACATAGTCGATTGCTACAATTTCTGTCAGTCAGGGACCAGCCAGCAAACCACTCCAGGTAATTTAAATTGAGGCAATTTAATGCATGGTAGTGAGTGATGGGAAGAGCTGAGAATCCAACAGGGGATGGTGAAGCAATCAAAAAATTAGCAAAGGCAGGAAACCACTACCAATTCTGGAGCTGGAGGGATAAAGGGGGAAGTCTTATTACCCTAGACTAGAAGCCATGATTGCCTGATGGAAAAGCAGAGGCTGTCTAGCAGGGAGCTGAAAGCCCAGAGGAAACCAGCCACTGCAGAAAGATGGCACCCGAGGATCAGCTAGTAGGGGACAAATACTCTGGCCTCTCCTATCCCCCCCTCTCCCCCACCTCCGTCCACCTACCCCTTTCCAGGTCGCCTATGGACCAAATCTATCTGGAAGCTAGTTGGAAAGCAAGTCTGAGACACATGGTTTATGGGTGAGGGGTCAAAATGAACATTAGTACAATAGACAATGACCAACCCACTTCCCAAAGCATGAAAGAGAAATCTAGAGCTGTAAACTGATTGCTAAATTATGTTCAATTTACTTTTCTTTTACATAATGAAAATGATCTGCATATCTCTGAGTAGCCTAGACATTAGAGCATTTGGTACATAATGTAGTTGGTTAGGGAAAATAATGCTAAGTATAGAAACTGATGCAGCGTAAGTACTGTCATGTTTTCTCATTACACACTTAAGCAACAATAATGGATGTCATTACACAAAAGTATGTACTATAATCATACAATTTATTTAGACTGCACAAAGAAAAGATTTACTTAGCCTGTCTTAATATATTTATACCTCTAATTACATATTCATTATATAAGCATCCACTCAAGACCTACTATGTGGCAGATAATTTGCTAGTTCCTAGAAAACTATTTCCATAAGATAGGGTCATATCTTCAAGAAACAAAGAAGACAGAAACTAAAAATAAATGATACACATAAAACATAGATAAGATTGAGAGGAGCACACAAATAAGAAAGTAGTTCATTTTTCCAGGAGGATAGGAATCAATAAAAGAGAGGATATTTGAGCCAAATCTGAAGAGATAAGAAAAAATCAAAGCAAATGCTATGTTTGTCTGAAGTCTTCCCAGGCTTTTTGCCTGTGGACACATCGATCATTATAAGCATTGCTTACATATCACAGTCCAAATCAATTACAATGCTGAATCATCCGCTGACTTTAATAAAATGCCTAAAAAGAATCCCTAACATTTCTATCCACTTGGCATTGCAAGAAACCTAACAGAAATAATCTTAAGGTTAAAGATCTTCAAGCACTGCATGCTACGATATTACCTTCTTTTTCCATCATTCCCAACCCTGTCCCCTTGCTATCCTCTCCTGCTTCCTACATACTACTGAATATTTTACAGCCGTGGAACTTTGTTCTAATTTGCTTTCTTTTCCAGTACAAGCCAAGAACCATATAGACCTGCAATTCACATTGACCCAAATTCCTTGAGATGATGTTGAAAGGTTTTGTTTGATCTTCCACATTTGGAAAGGGATTTGGATAACATTTTACATACTGGAAACTCTGCCCTTATTCAAGATGTTGATGACCTGTTAGCTACTCCTTCACTGAAATCTTACCACTTTTGTAGACCATATGTTACAAAGCCTCTAAAAATGCTTGGTGACCCCTGTCTCAGATTCATTACTTAGGACATGACATGTTTATACCAATAGGAGTGAGGTCATCTTTTAGGTTAAAAACTAATTTCAGTGTCCCAAGACTCACTTGAATTTCACAAATGTCCACCCTCTTAGATATAGCTAGCTATTGCTTACCTAGCATATCAAATATGCTTCTATTCAAAGCTTCTATTTGTGTGTATGTGAGTGTTCAGTCATGTCCGACTCTTTGTGACACCATGGACTGTAGTCCACCAGGCTCCTCTGTCCATAGGATTTGTCAGGGAAGAATACTGGAGTGAGTTGCCATTTCCTCCTCCAGGGGATCTTCCCAACCCAGGGATCAAACCCACATCTCTTGCATCTCCTGCATTGGCAGGTGGATTCTTTACCACTGCACCACCTCAGAAGCCCAAAGCTTCTATTGCATCGTGTTTAAATGAACATCCTAGAGCCATGATCTTTGTCACAAGAAACCAAATAGTCTTTTTTCTGATCTAAACAAATCTTGTAGAGAAACATAGAACTGTCTTCTTGGTAATGTATGTCTATATATTTTTTGTTGTGAGGAAAAAGAAACTATTTTAGGTATGAACACAGCTTCATGAAGACAAAGACTGGCCCACTCATTAGTATGAGTCAATTCTGTCCAGATCTCTTTGACTTAGCTATTCCCCACATGGTCACAGCATTCCTAAAGACATATTCTAATGTGTCTTTAAAATATGCAATTGTATTCTTCTCTGCAAATAGAGAAGGCTGGGCTCATATTAAACTCAACCTGTTTGTTACCACTTCAATACAAGTGGAGTTTCATGACTGTCTTACAGCCCCTGCCCACTATTCAAACCCATTATTAACTGCAAAACCTTTTTATCCCCCAAACTATTGACCTCATACTTTAGGTAGATATGCCTGGTCAATGGCCAGAAAAAGATGGGTTTAGAATATGCAGCAATATGGGAAAGTAGAAATTCTTCCTTATTGTCTATTCTTGCTTACCCACATGACTGAATTTATTATTTTTGGTCTTATTTATGGTTATGGACAATGAAGGAAACAAGAGTTCATCACCTCAGTAAGTATAAAAACATTTATTTGTTCATTTATGATCTGTTATACATTATCATGGCTTCCCAAGTGGTGCTAGTGGTAAAGAATCTGCCTGCCAATGCAAGAGATGCAGGAGATGCAGTTTTGATTCCTGGGTCTGGAAGATCCTCTGGAGGAGGTGGAAATGACAACTCACTCCCATAATCTTGCCTGGGAAATCCCTTGGACAGAAGAACCTGGCAGGCTACAGTCCATGGCGTCCTAAAGAGCCAAACACAACTGAGCATTACTACTACTACTACTATGCATTATCATATTGCTGCCATAAAGGGTTTTGTTCTCTAAATGACTTGCACAGGGAAATGCTTTGGCTCACACTACAGCCAAAGCAACTGCCACTTTCGCTTTCTGGATCCAACTAGTTGCCTCTGAAAACTTTGTGTTGTTACCTCTCAGATTCAAGATTAAACAAAATAACAAACAAAATTTACTGACTCATAGGGTGCCTCTTCTTCTCACAGGCAACCCACTCCAGTACTCTTGTGGGGAAAATCCCATGGACAGAGGAGCCTGGTGGGCTGTGGTCCATGGGGTCGCTACAAGTCGGGCACGACTAAGCGACTTCACTTTCACTTTTCACTTTCCTGCATTGGGGAAGGAAATGGCAATCCACTCCAGTGTTCTTGCCTGGAGAATCCCAGGGATGGAGGAGCCTGGTGGGCTTCTGTCTATGGGGTCGCACAGAGTCGGACACGACTGAAGCAACTTAGCAGCAGCAGCAAAGACCTTCTTCTTCTTGGGTTCATGGCCTACGGAATGAAAAAGGTAAAAAAAAGTATGCACACATGTGCTCAGTTGCTAAGTCATGTCCACCTCTTTGTGACCCCATGGACTGCAACCCAACACACTCCTCTGTCCATGGGATTTCTCAAGCAAGAATACTGGAATCAGTTGCCATTTCCTTCTACAGGGGATCTTCTGACCCAGGGATTGAACCCTCATCTCCTGCATTGGCAGGCAGATTCTTTACCACGAGCCAGCAAGGAAGCCCTGAACAAAAGTAATGACAACACAGGTGATGGATACATAATTGATATGTGAGTTCTGAGTTCTTCTTAGTTGATCTGTTTTGTCACATCTGCCCCATTTTTCAAGCCTATACTTTAGCAAGTCCAGTAAAGATGCAATGTTCCTACAGAAGAACACAAGGAACTCAAATTCTGGTTGTCCATGTTTTTTAGGAAGAACCTATTGTAGAAGAACTGTAGACTCTCTGCATTATGCTTTTAGAGAAAGGTCATCTGAAAACATCCTTGTTCACAGAGTGAGGTATAACAGAAAAGAGAAATTTATGAACAGAAATAATACCAGGAAGTAATTTTTCAACTGATAGAGTCACTTAAAACATCAAGGATGTAAAATATTATAGTACAGAACAGTCTTATGGACTCTGTGAGAGAGGGAGAGGGTGGGAAGATTTGGGAGAATGGCATTGAAACATGTAAAATATCATGTATGAAACGAGTTGCCAGTCCAGGTTCGATGCACGATACTGGATGCTTGGGGCTGGGGCACTGAGACGACCCAGAGGGATGGAATGGGGAGGGAGGAGGGAGGAGGGTTCAGGATGGGGAACACATGTATACCTGTGGTGGATTCATTTTGATATTCGGCAAAACTAATACAATTATTTAAAGTTTAAAAATAAAATAAAATTTAAAAAAATCAAAAAAAATAAAATATTATAATAAATCTTAAAAATTTATCAATGAAACACAACTAATTATTAAATTACAACAAAAAATAGTAGTTATTCAAGCTATGTTACACAAACCACATGGCTCTAGATTACTTTAACTAGTAAATGAGTATGAATCCTTATTGGAAAGAATGCTGCACACATTTTCTAGATAAGTTAGAGTATAACCATGACCTATAAGAAAAGAGACTACCTAATCACAACAGAATACATTCTGATGTTTGAGTGTCCAGGTAATGATATGCCAGGAAATGGGAAAGGAAGATTGTATAAGGTACATAGATAATTCTAAGGCTTATAGTCATGTTACATGCAAGTGGTACTAATAAAATGTGACTTCTTTGCACTATTCAGTACTCCCAAATCTTGCTACATCAAGGTGGTATAAAACTTTTTAAGTCTATTTAGAAATGCAATTTAGGATTTATGACAAAGGCAGGAATGCAACATAGTGGAGGAAAGGTCACTTTTTTCAATAAATTGTGCTAGATGGATATAATATCCATGCAAGCAAAAAATAGCTGAACTTCTTCCTCACAACATATACAAATAGATTGCCTATCTAAACCTAAAATGTGAAACAATAAAGCTTTCAGGAGAAAACACAGAAGAATGTCTCTGTGACCTTGGAGTTAACAAAGTTTCCTAAACAGGGCATGGAAAGCATTAACCATGAAATTTTAAAAGTGGAAAATTAGACAGTGTTAAAGTTCCTACTTGATGTCATAAATAACAAGAGAATGAAAATCAACCAATAGGGGAGGATGCTATTCATTATAAATATCTCTGACAAAATATTTATATTCAGAATATATATATTTTAAACTCTTTAATATTGAGAAAAATATGCACAACCCAATAGAAAAATGAAAAAAAAAAGACTTGAACAACCACTTCACAAAAAAAATGTATGACTAATAAGCATGTAAAAAAGGTGCTCAACTTCATTAGATAAATGCAAAATAAAAATATAATATAATACTACCACCCTCCCACCACCCCCCATCCAACCATCCCTCCACTCCACTCCAGCCCCCCCACCCCCACTATGCCATGGCTAAAATGAAAAAGATGGGGAAATACCAAACGTTGATGAAAATGTACAGCAACCATATCGAAAGGCTTGGCAGTGTTCATACAAAAGTTGAACATCACAGTCTGTTCTGACCCAGTAATTATAGTCCTAGGTAAATGTGCAGGTGTCAACAAAAAACATGCTCCAAAACATTTTGTTACACTATTCATACCATTCCCAAATTAAAAATAATACAAATGGCCAGTAACAGTTCAATGGGTGAATGAACTGTGATATTTTGGAGCAATGGAAGATAAAACAGGAAATAGTATAAGGAACTCCCAACTATACACAACTAGGTAGCTGAAACAAGCATTGAGTGGGGGGAAAAGTGAGTGAACGTCGCTCACTCGTGTCCGACTCTTTGAGAGTCCATGGGCTATACAGTCCGTGGAATTCTCTAGGGCAGAACACTGAAGCAGGTAGCCTTTCCCTTCTCCAGGGGAGCTTTCCAACCCAGGGACCAAACTGAGGTCTCCCGCATTGCAGACGGATTACCAGTTGAGCCACAAGGGAAGTTCGTGGGGGTGGGGGTGGGGGGGAGATACAAAAAGTGTTTGCACTGTGAGTTCATGTATATAAAGACTGTTAGTAATCTAGGTCATAGTTACACTTGGGACATGGGACAGGGAGAACTGGAAAGGGGTGGTGTCAAGGTGTCCTGGGGTGCTTGCAATTGCAAAATGTTCTAGTTCTTGCTCTAAACTGTGGTTACATGGGCTTATCCAGTTTGTGAACATTTATACAGATATATCCAAATTAAAAAGTTACAGCTGGAACAAATAAGAAAATAATGTCAGTAACAGATCATACATTAAACATTGTATTAAAATCATTGAGGTCATAAGGAACTCTACTGCTCCGCCCCCTAAGCCATGCGTGCGCACATGCACAGTGAAGTGAAAAACCTCATTGGCTGGGACTAGGTGCGCACTTCCGGAAGCACTTAGCACCGCCCCTTCCGTCTGCTGGTCATCCCGCCTTCCAGCCAACCAGTCTCCGCACTCTCCAGCCCGGCAGCTTCCGTCCTGTGAACTCAAACTCCACCAAGGCAAACAGGGCTTGGCGGCTGTAGTTTTTTTCACAGTCTCCTCCGTCAGAACCGGCTCGCTGCTTGCCACCATCATGAACATCCGCAATGCTCGGCCAGACGACCTGATGAACATGCAACATTGCAACCTCCTTTGCCTTCCCGAGAACTACCAGATGAAATACTATTTCTACCATGGCCTTTCTTGGCCCCAGCTCTCTTACATCGCTGAGGACGAGGACGGGAAGATTGTGGGCTACGTCCTGGCCAAAATGGAGGAAGACCCAGATGATGTCCCTCACGGACACATAACCTCACTGGCTGTGAAGCGTTCCCACCGGCGCCTGGGCCTAGCCCAGAAGCTTATGGACCAGGCCTCCAGGGCCATGACTGAGAACTTTAGTGCCAAGTACGTGTCCCTGCACGTCAGGAAGAGTAACCGGGCAGCCTTGCACCTCTATTCTAACACTCTTAACTTTCAGATTAGTGAGGTGGAACCCAGATACTATGCAGATGGAGAAGATGCTTATGCTATGAAGCGGGATTTGTCGCAGATGGCAGATGAGCTGAGGAGGCAGTTACAGCTGAAGAAGGGCGGGTATGTGGTGCTGGGCTCCAGGGAGAACCAAGAGACCCAGGGCAGCACACTTCCTGGTTCCGAAATGGCCTGTCAAGAGGAGAAGAACCCGGCCACTGATGGTAGTGGGAGTGACAGCAAGGAACCCAGTGAATCCACGGAAAGCCCCGATGCCCAGGACAATTCAGAAGACTCCAACTCCACCTCCTAGAGCCTGCTTAAGGTAAGTGTTCTCACTTCCTCGACCCAGTTCCTATCTCCCCTGAATTCCTGCACCATACTTGGGTCACCGGAGTCCATCCCATTCTAGCCCCAATGGATTTCACTGTGAAAACACCCTGTTGACCTTGGGGAGGAGTGTAGAGTGGGTTGGGGGAAACTCATTGCTCATTATAGGAAGTTAATAGGATTCCATGCTGAAAGTAGATTAAATTCAGTAAAATAAACAACATTTATCCTGCCTTTTCGATATCAATTGTATTTCAGAATATCCACATAGTTTATGAAAGAAATTTCTTCTTTATAGAATGACAGCTAATAAAAGCAGAAAGAATGCTAGAGTTATAAAGTTGCCATTTTCAAACTCTTGAAACAATAGATCAGGCAGTTGTCATCAATGAATGATGCCATTAGGTGAAAGTTGGGACAGTTTGCAATGATGGATCAAGCTAGCAACACTTGAAGTCACTGGTCAAGTGTAGCATCACTATGTGCTGTGCTGTGCTTAGTTGCTCTGTGGTGTTCGACTCTTTGCAACCTCATGGACTGTCCACCAGCTTCCTCTGTCCATGTGGATTCTCCAGGCGAGAATACTGGAGTGGGTTGCCATGCCCTCCTTCAGAGGATCTTCTCAACCCAGGGTCGAGCATCACTATAAGGGAGACAAATATTATGTGCCTCCTAATCCAATAGGAAGTGCACAGTGACAGCTATGAAATATTCTTGCCCAAAGAAAATATTGTGTGTCTGTATAAAATGTATCTTGAATCCAAAGAAGACCCTGGATCTAACATTTTTTTAAGGAAAAAAAAAACATAGGGACATGTTAAATTTCAATCAGCCAAATCCAGAATGAGAAAATTTCTGCAGAACAAATGATCTGGTTTCTCCAACAAATGAATGTCATTTTTAAAAAAAGAGGAGGAATTTATCTGTTAAAACAAGTTGTAGAGATATACTAACCATATACAACTGTTATGGAGGTTGTTTGGTTTAAACAAACTAAATATAAGACATTTTGACGCAACTAGGCAGAACTTGAACACAGATTGTATCCTATTAAGGAATTGTTAATAATTTGGTTAAGTGAGCTAAATGATATTGTAGTATTGTTTTAAAAAGCCCTCATCTGTTAAAGATACCAGTTTAGATCAGTCACTTAGTCGTGCCCGATTCTTTGCTACCTCGTGGACTGCAGCATGCCAGGCTTCCCTGTCCATCATCAACTCCCGGAGCTTGCTCAAACTCACATCCATTGAGTCGGTGATGCCATCCAACCACTTCATCCTCTGTCATCCCCTTCTCCTGCCTTCAATCTTTCCCAGCATCAGGGTCTTTTCTAAGGATATATATTGAAGTAATTAGAGTTGAAATAATATGAGGCCTTGGATTTACTTCAAAATACTCCAGCAAAATCGCACACACACACACACACACACACACAAAAG
Organism: Bubalus kerabau; assembly: GCF_029407905.1. Taxonomy (NCBI): domain Eukaryota; kingdom Metazoa; phylum Chordata; class Mammalia; order Artiodactyla; family Bovidae; genus Bubalus; species Bubalus kerabau. Next base: position 98,229,317 of record NC_073630.1, on the reverse strand, counting down.
AGGTTCATGGAGGGGGAAATAGAAAAAATAAGAATGACAACATGTAATAATTGTTGAAGTTGGGTAATGGGTACTTGGGGGGTTCATTATGCTATTTTTTTCACTCTATAATGTGTGAAAATCAACATAAAAAGTCAAAGAACAAAACAATTACTGTTCTTCATACTAACCATTAACCAGTCACTGAAAAGTAGTTTTAAAAGACTATTTAATTTCCCTTAAAGAACGTTGTAACACCGTAACAATTTGAAGGGTCAATTTAGAAGCTTTAACTTCTAGTCACCTTACCCTTATATATGAAAAAGGCAGCAACTTTCACGTAACAAAGTCCAGTTATGAGTGACACACTGCATATAATTAAATGCCATTGGATTCATTTACTCATTCATAAAAATTTGTATATGCCTGGCCATGAGACTTGGAGCTTGGTATACACCAGTGATTAGGACAGGCTGATGTTTACATTATATAGCATCTTATCTTTGTGGTTATCAGCTTCTCTTCAGTTGTTATAGTATACCTGAGTAAGATTTTAAGTAAGCAAAGATAATTGGAGATTGCTTAATATCTGGTATGAGAAACAAAAATAACTGTCACTTTAGCAGGGGAAGAGAAAATAATAAATAATTGTAAGAAAATTATTGTGTGGCAGTTACAAATCTCAGTGTCCAAATTCAGGAATAACTGAAATGTTTCTTTATATTACTGTAATCGGACTTTATTTCTAAGATGAAAGAGGTGTTCCCTGTACTTAGCGTCAGTGTCCTTCCATGTTGGAACCTGCTGAGACAGCTCCGTTGGCTCCATCTAATCTTTGGTCCTTATGAGCCCCTTCTGGGTCCTTTCCAGTCAGAGGCCTCTTCAGGTCTCAGGTGTTCTCTGCCATGTTTGGGCAATTTTGGTAGCAAGAGTATTAATGTGCGGAGGCTAGTTGTTCTAAAAATTAATCTCCAAATCTCAATAACTGAAAACAGTAACACACATTTTCTCACATCACGGTCCAGTATGAGCGATGTGGTAGGGATGTGGAGGGGAGAGGAAAAGAAAGGCCCTTCTCCATGAAGTCATTCAGGACTCTAATCTGCTCCTTAGCCCTGTTTAGGAATCTGGTGAAGCCTAAGGACACCTGGAAAACTGCCTTTTAAAGGCTTGAAAATCTGTGCGATTGCAAAGGAAACCAATTTTTATTAATACTGTTATCAAATTATTCTAAAATAAGCTTATTTTGTTGTTCAGTCACTAAGTCGTGTCTGACTCCTTACCACCCCATGGACTGCAGCATGCCAGGCTTCCCTGTCCTTCACTGTCTCCCAGAGTTTGCTCAAATTCATGTCCATTGAGTCAGTAATACAATCTAACAATCTCATCCTCTGCCATCCCCTTCTCCTTTTGCCTTCCATCTTCCCCAACATCAGGGTCTTACGATATTTATGCAGTTAAAAGAAACTTGAGTGTAAATGCTATTTGGAGATACCTCCAGCAGCTGTAGTGTAATATGAAAACCTGTGATTTGTATTGGTGATAAAGTCACAAGGTTTGTAACACACTACTATGCCTATTGAAGGAAATGCTAAATTTCAGATGGAGGCTAGTGAAAATCCAGAATTTTGTTGTTGTTGTTCCAAATCCAAGTTCATGGTTCTCCCAAATTCAGTTAATGGATCCCAGGCTAAAAGCCCCTGATACAGTGCCATTTTCTAGAATCATATGTCCTCCACTGGTTCATATACATTCAACTTGCATATAAGGGAAGATAATACACATGGAGGTTTATTTAGGTGTTAAAAGTCGGTCTCATTTTCCTAACTACCTGCAGGGGAGATTAGATAGTGTAGTTTAGTTGTATGCCTGGGAGAAAAAGGAATGAGTTCTGGTAACCACACAGCATCATTTCTGCAACAGTGGGAACCACCCCAGTCGTGCTCTGGTCTTTGAGAAGTTCTGCTTCCATGCCCAGCTAGGAGCCTGGGATCTCTCTGCTGCACCCTCCCTCTCCATACGTGGCACAGAAAATTCTGCCAGGCTATCTGAGCTGTCTGCTTAGTCACATGACACACTTGTCTTCTGCACAAACCTCAGCATGGGATACTGGGACCCTGCCACCTTGCTGCCTTTATGCCTCTTGTTAAAGCCTGGAAGAATTGACCCCTCTACATGGAAATCCCCCAAATTGTCTAAAGCTGCATTTACCATCCCTCACCTTTGTCCCATTCAGCAGGGGTTTATTAGGACATACACTTAGCTGCCTGAATGGGAAAAGACTTCTGTGAGGAAAGAAAGAATAGAGACAAAAATTAAAAAGGTTAATACAACAGAAGTATTATCCAGCCACAATTGTGGCATTCCCCCTGTGGAACTGGAGTTAGAATACCTACAGAAGAAAGTCCTGAAAGAAATAACCTTTCATTTTCCCTTATCTTATTTTGGGTCTGGGCAATGGAGACAGAGTTAGAAGATTTAGAAGTGATGGTGAATAGGGCAGCTGGTGAAGGAGACCAGATATCTTCCTCTACAAAATGGTAATAAAAGTCACTGAGAACACTGTGTCAGAGATACTCTTATAGGGACTACTTGTGAATTGTCTCACTTAATCCTCCTAAAATCCCTCTAAAGTAGGTACCCAGGTAGTGCTATTTGTAAAGAACCTGCCTGCGAATGCAGGAGACATAAGAGACGCAGGTTCGATCCCTGGGTTGGGCACATCCCCTGGAGGAGGAAATGGCAACCCACTCCAGCATTCTTGCCTGAAGAATCCATCCCACAGACAGTGAGGCCTGGCGGGCTAAAATCCATAGAGTCACACAGAGTCAGACATGACTGAAGTGACTTGGCACACACACACACATGCAGAATGCATTGCTCCATTTTACAGATGAGAAGTGCCTGTCATTCAGACAGTAAGTGGAAAACAGGGAAGCAAACTCAGATGCTGGGACTCCACCAGGGTGAAGATTAAGTGGACAATGCCTGAAAATTGCTGAGCACAATGCTTCACACACAGTTACTTATTCTATAAATTTTCGCTTTCAAACTGCAGTGATAGTAACCATCCAGCCTTTTTTTCTTCTCCACAGTAATCAAGTGATAGAATGTTGTGTATGAGCAGCAACAGTTTGCAGCCTTGGAAGGGAGATGCATCTTAATGATTAAAATAGCTTTCACTGACAAGCTGAATGTCAAAGCATTCAGCTGAATCAATGCTCGTCAACAGCGGAGTTTCTAAGGAGCCATAGCAATGAAGACAGGTCAGTTCAAAACATGCTAGTTAAGGCAGGAATGCCATCAAATTGATGCTCCTGACAAGAAATATGTGGATGATTAATAACAAAAAGGGAAAAAATGCAGAATCTTAAAATTTTCCATTGAGCTGGCAATATTGAGTTAACAAAGGTTACTTGAGTGACTCTCCCTTTCTGGTCTATTCTTTCTGTCGCTAAGCTGTCATCCTAACAAAAAGTTGTTAAATGTTCACATGAGCATTCACTGAAATAGACTGTTCTTAATTTTACCAGACAACTAATTATAACTGGAATGATATAATGAAATATGGAAGAAAGTTAGAGACTGACAGGTCTGGTAAATTCCTAGTATAACCTTACCCCAGATATGCCAGAAACCATAGATTTCAAATGCTGCTGCACTGTATAAAGATAAAGAGGGGAGGGGAGGTGGGAAGAGATAAAATACTGTTTTGAAATACTAATCAGATAGATATCATTTGTTGAATTATTTATAATCTCTAACAATGTCACTTTTCAGTCAGTGTGCCATGTATATATTTAGGATGACTGAAATACCAACTTTGTTAGAGGTAACTGACAAAAGCAGAGGCTTTTCCTAAATGTTATACTCTTCATGCTAAGGAGCTCTATGGTGGAAGAGGTAAGGAAGAGACGATAACAACAGTTATTCTGTGAATGGCTGTGGTTCAAAGAGCCTTCCTGAAATATTCTGCAGTGCTGTTTCTTCAGACTGAAATCCTCAGACTATCATAGGATTTTTTTTTAAGTTCCAAGTCATAAAATTCTATTTTGTTCTTGGAAGGTCATGTCAACAATTAACATATTTCTCAGGCTGCCATTGCCTGTCTTTAAGGAATCCTAGTAGTGTAAGAATTTGAACTTAATAAGCTAATAAGTTAAGGACTAATAATATTCATATTTTATCTTAATGTCTTAATTGTATCAAGCAATATTTACTGAGAAAACTAAAAGAACTATAGAATTGGTTTTTATATAACTTCTTTTGCATGCCTCTTTTAACAGTGTTTGAAACAAATTAAAAAGGTAATGATGATAGACTTTCTGGCCTATTCTCCCACATCTTCCATGACAGCAAATACACTTTTTTTCGAAAATAACATTTTGTATTATATGCCTCTGCCTGTCCTGCTTGATTCACTGTTGTTATTCTGGGAACTGACTTCTCTGTAATTACGATTTTGGCTTTTCTAAAATTATGACTTTGTACAAAAATGCTTTGTAACTGGCCTGTGCCTAATAGCCTTTATCTTACTACTTCTGTGTGCATCTGATAGATGGGAAAACAATGCATCTTGACAATTTTAAGGTTGTGTTGTTGTTTTATTTGCAGCTACTCAGTAATGGGAAGCAATACTCCACTAGCTTTTCTTTAACTTATATATTCCATTCACATATCACACAAACCTTTCTACCTTATTAAGGATAGGGCCCATGTGCCAGTTCCTTGGACTCCAAAATTACTGCAGACAGTGACTGCAGCCATGAAATTAAAAGATGCTTGCTCCTTGGAAGAAAAGCTATGACAGACCTAGGCAGTGTATTAAAATTAGAAGTATCACTTTGCTGACAAATAGTCAAAGCTATGGTTTTTCCAGTAGTCATGTACGGATGTGAGAATTGGACTGTAAAGAAGGCTGAGTGCCATAGAATTGATGCTTTCAAACGGGTGCTGGAAAAGGCTCTTGAGAGTCCCTTGGACTGCATGGAGATCAAGCCAGTCAATCCTAAAGGAAATCAACCCTGAATATTCATTGGAAGGACTGATGCTGAAGCTCTAATACTTTGGCCACCTGATACAAAGAACCAACTCTTCGGGAAAGACCCTCATGATTGGAAAGATTGAAGGCAGAAGGAGAAGGGGATGAGATGGTTGGATGGCATCACGGACTCAATGGACTTGAGTTTGAGCAAATTCCAGGAGATAGTGAAGGACAGGGAAGCCTGGCATGCTGCAGTCCATGGGACTGCAAAGAGTCAGAAATTACTTAGCAACTGAACAACAACCCCCATGTCCCATTTATCTTCATTTCCTTAACTCCTGATACATTATTCCTTCATTGTAAGTTCTCAGTATATAGTCATTGAAAGAAGGAAGGACCCTCCCAAATTACCAATGTAGAATTTAAAAATGAAAAGGAGAGGAAGTGTACTTAAGGCACTACTTCCTATTACCTATTGTAATTAGAATGCTTTTAAGTTATGAATAAAGAGACATAATGGGTATTTTGCTTTCATATCCAGGTCTCACAGAAAGAAAATATGACTTCTAGAATTGGACACATTGCATCTAGCTATCAAGAGCTAAAAAGGCTTTTCATTTCATTTGAATTGAGATAAATTTCCTTTTTCTCTCTCTCTCTCTCTTTTTTTTTTTTTTTTTTTTTTGAGATAAGTTTCTTTTTGAGGGGAGTAGGATGGGGTAGAATTTGAAGATGGCAAGCAAAAGTGTCATAATTTCTTTAGGTTTAAAATAAGATCTTTGGGGTAGATCTCAGCCTTTAATTGTTCTCCCCACTCCTGTCTCTTCTGGCAGAAATGGCTTTTTGGTTCGGTTCAGTTGCTCAGTCATGTCTGACTCTTTACGACCCCATGGACTGCAGCACACCAGGCCTCCCTGTCCATCACCAGCTCCCAGAGTTTACCCAAAACTCCTGTCCGTTGAGTCAGTGATGCCATCCAACCATCTCAACTTCTGTCATCCCCTTCTCACTTAGATGTCAAAAAAAGTTCATGTGTCTTCACCACAGAGAGGGGAGAGAGCCTCAGATTCACGTGTGGCTCTTTGTGCTGTCATCTGAATTCTCACTGGCCCCCATGGAGATATAGCGAGTCTAAACTGGCTATTAGTGCCTTGTTGATCTGCTGCCAGAATCTGTTATTGGTTAAACCCAGATTTTATTCTCTCAGAGTCTATAGCTCTCCTTTGCTCACTTGCTCTCTTTTCACTTCTCAACAGCATTGCAGGTCCTCGTGTCTCAACCACATCTGCTCTCTGAGGCCTGGCTTATCCCGTGAACTCTGTAGCATCTGCTCTGGGGTCATCTCAGGCCAACCCCAATGGCTTCTCACTCTCAACCTTCCACATACCCCACCAGGATCATGACAGAATACGTGGACACAAGAGCCTGCTGTGCAAGCGCCAAGGAAGTTTGAGGCCTGCCATCACCGAACCTTTCCTGGCCTGCTCACACCATGCCTGCCATTTTATTGTGTTTGTAGTAGTCCTTTGTTGGGTGTGGTTGTCTTGTAAGGTTGTCCCTTCCTAAAATACAGAACAGGAAACAGGGAAAACTCCCAAAGCTCCCAGGCTTTTAGTTTTTGCCATTGTTCCTCTGGGTTTTCATTCTTGAGGGGGTGGTCAGGACCATCAAGTCAGACCTCATGCCCCCTTCCTCTTCCTTTTTCACCTCTTCTGTTAGAAGTATTCTGTTTCCTCTTCCTTTCTCCAGGAACCTGTCCGCTCTCACGTCCTCTCCTTTCTTAAAGAGGTATTCTCCTCCTTCCCAGGGGGAGGAAGTGGTAAGGGCTTCTATTATGCAATCAGAACTTGGAGATTTTAAGAAAAGGACAACCAGTAATTAAATTGGAATGTCTAATCTGCTTTTTAGTGTCTTTTTTTTTTTTGGTTAGTGACATAACTTGCCGTTTATTGAGAGCCTATAATGTTTAGGCACAGTGCTAGGGCCTTTATTACCAGTATATTTAATCCTCTCAGCAAGTGGGAGGTAAGTATTATTATCCCTATTTTATAGATGGGGAACCTGAAGCTCAAGGAGGCGAAGTAAATTTCTAGGACCTGAACTCAAGTTATTTGAATTCAAAGCCAAAATTCCTTTCACTTTCCTCTTGCTCCTTTTTGCATTTTATTTACAAAAGTGTGAAAACAATAGCAAAAAAGGGAGAATCGAGTTTTAAAATGTGTTAACATGTGACAACTATATGTCTTTTGTAAATATTTATATAACCCACTGTTATAATCCTGTTTACTGTTTTCCCCAGTAAAAAGAAGTAAAGGCAAAACATTTTGACCACTTTTGATGAAGTGCAGCAGAGGTCACCAGATAAAATCCAGTTATCATTACTTAATGTTTTTCTATTCACTGAATGTGAATTACCATAGAGTGTAGTTTTTCTCATGTTTAAATTTTTATGAAAACTAGTGTGTATGGTTTAAAGTTAAAGCCCTGACATTAACCATCCGATGACAAGAGAGAAATCTGTTCTCTGTAGTCATAATCAGCCCTCCTAAGCTCTTCTTACAAATTTACTCTAAGAATGCACTCTTATGAATGCCTGCCTAAAAAAAAAAAAAAAAAAGAATGCCTGCCTAATAGGAAATGATTGCCTGAGGCAGACATAAAAGTTTTTTCCTACATGAGGATTTGACAATACAAACCTCTCATCCATCTTTCCATCTTTACTGTTTTTCTTTTTAATTTTCTCTCCCAACTCTAAAACTATTTTATTCCTTCCTCTCAAGCATGTATTTATCTCTTTATTTTTAAATATTACAGCTTTCTAACATCTGTCTCTAGGGCAGCATAATCTTACTGGTGAAATATTCCATGTTTTCCTTGAGCCCCTGTCAATATGTCTTCGTGTTAACAGCTTAGCAGATGGAGAAACAGAAGGAGTAGCCTCAGCTTACCTGAGTGATTTCTCTCCGGCACCCGGCACATGACTGTATCTACTAACTTGATAGGAACTGGAGTAATTGGAAGATAAGAAACGATGCCTGACTTTTGCAGTGTTGTTTACCAAAACTATTGGCAGCTTTTTTACGTTACTGTTAGATCCTTTTTCCCAGTCTCTACCAAGAGAAGACAGAATTATAGCAACCTACCTGGTTTGCACTGTGCCTACTTAGATAATGAAAGTTAAATAATAATAATTAATATCGCTTTGGCCATAAATTAGCATATTCCCAGGTGGTTCCAGGGTAATCATCGTGATTTAGCAGGAGCAATAGCTTTCTGCAACAGAAAATGTGGGAGCCTGTGATACTGCTTTGTGTAATAGCATTGTTCTTTTTACATGGGGCTTATTTAATGGGCTGACTGCTTTGTACTTAAGTATTGGGTTGGCCAAAAGCTTCATTTGGGTTTTTCCATAGGATGTTGTGGAAAAACCCAAGTTTTTTTGGCCAACCCCGTACAAACCGAGAGAGGCCAAAGCAGGACTTTGAAACAAGGATGTAGGAGAGTCGGTGGTAAACACCCTTGGACTAGCTGTAGGAAATGACCCACACCGGCTCCTGTACTTGCTGCTTTAAAGAAACTATCTGGGTGGGCTAAGGTCTGTGAGCATATTGTTCAGAAACACTAATCATCAAGATGCAGGGTTTTCTCTGGCTAATAGAAACTTGTGAATGAAGTCTGTGAGTTACCTAGTTGGAATCTGTGTTTTCCTTTTGGAGATAAGAATAAGGAACCGAAAGTGACTGAAACAATAATGGGGAAGTAGATATGTAGGAGGAGCAGAGAGGGGTGCTGGACGTTAGTCCAAAGCTGAGTAAACTAGGAAAGGATAAGGACTCTGAAATAGCTGAAAGAAAGTTTTCTCAAGCTTTTACACGCAGATGGGTCATTGGGGACCATGTTAAAATGAAGGTTTTGTTTCCGTAAGTGGGGGTGGGGGGGATGCTGAGTGTCTGCATTTCTAACTAGCTCCTGGACAATGGGCAATGCTGATGTTGCTGATCTAGGTATCACACCTTGACTTGTAGATGTCTTAACAGTTATCTCGAAATATGGAACTAGTCCAGAATACCTGTGACTGGCCTATAGGTTGGTTTGTATTAGACTCCAAATAATTTAGAATCTCATTCTTAAATATACATGCAAATGTTGTTTGTCTTAGGAATTTTGTCATATGAGGTTGATGACCTAATGATTTCAATAAAAATTTCAAACCTGTTTCATCAAAATGTGTAAAGCAAAATTTATATTACAGTATATGAGCTATAGTGATAATAATTGACATCTTCTATTATATTAGAAGGTAGGCTCAGCAGGAGAAGAATCTGCCTGCAATGCGGGAGACCCCTGTTCAATTCCGGGTTTGGGAAGATCTGCTGGAGAAGGGATAGTCTACCCACTCCAGTACTCTTGGGCTTCCTTGATGGCTCAGCTGGTAAATAATCTGCCTGCAACGTGGGAGACATGGGTTCGATCCCTGGGTTGGGAAGATTCCCTGGAGAAGGGAACAGCTACCCACTCCAGTATTCTGACCTGGAGAATTCTATAGACTGTAGAGTTCATTGGGTCACAAACGGTCTCAAAGAGACTAACTTTCACTTTCTTTGATATGTTAATATTTCCTTCCTCATCTTTGACTTCCAAACAAATGACTGGGTAGATGAGATTTTTGAACTGTCACTCAATTTATTGTGTTTGTTGGTCCATAGATTACTCCAGACACTAAGAATGTTTCCCATGCTGATATTTGACATAGAATTTGAACATGAACACATTAAAAAAAAGTATGAGATCTTTATGTGGGTTGAAGTGGTGTGGGAAACAATTTCAAGAAAAAATTTCTCATCCAGGGATAAGAATTTCTAGCCCAGGTTTTCTCAAAGTACAGTTCATCAAAGTCACCCAGGTGCTATGTTAAAAACACAGTTTCTTTCACTCCAGCTCAAATTTACAAAACAGATTGTGTATTTTTAACAAGCCTCCAGGTGATTGTTTTGTATGCTGCCACCTGAAAATCATTGACTAGTAAGACATTGTGGAGAAGGCAATGGCACCCCACTCCAGTACTCTTGCCTGGAAAATCCCAGGGACGGGGGAGCCTGGTAGGCTGCAATCCATGGGGTCGCTAAGAGTCAGAGACGACTGAGCGACTTCACTTTGACTTTTCACTTTCATGCATTGGAGAAGGAAATGGCAACCCACTCCAGTGTTCTTGCCTGGAGAATCCCAGGAACGGGGGAGCCTGGTGGGCTGCCGTCTCTGGGGTCACATAGAGTCGGAACACGACTGAAGCAACTTAGCAGCAGCAGTAAGACATTGAATTCATCATGAAGGTAATTTGAAGGGCAATTTTCCCATGGTGACACTCCAAATTTAAGTTAATTTGTTCAAAGAAGCATTTTGCTGTTGTCTTTCTATTACTTGCCTGCCCATCCTTTCCCCAGTCCTCCCTTTTCAACATCAGTGTCCCCTCCCTTTTCCTAGTTTTATCTTTGTTTTTTGTCTCCAAGCCAACAATAACCTGTCGTTTGGCAGTAGTGGCATATAGCACAGACGTGCAGAATCAGAATATTCACAGATACTCTCACTGAAATTTTCTTAATTTCTTTCCAGAACAAGAAGCTAAAATACTGCAATGTCCAGTTACGAGTCAGATACCAGGCCAGTCTGGAGTCACAGGCTCTTCTACTCCTGTGTCATTCATTCCTCATAGCCTTTCATCATCTGGGTGTTCTGAGTCAGAACTGTTATTAACGGTACTTGGCCAAAAACCTGATGAAACAGACCAAGTGACTTATCATAGCCCTTCTTAATACTTTTTCCTAGACATGAATGCTTCTTTGAAATCTTAAAAGACACAGATCATTTCCTTGAGGCACACTTGAAAGGTAATTTAAACAGCTTGTTCCCTTATATGGATATAAAGATTAAATTTTGTGAAGTTCTGCAAAAAAAAAAAGTCCTTTCATTATAAATCATACATATATTGCTTTCACACCAAAATTAAGATAGCTTTGTGTAAGGTCATCACCTCAACTGCATATTTTAAGACCTTACTTAGAGAACACAGTCCTTAGCAAGTAATTGTCACAGAAGTGGTTTAATAGAGTGAGAAATCACAGACCTGAGTCCAAAGGCTTAAATTTTAGTCCTAGTTTGGCTTATTACTACCTGGATATCCTCTGGCATGTCAATTTTCTCATATATAAAATAGAGAAAAATAACTTTCATACCTTCTGAGTTATTGTGTAATGAGGTATTGTAGGGAAAACTGCACTGTAATTTGTAAGAAGACGTGTAAATGTTATTACTAACGTTTTTACTTTCAGAGATTTTTATCAGATTCAAACTGGTGTGAAATATTGATAATTTTCCTCTCTAGCCATCCAGAAAAGAAAAAAAAAATCAGCATTTCTGCAGTGATGACTGTGTGCATGTGTGTGAATATTTTAAGGAATGAAGTATGACAAAGGGAGTGAATTCCTATAAATGTAGCAAGTCAAATCTCTATGTATTCATTTAAAAGGAAACGCTTAATAAGAGTTGTTTATCTCTTGCTCTTTATGACCCAAGCATTCATATGTAAAAAGATTATTTGTGTGAATCAAATTGTACTTGTTTTCCCATTTGCATGGTTTTGAGCAAAGGAGACTTAAAAAAAATCACCAAAGTTTTCACATATTCAAAATCTTAAGTAAACTATGGTGATACATTAGGGCAAGCATCTAAATCTGGCTACTTTTTGAAGCATCACCAGAGCAAAAAGCTGTGTTAAGTCCCAAGGTACATACATTCATTACTGAAAGAAGGTACAAAAGTTAAAGTTTGTTAAATAATAGATGTTGTAAAGAATCTTGGAAAATTATGGACTCCCTCATGTAAAGAGCCTTCTAGGAAATGAATATTTCTATTGTTCCTTTGGTATTCAAGACAGTTTTGTGCCTTGGTATATGTGCTGTGCTTAGTTGCTCAGTCATGTCCAGCTCTTTGCAATTCCATGGACTGTAGCTCATCTGTCCATGGGGATTCTTCAGGCAAGAATACTGGAATGGTTTGCCATACCCTTCTCCAGGAGGAGGTCTTCCCAACCCAGGGATCAAACCCAGGTCTCCTGCATTGCAGGCAGATTCTTTACCATCTGAGCCGCCAGGAAATCCTTGGTAAGTATGCCCTAGTTAGTAAGATTCTCAGTTAGTTGGAGGTATGCCTTTCTTTTAAAAGTGGCAAAACAATTCATGTGAAGGGAAGTTGAGAAAAGAACCAACAAAACAGAAGGGTTCTTAGGCAGATCAGCCTAGGAAGATGTACACTTGGAAACTGATAACAGATTTTGAGTCCCTTAAAATTACTCAATGCCTGTGTATCCCTTATAAAGTACTAAAGGAAGAAAAGCAATGATCCATGATATATTTTCCACCACTTCATACATGTTCTTTAATTTTATTCTCTTCTTTATAATTGGGGAGTCAGAGGGAGCAGGGTGGGTAGATTAATTTGTATCCAGTAAATTCTTTTGTTTGTTTGTTACCAAAACTTACACAATGAAAGGAGGTAGTTTCAGAATAACTGGACACCCTGAATAAAGAAAGAAGGCTGTATTTATAGTTTAAAATTGTGTATACCAGTACAATTCTGATTCTAAAATATCTTGGTCAGTCATGTGAAAATATAGGTTTCTGTCTTTAATGAGAAAAAAATAGAGAGAGAGGGCTTATCACAGAATGTACAGCTTTTAGAACCACTCTGTCATTCATGGCTTATCCCTCAGAATTCAAAGCTTTATAAGTTATAAACATTTTCCAGCACATGGTACACCCTGTCTTATGTCAGACAGGGCTAGGATAATCCAAGGGCATAAATGAATTTTCCGTTTTCCACCCTGAATTATTCTTTCATCCCTCATACCCAGTATTCTATTATTCTTTCCTGGCTTAAGTTCCACCCTTAAGCGACGCTGGAATTCCTTCAAAATAACCTATATCATATCACTTTTTAAATTCCTTTGCCCCTTCTGTCCCCACTTCCCATAGATAGATTGATAAATAGATCCTACATCATGGCTGGTAATAAGCATTTTTAAGAATTCACCTGAAATTATTCATCACTGGCAGCCTTGCTCCTCTAAATATAAATTAAATTTATATTTAATGCAAATGAATCTGACTGGTAGGATAAACCTGCTTCATTGATACTCTCATCTTATCTACTGGAAGATCTAAACTGGAGCTCCACAGGGTGGCCTGCCACCTTGGGCCACCATTTTTGTTTAAAAAGGAAGAGTGTATTTCTTACTTATGAGCAAATGAAATACTAAGAAGCAATGTTTTTTTATGACCTGAAGCTTTCTTTTTTTGCATTGTTCCTTCAATTCTTTTTTCTCCCACATCTTCAACAATCTTAATGTCCCAATTTATACATCTACAAAATAGAAATCATTGTAGGGTTGCTATAAGGACTACAAAGTCATTACAAGGGTTAAGTAAAAAATTCATCCAGGTGCCCACCCATCCAGGTGCACAGTAAGTATCGGTACCAGTTACTTCCCTTCTAATTTGTGCATAGATATTTGAATAAAGCCTTAATTCTAATATAGGACTTTACATTTGAGTATCATTTTATGCAAAAAATTATTTAGTGATCATAAGCTGTTTCTGTCTTCCAGTGTCTTCTCCATTCTCTACTGATTTACCTCTGAGTGTGCCCAGGTAATAGCAGATGCTCAAGGCATGAATGAATGAAGTCAAAGGATTCACAGATGAGGAATAACTGAGCCAATGAAGGTTATACAGAACCCTGTGCTGTGCTGTGTCACTCAGTCATGTCTGACTCTGCGACCCCATAGTCTGTAGCCTGCCAGGCTCCTCTGTGCATGGGGCTTCTCCAGGCAAGAATACTGGAGTGGGTTGCCATGTCCTCCTCCAGGGGATCTTCCCAACCCAGGGATTGAGCCCAGTTCTCACGCATTGAGGGCAGATTCTTTCCCCTCTGAGTCAACAGGGAAGTCCAAGAATACTGGAGTGGGTAGCCTATCCCTTCTCCAGGGGATCTTCCTGACCCAGGTATTGAACTGGGGTCTCCTGCATTGCAGGTGGATTCTTTACCAGCTAAGCTACCAGGGAAGCCCATACAAAACCCCACTTTATATCAAATAATGGTAAGACAAGAACCCTTTGCAATCAAAGAATAAATGTTATTTTAAGAACTACTCCAGTGCAGTTCTATGCCAATAGTAAAGTATTTCTATTTTCCCTCTGTTTTCAAATCTGAAAGCCAGATAATATTATCCTAATATTTCTTTCCCCAAAAGGTAAAATAAGAGGTGCAAATAACTGAGAACACTTAGCAAATCCCTCAAGATGTGTTTCTCCAAATATAACAACCAAAATTCATTAAAAGTAAGAAAGCATGATAATTGGTGAAAACCAGGACATTGCTTACCCAGTTTTAACTTTGCAAATAAAACTAAAATGATATGTGAAATGTTTTTTAAAATATCACAGTAAAATGTGGTTTTCATAGGTGTTTATGCTTTTGGAAAAGGGAAAAAATGACTACCATTTCATTCTTTGTGCAGAACAGTCTGTTCTATTTTAAAAAAAAAAATAATAAATGAGCAGTAATCTCCAAGAAATCATCTTGACCAGCATTAATGACTAGTGTGATAGTTAACAGCCCGAGGCATAGCCGGAGGCCATTAAGGCTCTTGGGGGGAAAAAAGGTTGGGGGATTGTGGTTTACCAGTAATTAACCATAGTTATGAAGCAAAACTTCCTAAGAAAAGAGATAAAAGTTTCTCTGGCTTATTCTATCTTTTCATATACCCCTCCCCGACCTTTTTTAGTAAACAGGAAAAGAGGATACTGCCATCATTTCACAAACCAGGTTGGATTGGAAATAATTCATTTAATGAAACAGGGACACTCAGGGGACCAATTAATGCCTTTTCAAGCTTAGGCTAGACAACTATAAGAGCCACTTTAAAAAAAAAATAACTCAGCCTAACACATTAGTTGATTGTTGGTGAACTGAAACTCAATCATCAGATCATAAGGATTTTTGGGGGGGAGCTTTTTTTTCAGTTTTTAATCTTATCTCAATAAAGGTAAATACATAAGGATTATAAATAAACAAATCTGAAGTAATATAGATTGGGGGAACCTCAAGAGGGTCAGGAGATAATGAAGATTATACCTCAATATTGGGATTATGATGTTAGTTCTTTATTTCAATAAAAGTGGATAGAGATCTTTCATATCAGGGACAGGGCTTAGCTGTAAGGACAAAGTAATCTTCTGGGAATTATGCATACAGGCTTGACATCATTTTTATTGGATGGCTGATGAACTGGAAAACTCCAGGATAGCCAGGCTTTAATTTGTAATCTTAATTTTCATATAAATCGGTACATTTCAGGGGGAGGGAGTGGGGGATGTGGGGACTTTGATGCTTGCTGGCCTGATGGTAATAAGACAGCCCTGGAGCACGGGCTGCAGTACTAATTCATTCAGTATCTGATTCTGTCTTTTCCTCTATCCATCTGTCTTCCATCTTTACATCTATCATTTACAGAAATTTACAGCCTGCAAATACCAGAGAAGCTAATGTTAGTGCAATCTTCCCTCCACGTTCTCTTGGAATGATCTATCGTAATCTACTTATCATAGACATGCACACTATAATGTACAATAATTTAATCTTCAGCCCCAAAAACGACTGCAATTGTTTTCCAAGCATGCATTGTAAGGTGTTTTTTTTCCCTTCTTTTTAACCTTTTTAAAGGCTACAGGGCATGAGAGAACACTAGTTTCCCTTCATAAAACAATTATCTTGGTGTCTCCCATATATACTTTCTTATCCATAGGATCACACAGGGGCAAGGTTATCAAACTAGAACGTACTGCTGATTTATTTGGTCACAAAGAAACTGGGCCCATACATTTCCAATATAGAATGCAGATGCTTTTCACATTGTAAAAGAAGTAAGAGCTCTTGTACTGAATATGCTAGCAATATATCATAGCAATATAGCAATAAAATTAAATTTTCTCTCTAGACTGTTCTAGTCTTTAACATCATAAGTAAAATTGAATCTTCATGCAAAATTATAATCAAAGACTCTATGAGCTGAATTGACCATAGAAAACAAGTAATACACAGAGGGGAAATTATTTGCTCATAAGCACACATTTTTTCTCTCAAGTAATGTTTCTACAGCTTTTCTTTTCCATTTAAAATTTTTAAGTTGTCCTTTTGTTATTTTGTTATTGTTCTGGTCCAAAAATAATATGCCTTGACATTCACCACTTTCTGTCTACATACCTTGCCTCCTTTTGAAGAAATGCTGCCATATGTCTTGTCTCTGTTTAGGCTAGAATGATACTTAACTAATTAATCCACCCATCCATCTATCCACTGCACTATGCACTATGTAGAGTGGCAGATATATTGATAGGATATGCAGTATTTTTTCTCCAGGAATTCAGACTTAGTAGGGAGATAGACTTGTAACAACAACAACAACAAAAAACCCAAACCCAAGGCCTCCAGGAAGAAGGGACACTGAGGCTAAGATTTAAAGATATGAAGAGGTTTGCAAAGCTGAGACAGTGATGGATAAAATGGGATAGTACAACATTTGTAAAGGCAGAGCAAATGAAAGGGAATTTGACACATAATACATGAATGGAGTTCACAGGGGTTTACAAAAATGAATGAGTCTGGCCAAATGTTATTTGGTAAATGGTAGACCCTCAAAGGGAGAAGGCAATGGCACCCCACTCCAGTACTCTTGTCTGGAAAATCCCATGGATAGAGGAGCCTGGTAGGCTGCAGTCCATGAGGTTGATAAGAATCGGACACAACTGAGCAACTACACTTTCACTTTTCACTTTCATGCATTGGAGAAGGAAATGGCAACCCACTCCAGTGTTCTTGCCAGGAGAATCCCAGGGACAGGGGAGCCTGGTGGGCTGCCGTCTATGGGGTTGCACAGAGTCAGACACGACTGAAGCGACTTAGCAGCAGCAGCAGTAGCAGACCCTCAAAGGAAAAGATACTGATACAATCTTTAGTTGAAGGTGAAGGTGAAGTCGCTCAGTCTTGTCTGACTCTTTGCGACCCTGTGGACTGTAGCCTGCCAGGCTTCTCTGTCCATGGGATTTTTCAGGCAAGAATACTGGAGTGGGTTACCATTTCCTTCTCCAGGGGATCTTCCCAACCCAGGGATCGAACCCTGGTCTCCTGCATTGGAGGCAGACGCTTTAACCCCTGAGCCATCTGAATCTCTAATATCACATCCATTAGCATTTACCTGAACAACTTCAATGATTAGAAACTCATTACAATGAAAGAGTGAATTTATTTTCAAAATTCTCATGTTTGGAAAATTTCTAAAATTTTTTAATTTTTTTGAACTAGAAAACATATATACTGATCCATTCTAGTTCTGTCTTCTTGAACTGCACAGAATATGATTAATCTTTTCATGTTAATTGAAATATTTGAGGACATTGATAAAGTCCTTCAAAACTCAGTTGCTTAAAAATGCTCCTTCTTTATAAGAGTTTTCAAAACTTTTAAAGGCCTGATTTCTATTCTCCTGGTAAGCACCAAATTGGTTCCTTTTATATGGTGGCATTTGGAACCAAAAGTAATAGTCTATGCTTAGTATGACCTGTCTGGAGAAGGGCATAGCAAGCCACTCCAGTATTCTTCTCTGGAGAATTCCATAAACAGAAGAGCCTGGTGGCCTACAGTCCATGCAGTCACAAAGACTTGGACACGACTGAGCGACTAACACAGCAACAGAGTATGACCTGTAGTGAGCAGGGAGAGAATATTCAACCACCTTTTCCTCATCACTATATTTCTATTCTTGTGTCTAACTTGAATTAGATTTTTTTGGCAGACATATATTGGTTAGTCATACAGAACTTTTATTCCTAAAATACCAAAGTCCTTGCCACATATGCTCCCATTTAACCAAATCTCTGCTGTCCTCTATTACTGTACATGGATTTTTGAACCAAAATCTAGAACATTACTTTTATCCCCATTTAAGTTCATTACTTTAATTCATCACTTCCCCATGTAATAAGTACCCAGAAATCTTACATATGATTCAGCGTACAATTTGCCAAAATAGGAGAATACAGTATTATTATTGTGAACAATATATTTTTTTATTTGAATAGCAATTAAATACAAGGAACAGAGGACACACAATACACAATGATCATTGATAGTTAAAGTAGCTCTTAAGTTCAATAAATACAAATATTTAAATATGCAGATATGTCTCTTTATTCTTTAACCACTGACTGGTAGATAGTGGTAAGATTTATTCATTAAAAGTGGGTTTCATTTATTGGCATACTCCTGTCCTCTATAGATAGTGAGGATGGATAAAATATATTCAAAAAAAAGAGTGACCATTCCTCTGTTGATGAACATTTAGGTGTCTTCCATGTCCTGGCTATTGTTAAGAGTGCTGTAATGAACAATGGGATGCATGCGCCCTTTTGAATTGTAGTTTTCTCTGGGTAAATGCCCAGTAGTGGAATTGCTGGTAAAGATGTGGTACATGTATGCAATGGAATATTATTCCACCATAAAAAGAAATGAAATAAGGTCATTGTAGAGATGCAGATGGACCTGGACACTGTCATACAGAGTGAAGTAAGTCAGAAAAACAAATATCGTATCAGATCAGATCAGTCGCTCAATTGTGTCCGACTCTTTGCGACCCCATGAATCGCAGCATGCCAGGCCTCCCTGTCCATCACCAACTCCCGGAGTTCACTCAGACTCACGTCCATCGAGTCAGTGATGCCATCCAGCCATCTCATCCTCTGTCGTCCCCTTCTCCTCCTGCCCCCAATCCCTCCCAGCATCAGAGTCTTTTCCAATGAGTCAACTCTTCGCATGAGGTGGCCAAAGTACTGCAGTTTCAGCTTTAGCATCATTCCTTCCAAAGAAATATCGTATATTAACACTTATATGTCAAATTTAGAAAAATGGTATAGATGATCTTATTTGCAAAGCAGAAACAGAGACACAAGCATACAGTACAAATGTGTGGATACCAAGGGTGAAGGGGGGTTGGATAAATTAGGAGATTGGGACTGACACATCCACAGTACCATATTTAAAGCAGGTAACTAATGAGAACCTACTATATAGTATAGAGAACTCTACTCAATGCTCTGCGGTGACCTAAATGGAAATAAATCCAAAAAAGAGGGAATATATGCAAAGGTATGGCTCATTCTATTTTCGGTACAGTAGAAATTAACACAACATTATAAAGCAACTATACTCCAAAAGAAATTAATTGAAAAAATTAAAAGAGAGAATTACCAAAACAACTTAGCCAGGCTCAGGGGTAAGATAAATATCTTTGTGGACCAAAATAAGACAGAAACTCAAAAGGCATGAGCCACAGGTCTGGAAGCAGACAGTAGCAGACAAGCTTCCTGTGGGATGATAGGAAATGAAAAGTTTCCCTGGAACTTCAGTCTCAGGCCTAGAAACTAAGCCAAGACATCACATAGTAAGGCTTGGTACAGCTGGATGGAATGACTTCTATTCTTGGAGACTGACTGTGTGAAGGCAGATTCATTAATGTCAAATAATTAGGGTAGTAAGAGTAAACAAAAAGTTAATATAAACAGACAACAAAGGTCACAAACAGAACATGTATTCCTTCTAGAAAAAATAAAAATATGCAACATATCACAATAAATATAACTGGATTATCAGACTGAATTCACACGCAAAAATGTTGTGATATGCTGCTTACAGGGATTATATATTTAAATTATATGTCATTCAGCCTATTTCTCCAGTAACCTAAAAACATGTTCAATAGGTACATGTACAAAGTGTTCATAGTGTCAGAGGTGGAGGCTGTGGATGAGTTCAACAAGACAGTTTTCCTCTCACCAAATCTGACTTGACACCCACCACCACAAAGCACCCAACATGGTAGCAAGTTAATCACATTGGATCCCTTCTCTCATGGAGAGTGTAGCAATTTGCCTTTATATAAACTTATTCTGGATAGGAATTTCCATTCCAGTCTGCAGCACTTCTGCCAATACCATTATTAGTGAACTTAAGAATTCTTTGTTCATTCAAGTAACAAGGCATTCATTGCTACACATATGAGGAACCTGGAACAAGAAACCCATTGTACAACAAAGGAGATGTAGCAATGGGCTCCTATCTGCAGAATCACTGTTTTTACTCTATGCCTTGCTTCTAGATATGGTTGCTATAAAACAATAACTGAACTGAAAGCTCAGTGGTATTCAACCTTGGAAAACTTTTTCTAAGAAATAGTATATGCCTTAAACCAGGAGCCAGCAAACAGTATTACATCTCCAACAGTCAAAACGTACAGGTTTGGGAGCTAGGAGGTAGGGGTGGTAGTAGTCCATACCAACTACACCTAATAACTCACTTAAGCAATTTCTGCTTCTCAACCCTGCCATCTTGCTTCAGTGGGTTTAATAGTCCTAGTGTTCTAGAGAAGAATGTTTATACCAGGTATATTAAATCAGAACCTGTGACTGCCCCTGGCCGTTTTGGGTTCCTCATGCCTCTAAGTTCTTCCCTGGTGGCTCAAACAGTAAAGAATCTGCCTGCAATGCAGGAGACCTGTATTCAATCCCTGGGTCAGGAAAATCCCCTAGAGAAGGGAATGGCAATCCACTCCAGTATTCTTGCCTGGAGAGTCCCATGGACAGAGGAGCCTGGTGGGCTGCAGTCCGTGGGATCACAAAGAGTTGGACACAACTGAGCAACTAACACTTTTACTTTTCACTTTCATGCCTCTAAACCAGAAGTCATTTTGAACTGGAGGATTGATGCTATTTTCCAGAAGGAAAATCGAGTTGTCACATACTGAGGCAAAGAAGACTATGTCTAGAACCCAGGAGTTTTACTGAGACAAATTTTTGTACTCTCTTGCTTAATAGTACTAGCCTGAAACTGCAGTAACTTAATGACTCAGATCCTACAAGCATAAACATTTGAGTCATCTTACCAGGTAAAGCCAACTCATTGAAAAAGACTGGTGCTGGGAAAAATTGAAGGCAAAAGGAAAACAGGGCGGCAGAGGACAAGATGGTTAGATAACATCACTGACTCAGTAGACATGAATCTGAGTAAACTCCAGGAGATGGTGAAGGATAGGGAAGCCTGGCGTGCTGCAGTTCATGAGGTCTCAAAGAGCTGGACACAACTGAGCAACTGAACAACAACCAGGTAAAGCACTCAGCCTGCTGTGGATCAGCAAAGGGAAACGGGAGGATAGTGTAAGAGCGTGTGGCTAAGATGGACTGCTCTATAACATGGGAAGCTGACCCCTATGGATAACCTTAACTGGATTGCTTTGCTCTTTAGTTTCCAGTTGAGATGGGCCTATGTAACCAAGTAGAAAGAGAAAAGAGACCAGGGTATCTATTCCCCAGCCCTTCTTCCCCAGGCAAAATTTGGAGGGTTGATTGATTTAAATATCAATAACCTCAGATATGCAGATGACACCACCCTTATGGCAGAAAGTGAAGAGGAACTCAAAAGCCTCTTGATGAAAGTGAAAGTGGAGAGTGAAAAAGTTGGCTTAAAGCTCAACATTCAGAAAATGAAGATCATGGCATCCCGTCCCATCACTTCATGGGAAATAGATGGGGAAACAGTGTCAGACTTTATTTTTCTGGGCTCCAAAATCATTGCAGATGGTGACTGCAGCCATGAAATTAAAAAATGCTTCCTCCTTGGAAGGAAAGTTATGACCAACCTAGATAGCATATTCAAAAGCAGAGATATTACTTTGCCAACAAAGGTCCGGCTAGTCAAGGCTATGGTTTTTCCTGTGGTCATGTATGGATGTGAGAGTTGGACTGTGAAAAAGGCTGAGCGCCGAAGAATTGATGCTTTTGAACTGTGGTGTTGCAGAAGACTCTTGAGGGTCCCTTGGGCTGCAAGGAGATCCAACCAGTCCATTCTGAAGGAGATCAGCCCTGGGATTTCTTTGGAAGGAATGATGCTAAAGCTGAAACTCCAGTACTTTGGCCACCTCATGCGAAGAGTTGACTCATTGGAAAAGACTCTGATGCTGGGAGGGATTGGGGGCAGGAGGAGAAGGGGACGACAGAGGATGAGATGGCTGGATGGCATCACTGACTCAATGGACGTGAGTCTGAGTGAACTCTGGGTGTTGGTGATGGACCGGGAGGCCTGGCGTGCTGTGATTCATGGGGTCGCAAGGAGTCAGACACGATTGAGCGACTGAACTGAACTGAACTGATAAAGACAGATCTCGTCCAGCAGACACTCTCCCACAAGTGCTTCTTTCTTCATTTTCTGACAGTAACTTCCTCCCTTTGCCTCTTTGGGTCCAGGGATGGTAGTAGCTTCTTGATGTTATCACATGGTCCCTTGTTCATCTCTTTTTCTTTCTTCTCAGGCTTTTATAATCAGACCCTCAATAAACTCTCTTCAGCTACCCTTTTTTTAAATTTTATAGTGCAGTATAGTTGATTTATAATGTTGTTTTAGTTGTACAGCAAAGTGATTCAGCTATATATATACATATAACAATTCTGTTTCAGATTCTTTTCCCATATAGGTTATTACAGAATATTGAGTACAGTTCCCTGTGCTATACAGTAGGTCCTTCTTGATTATCTATTCTATATATAGTCATATGTTTATACTTTAATCCAAAACTCCTAATTTATCCCTTCCTCCCACCATTAGTAACCATAAGTTTGTTTTCAAAAGTCTGTGAGTCAGTTTCCAAATTGTAAATAAGCTTCCCAGGTGGCACTAGTGGCAAAGAACCCTCCTGCTAGTGGAGGAGATGTAAGAGATACAGGTTCAGTCCCTGGATTGGGAAGATCCTCTGAAGAAGGGCATGGCAACCCAGTCCAGTATTCTTGCCTGGAGAACCCAATGAACAGAGGAGCCTAGCAGGCTATAGTCCATAGGGTTGCAAAGAGTAGGGACAAGACTGAAGTGACTAAGCATGCATGCATCTTTTTTTTTGATTCCACATATAAGTGATATGATATGGTATTTGTTTTTCTCTGTCTTCCGTTACTCACTTGAGTGTGTTATCTGTTCCCTGATACCACCAAAATCAATTCACTTTTTTATCTCTAGATATCCTTATATCTCTATTACTATATAAGCTTTAAATAATATTGTTATCCATCTTATGATAAAAAGAGATCAGTATGTTTATTCCACCTCTTACTGCTCTCCTTCTCATCTCATTTGGTTGGATATATAATTTTTATATTGGCCAATTTTTAACATTTGCATTCTAACTTTGACTATAATTTTCACATCTGTTTCAATCTTAGTTCCAGGGAGAATGCATTCAATTCTCATAAACAGTCTTTTTTATGAATTGCTGTTAATTTCTTCATTCATCAAAGGAAGGTTGAAATTAAAAAGAACTCAAAAAACTATATTCCTTGAATTTTTATATGTTCAAAATTGTTACCTTTATGTTGAACTGCTGTTTGTCTAGGTGTAAAGATTCCAGAGTCACTCTTTTTTCAAGACTTAATTGGCATCATTGGTTCCACAGCTTGTTTAGAGTACTGATATAGAGAAGTCTGAGATTATGGACATGAGTTTGAGCAAACTCCGGGAGATAGAGAAGGACAGGGACGTCTGCTGTGCTGCAGTCGGTGGGATCGCTAAGAGGCGGATGCGACTGAGCGACTGAACAACATCAGCGAGTTTATCTTGCATTTTCCCCCTAAAGTCTCTTGATCTTTTTATCTGGATGCAGACTATATATCCATATATATCGAATCGATGCAACTTTACTAGGATGGATTTTGGTGTTGATCATTCTCTTATTTTTTTCTCTTGGATAAGGACTATGTATACCATGTATAGATTCAAGGTTTTTTTTGGTAAGTTCTCAAATTATATCTTTAAATATTTGTTTGGTTACATTATTTTGGTTCTCTTTGACCCTGACACTGATTTGCCTGTCTTCTATATCTATTCTTTTCTCTCTTGCCTTTTTAAGCCATATTTATTTTTATTTTATGTTACATCTTTTCTAATTTCTACCATTAATTGTGCCTGTGTCTTCCTTCAAAAGAACCTATTTTCCTTTGTGCTGTTTCCAATCTGGTTCATTTCTAGAGTATTTAATTTTTTTTCTCCCTCTACTTCATTTCTGAGCTTTGCCAGTTTCATCATCTTAGTTAGGATCTTGGCAGAACATCAAGGGCACACTCAAACTGAAGAGCTTTAATATAGGCACTGTTTACAAAGGTGAAGGCAGAAATTAGGGAACTTACATGGGTGAGTGCAGAACCTCCTTGGGGGTCACTGTAGGTCTGAAGGGACAATGGGAGGGAGTAGCAACTGGAACCCAAAGAAAGAGCCATTTAAAAGCCTCCCCTTCCTTAGTTAAGGGACCCAACCAGCCCAGAATGACCCCACAGGGAGGCCCCAAGAGAAAGAATAACTTGACCCCTCTTCTCCCTTTCCATTCTTTTGCTGGTACTCTCCAGTGGCAAAGCCCAACCAGAAGCCAGAAAACAGAATCTTTGAACTGAATGGTTCAGAGGTCAGCCTTTTGGGATGGATCAGGTAGAGAAGAGTAGGGAGTGGATCTGGAGGGGTATCTTTCCTGAGCTCTTCTGCTGTACTGTGCCCCTTTCTTTTTCAGTTATAATCATCTCATTAAGGTGTTTTTTTAAAATAATTCTTGATGACATATATGGCTATAATTTTTATCTCTTCCATGGAATATTTTTCTTGGTGAAATTTCATCATTTGATATTAGCATTTCCTGTTTCTTTACCTCTTTTGTTTCCCCCTCTGTAACAGCTTTGTTTGAATCCTCTACTTGTTCCTATTATGATCCCTCATCTTTCAAATGAGCAACCTCCCCATCAGCCATTTGAGGAAGGTTTGGGTGGCAGAGTGGATCAGGCAGGTTCCCAGTAATTCTGCTAATGACAGAGTTGCCCGTGCCCATCTTCTTGGCTGGCACACTGCAGCGCTGCTAACCACATTCTTATAAAAGAATTCACAGACCTCACTCCATCATTTTCAAACCAGAAATCACATATACCCTTTTAATCTTCCGACAACTACATATATAAAGAACACTTAAGGCTCATGTTCTAGCATGTAAAAGAAAAAAAATCCCTAGCCAAAGCTAAAAATGCATAACACATACGAACATTTTCCAAGTGCTGAGCTTCTAAATGACTCTGGTTTCAGATTTCTCCTATGGTTTAGAGGGGTTTTCATTTTTCAAAGATAAATCATCCATTCCTAAGCCTGTTATTCTTTATTTGTGTTCTGAAGTCTTCCTAGATGCACAGTCTCCTGAAATGTCAAAATACTACGTTCAGAGCAGAAAATAGATTCTCCTAGTCATATCTTATCCTCTTATCCTCCAAAGCTCCCAATTTGCCAGTGAAGTAACAGGAAAGTTGATAAAGATAAATTCTGCGACTGTAATCCCAATTGGGAGGCACACTCATCTCTTAAACAGTTCTGGCAACTTGGATTTATCTTCATGGAAGGCATATAAAGCATCGTTTACATAAATAACGTGGAGCTTTGAGTTGGACAAATATCAGAGATGAGTAACTGCCCTGGAGTAGACCTATTAAATCAATCACTGGGGTTCAGACAATCAGAACAGCACTGACGATAGCCATACAAAACCCGATCACAGCATAATCTTACTCTGCTTCTTGATGAGGTAACAAAATATGCCGTGTTCATTGAACAGCTGCTTTCATAAGGACAGCAATAATGAAAAAAATCTCCCAGAACCTTCAGTACTTACACATGGAAACAAGATTTCCAGTGAGAAAATTAAAATGCCAACAAGATTTATACTTACCTATGTAGATGTCCTACGATCTTAGACATGTTCCATTACTTTTAAAGTGCAAGAAGGAGAAACAATGTCATTTTTTAAAGTACTGTTATTGAACTATAAAAGCCAATAGGCATGGTTCCTCTTAAGGGCTGAATTATGCACCCCCTCCTCCAATTCATATATTGAAATTCTAAATGACTGTACCTCAGAAAAAGAATCTATTTATACACAGAGTCTTTAAAGAGGCAATTAAGTTAAAATGAGGTCATTAGAATTGTCCCTAATCGATATGACTGAGCCGTAATCCTTATAAGAAGAGGAGATTAGAACACAGACACAATAGAGAGAAGGCTGGGTGACTTACGTGGGGAGAAGATGGCCATTTGCAAGCATATGAAGAGAGACCTTAGAAGAAACTGAAAGGTTGTTGTTGAATCACGCGAATACACCGGGATTCTTGGCCCCCGGAAGGAGAAGAATTCAATCCGGGGCCAGAGACGAGGCTTGATCGCTCAGAGCTTTTTTGTAATAAAGTTTTATTAAAGTATAAAGGAGATAGAGAAAGCTTCTGACATAGGCATCAGAAGGGGGCAGAAAGAGTACCCCTTTGCTAGTCTTCAGCTGGATGTTATATAGTCACTAGCAGTCTGTTAATGAAAGAAAGGAATGTCTTATAATTCAGAATAGCACCAGGCCCCTCGCCCATAAGATGCATTTTGGGATAATCTTGGCACCAAATGGTTTATCCTGAGCCATAAAATGATTAACTTGAATCTTAAAGAAGGGCAGATCACCATACAAATAGTTTCATTTACATAGATTAGGGGAACAATATCTGAGTATAACATACTGGTTTGTCAAGTAGGTTCTGGGCCAAGAGGCCGAACCGACTTGGAGACAGAGTTTGGGGTAAAGGCGTAGTACATTAGCATGGCTTAAGACAAATATTTCCATAAGAAAAAGGCATTGGTTATCTCTAGGCTCAAGAATAGCTAACTTCAGGCGAAACCAGGTGTCATTATGGCAACACAGTATTTTAAGAGAAACCTCTCTTTAAATTTGCATAGAGAAGGAAAAAATATTGCTAGTTTGTTTCCTCCTGCCGCTTAAGAAAGATAAAAATGTCTGACACTTGCAGGCTATTTCCTCCATTTGGAGACCCCTGGCCTTCCTGCCTGTTACCCTCTCAAAACCAACCTTGAGGACATCTTGATTTCACACTTCTGGTTTGAGAACTGTGAGGAAATACATTTCCCTTGTTGAAGCTACCCGGCCTGTAGTACCCAGTCTGTGGCAAGCCTAGCAAACACACTGCTCTGTTTTAAAAGTAAATAAAGAAATGAAGACAGAAAGGCCCAAGGGAAGTTCCCTCTACCTTGTTCGGACAAAATTCTGACACTTGGTGTAAACATTGTTTTTCTGTGGCTACGTATGGAAATCAATGTTCCCTTAATTGCTTAAATTTTGGCTGTGAATATTCTGCCATCACACGCTCTCTACTAAGAAGAGTGAAATGTTGTCACTGGTTGGAAAGGGGCTTGCCAGAGTGGCGGCATACAGAAAGCATGAAACCGTATTTCCCATTGAAAAAAAAAAATCTGTTACCAATGAGTTAATGGAAGAAATAGACATATAAGTAGAATATGCTAATTGATTTCAAAGTGGGTGTAGAGAAGAGATAAGTGTAACTTACTAGGGAAAAAATGATGCAAAAAAGCTTTTCAAGGATTACAGGATTGTGACATTTCAGATTCTTTTAACGTGCCCAGTTGCTCAGTCATGTCTGACTCTTGGCAACCCCCCAGACTGTAGCTCACCAGGCTCCTCTGTCCATGGGATTTTCCAGGCAAGAATACCAGAATGGGTTGACATTTCCTACTCAGGGGACCTTCTCAACCCAGGGATAGAACCCATGTCTCCTGTGTCTCCTGCATTGGCAGGCAGATTCTTTATCACTGAGCCACATTGGAATGGAATCCACAACAGAATCCCCTCATTCTTTCACTGCTGCTGCTGCTAAGTTGCTTCAGTCATGTCCGACTCTGTGCGACCCCATAGACGGCAGCTCACTAGGCTCCTCTATCCCTGGGATTCTCCAGGCAAGAATACTGGAGTGGGTTGCCATTTCCTTCTCCAATGCATGAAAGTGAAAAGTGAAAGTGAAGTAGTACCTAAAAAATAATTAAAGGGACCTAATTTGAGATCCTCATAAGAAGGATGACATTTTTTTTTCCATCAAACATTCTATCTCCCTAAATGTCCTCATTATGAATACATAAATGATAATATCACACCTCCTTATCTTTATGGTTGTATGAAAAGCTTCCCCATTTCACTGCTTCCCAGCATTTGAGAACAGAAAGTGAAAAAAAGTCTTTGGAAACCAGGAAATCACTCACAAGAAAGAAACATGGGCCAGCAACCTAATCAGATGTACATCTTAGGAAGAAGGTTCATTTGCTTGCTCCATGCTGGCTTTTCTAGAATATGTGAAAAATCTTTCAACAGACTCCTCTATAGACTATAATATTTTTAGTCAGGAAAATACTATCTATAGGTACTGAGACACTTAATAAGATCAGAGGAAATGCTAATAAATAGAAGAAAACCTCAATTTTAATTGTATTAAAATATATAAATGTCCCCTGGAGAACAAAATGGCAACCCATTCCATTCTTTCCTGGGGAATCCCATGGACAGGGGAGACTGGTAGGCTACAGTCCATGGGGTCACAAAAGAGTCGGACATGACTTAACGACTAAACAACAACAAGAAACTTAAACATCACAGTCCAAGTATTTTAACAACTGAAAGACAAAAGAGAAATAAGAATGGGAAAAATAGAATGATAGATGAAGAACTCCCACTAAGAAAAATATGCCATGGTATATCTGGAAAAGACGAAAACTCTAATTAGAAAAGATGCATGCAAGAATACTAAAGTGGGTTGCCATGCCCTTCTCCAGGGGATCTTCCCAACCCAGGGATCGAACCTGTATCTCTTATGTCTCCTGCTTTGGCAGGAGACTTCTTTACCAGTAGCACCACCTGGGAGGCCCTAATATGCCATGGAGAGAAGAAAATTATGACCATATATGTCAATACAAACTTGAAAAAAATAAATGAGCATATCTTAAAAACAAAATCATAATGTGGAGATAAAACAGCTCAGGGAGGATATGAAGATTTCCCTGTAGTCTGGGCAATCTAGGTTCATTAGAGACATTTCAATTATTTTGATCCTTAGAGTGAAAAAGTCTTCATTATCATACTCTTACTCCTAAAAGGCTACTTGATTTCTATGCAAATCTTCCAACTTATCCCCAGCAAGTTTTAAACCAAGCAAGGAATATGAAAGAGAGATATCATTCACTATCCAAGTCAAAAAACATCAATTATATTCTCCCCCAAAACAGTTGAGAAAGCATTATTGACTTAATTCTAAAATGTCATCCAAATGATTTTTCTCAGAGCAAAGTCTACCTCCTACAAGAAGCCTTCCTGAATTCAGTTGTAGAGACAAAATGGCTAGCTACATTTAAACAGCCATCTTCTCCCTTTCCTCTCCCTTAAATTAAGTCCTACTTCAACAAGCTCCCTACTACATTATGTTTAGCATCATCATTGATTAATTAAGGTTAAGAAGAAATGACCAAAATCTGAAAATAAAGTTTGAGAAAACTGAGTGACTTTGCAATGGTTTTTCAGTAATCTATGTCATCAGTAATAACTAACCTATAAATTTACCTCTCTTGTCTCCTTACAAATTAGGGATGATTTTGATGTTTAAAAAAAAATGATGAGAGGTGCATATGAAAAAAGGGTTGAGAAAACAGGATTGAAAAGAGAAGAATGTGTGCAAATATAAAAGTCAAGATGGAAAACACGTTACTTTGGGTATATTTTAAGTAGCTATATATATATTAAGACCCTATATTTTAATGGCTCAAACAAAATGGAATTTTATTTATTTCTTAGTTAAAGGTCCAGTGTCCATTTCCAAGCTAGTGGGGAAGTTGTTTCTTTACAGTTACTCTTCCACTTCCTAGGATATTCTTCTCTGCACTGGGTAGGGCTGGATCTAGTCCAAGTTCTAGCTTATAAGAAGGGAGAAAGAGATGAAGTGGCAGGCAAGCAATTTCTTCCTTTAATCATGTTATTTGGAAGTTGCACATAACACTTATTATGAGATAGTCGATGCCATAGATATGACATATGAGATATATGGCATATGAAATATATGTGTGTGTGTACATATATATATATATACACATGTATATATACACACATATATATGCACATATGCCATACAAATATACTAAACATATAATGATATATATGCTATATATACATATATTTATATAATCCCAGATGATGCAATGACACTACTAAAATGAAACTGTAGAATGGTGTAATGAAGTATTTGAATGTTTTTGTAGAAATATACTTAAAGTTTGTTAAATCTGACATTGGTCATCAACTGCTTTTCCCTTCTCATTTTGGCCTACCACTGTTCTGATTGTTTTTTAGATTTTTGGCATTTGCAACCCAAATTTAACAGGAATAAGTCAGTCATATTTTCTTTGGATCTTGTTGCATCAGAGTACTAAAAGCAGTTCTCACAGGATAGGAAATTAGTACATTGGGAGCCTGACAGAAGAGTGGATAGATAGATATTTCAGTATGACCTCAGGAGCCATGCTAGTTCAATTTTACATGGAATTCCTTTTATGTGATATCCTTCCTTATACAATTACAAATGAGTCTTAAAATACAGATGCTAAATGAGATAGAAGAAAGATACTACATTGAACAACAACAAAACATCATAGATAACTTGTTAAGCATGATGCTTAGATCTTTTGTGACAATTTCATCAGGTTATTAAAAGCAGACATCTGCAATGTAATTTCAAGATATGCTACTCCATGCTGTCAATCTATATTAAAGTACATATTTCAAAGCAAAATTCCTCTGATACCCTTGTAGCCCACATACACATTCCTGCTCTCAACATATTCCATATGTTTTTTTGTAAAATTACATATGTAGTTCTACTAGTATAAGGCCAAATAAACTGACTCAATAGATTGAGAGGAAATTAGTTCAGCCAATCTTTAATTTTTCTCTAGGTCTGCTACGTAGAGCATCTTAGCATCTGCCACTTTCCAAAGAAATTAGAGACTCCTTAAAGTGAGACTGTCTCCCATTCTAGACAAATTAATTTTAAGCCCGGTAGAATACAGTAAGTTATGGGATGAAAATTAACTGCTATTGAAAGGGTATCTTTGTCCTACAAAGTAGAATCAAATTTACATATTCATTGTGGGTTATCATAGAACAGACCTCAGACAACTGCTTCCTGCTTGTCCGTCAGCGGGCTCAAGCCTTCATGCCAAGCAAGGCTCTAAGTTAGAGCCCTTCTGCTTTTCCATTGCTACCCAGTCTTCACCATCACTCCGTGCAAAAGTATATTTCTTTTACTATCCTTTTAAAGACCTAGAGTGGAGGATCTAGAGGTGAGTTCTAGAATCAAGAAATAGACCTGAGGTGAAACTGCTTTCTCTGGTTAATCTACGTTATAATCTATTTGAATTTTGATAGACAGGAATTGACATATTAGTCAATATTAACCCATAAGCAAATTTTAATAATGGTCAAAGTGTAAGCTGATGTGGGTGCAATGAAGGACACAAATATTAGAATTAGCACCAACTCTAAGGAATTTATAAATTAATCAGGTAGGAAGCAAAATATTTAATAGCATAATAGGGTGCATGGTAGGTAAATGATGACTAGCACAGATAATCAATGTTTTAGGAACTCAGACACAGGAAGGATCCCTATGCACAGGACTATTCAAGGAACTCATGGTGGAAATGCCATGGAGCTCGGCAGATTCCATCAAAGCGAAGAGGAAAGTAGACAGAAATACTTTAAAGTTAAAACTGTTGGAGGAGAATATTCTGGTCAAATTCTTCAGCCATCTTTCCTAAAACTCATCCACAATAATAATATCATTAACATTTATTGAGTGCTTATTCTGTGCCAGGCATTTTCAAGGATTATTTCATTGAACTCAAAACACACTTCTCATTCAGATGCCTAGATCATTTTATTTATAAGGATAATGATATTATTGATTCATTTACTGATGGTACTGAATCATCATTTAATGGGACAAAGCTGACATATAGCCAGGCCAAACCATGTCTTCCATGTTTAACCACTGTAATATAGTGGCATTGTTCTTGCAATGTTTTTGGAATCCACCTCTTCCATCTCACTTCTGCTGCTGGTGATCACATTTCAGGTCCTTATCATAATGCACATGAACAGCTATTACAATTTAACATGTGGTTTCCCTGATTTTAATACCTGTCTCTCCATTTTAATCTTCATAACACCCATCCATGTTCTAATCATTCAGTCCCAGTTCATAATCTTTCAGGGACTCCCACTGTTTTAAACAGACACACTCACACAAACTCTTTTTTTTTTTACCTTTTAGTTTTGTGTGAGAGTATAGCCAATTAACATTGTGCCATAGTTTCAGGTGGACAGCAAAGGGACTCAGCCAAACATATACATCTACCCATTCTCCCCTAAACTCATTCCTATCCAGGCTGTCACATAACATTGAGCAGAGTTCCCTGTGCTAAACAGTCGGTTCTTGTTGGTTGTCCATTTTAAATATAGCGAATATAGCAGTATGTACATGTCAATCCCAAACTCCCTATCTCTCCCTCTCATCCTTCCCCCTGGTAACTGTAATCTCATTCTCTAAGTCTGTGAATCTGTTTCTTAAACAAATTCTTTGAAGTCCTCATATAACCTCAATTTACTTTTCCATGCTTTGCCTTCCCTATTGCTAATTCTATTTTATATCAGCTTCATTTATGTATTTGCTTATCTTTCTCACTAGATTTCCAAATACTTAAGGACAGAGCAATGACTTCTTCTCCTCCTTTCTTCTTTAGCTTCTAGCAAAATTCCAAGCATATAGTAAACATTGAACAAAAGTTGTGTTTACCTGAATTGGTGGAGTGTGAAAGAACAAGTGACAAAGTCCCAAGGTAGGTAGGCAAGATTGTGGGAGCATCTTGGACAGCAGCTTGAGAAGTCTGGATTGTAACTTGAAATGCTCTTTGTGCTGAAACACGTGTTGAAGTATACAGCAAGCTATGAAACCCGACTTTATTGTACCGCTCCCTCTATAGCAAATTTTCTTTCCACACACAATCACGGGTACATAGTTTGCACACAACCTCAGGAAAATCATCCGCCTACATCTTTCAGGGGAAGTAGTTTTCAATGTCATTCCACATCATTATCACAACTTCCCAAAACAGTTCTACTCTCTCCGTTTCTGGGAGTGCTTGCTCCTCTGGGCATCAATGCCTCATTTAAGAAGGTACAACAGATTGCCATTTGTAGCATAACTGGGCATGTTAAAGCATGACATCTCCATCACCTGAAAGTGCATTGGGAAACCAAGCTCAACCTCATCACTGCTCTTTGGTGGCAATGGCTTGTTCTGTAGTGTGGATTCAGACTTATTAGTACCAGTCACCTGCAGTTTCTATTGCTAATAAAATTATACGTGGGATATCACAGAGTCACATCCAGAGGTTCACGTTACCCTCTCTTGAGGAAGAAGCACTGGAGGAGGAAATGGCAACCCACACCAGAATTCTTGCCTGGAGAATCCCATGGACAGGGGAGCCTGGCAAGCTACAGTCCATAGGGTCAAACAGAATTGACACACATGAAGCAACTTAGCATAGCATGAGGAAGAAGCATGCTCTGATATCCACAGTCTGAGAGCAGCATCCTTCCTGGCTAGCATCCTGGCTAAGGTCATATTGACCGAGTTGTTCCCTTTGAGTTTCTTTACTCACCAAATGGGAAACCATGCTTATACAAGACATCTGACAGTTCTTATTTTGTATTTTGAAGGAAGAGAGTGTCAAGTGATATAATGGATATCAAGAAAGTTAAAGTATACTCACAGGGGAGAAACAGTGGAAACTGTGCTAGACTTTATTTTGGGGGGCTCCAAAATCACTGCAGATGGTGACTGCAACCATAAAATTAAAAGACACTTACTCCTTGGAAGGAAAGTTATGACAAACCTAGACAGCATATTCAAAAGCAGAGACATTACTTTGCCAACAAAGGTCCATCTAGTCAAGGCTATGGTTTTTCCAGTAGTCATGTATGGATGTGAGAGTTGGACTATAAAGAAAGCTGAGTGCCAAAGAATTGATGCTTTTGAACTTCGGTGTGTTGACAACTCTTGAGAGTCCCTTGGGCTGCAAGGAGACCCAACCAGTCCATCCTAAAGGAGATAAGTCCTGGGTATTAATTGGAAGGACTGATGTTGAAGCTGAAACTCCAATACTTTAGCCACCTGATGCGAAGAGCTGACTCATTTGAAAAGACCTTGATGCTGGGAAAGATTGAAGGTGGGAGGAGAAGGGGATGACAGAGAACGAGATGGTTGGATGGCATCACCAACTCAATGGACATGAGTTTGGATAAACCCTGGGAGTTGGTGATGGACAGGGAGGCCTGGCATGCTCTAGTCCATGGGGTCGCAAAGAGTCGGACACAACTGAATGACTGAACTGAATTGAACTGATACTCACAGACTTAGAGAGCAAACTTACGTTGCTTGGAGGGCGGGGGGAGAATGGAGGGATGGGGTAGTTAGGGAGTTTGGGATAGGCATGTACATATTGCTATATTTGAAATGGATAACCAACAAAGACCTACAGTATAGTACATGAGACTCTGCTCATTGTTATGTGGCAGCCTGGGTGGGAGGGGCTGTTTGGGGGAGAATGGATACATGTATATGTACAGCTGAGTCCCTTTGTGGTTTACCTGAAACTATTACCTCATAGTTAACTGGCTATACCTTAATAAAAAATAAAAAGATCAAAAAAAAAAAAGAAAAAAAAGAAAATGATAAATAAAAAGTTAAAGTATAAACCAAGATTCAACATAAGGAAATCTTTTATAACTAATCTCTATAAAAACCATTAATCAGAGTTTGATTAAAAATTCTAACCATAGTTACACTGGGGCCTTAGTATTCTTACTACACTTTGCAATTTTTTTCTGCTGACAGATCATTTAAGGGTCTATGAAAAGATAAGCTGGGGTCATCTGGACATCTCCAAAGTCCTTTATCCTGTGGTTATAAAACTGTTCACCTTTCAAAAATCTAGTGAGGCAACATTATATAGAGGATAGGCTTTCCCAGGTGGCTCAGTGGTAAAGAGTTCACCTGCTAATGCAGGAGATGCAAGAGACACAGGTTCAATCCCTGGGTCAGAAAAACACCCTGGAGAAGGAAATGACAACCCACTCCAGTATCCTTGCCTGGAAAATTCCATGGACAGAGGAGCCTGGCAGGCTACAGTTCATAGGGTCACAAAGAGTCAGACACAACTGAGTGACTGAACACATAGGGCTCAAGATTGAGCTAAAGTCATCATGAGGGTTAGGTGTGGCATTCAACTTCTCCACAGATCAGTTTTCTTATTGGTAAAATAAGTCAAGTAAAGAAATCATTGCAAGTGTATAAAATTTAATGATTCTGTGATTGCAAATTGCTTGAGATAGAACTCAAGAAAGAAAAATGATAAATTGGCGACAGTATGCCAGTTATATCCACCGATTTTCTTGTTTATTTCACCCTCAGTTCTTAATAATGATGAGCAGGATGTAATTTTTCATCTCCAAAGGTTTATAAGCTAGCAAGAAAGAAGGAAATATATTTTTAAAGAGGAAAAGATAAAAACATTTAATATAAAGCAGAATGTAATAAAGTACTATGAGAGTTCAAGAGAGGAAAGAAATACAGTCAAGGGAAATCAGTGAATATAACATGTTACTAAAGTGTTAACATGATTTGGACCTTCAAGTATCAATAGCCATAATCATAGATGAAGAATTAGATGAGGGTGAAAATCTCAGGGGCACACAATAGCGAAGGAGGAATATTCACTAGTCTATGGGTGGGGATCAATGTGAAATCTCAGGGTCCCCTATGACAACACTGAGTAGCACAATTTGACATAATGAATGCATGGGCAGGGCTGGGGTGGAAAGAATGAATGGAGGCTAGGACAAAGAATAGAGAGCCCTGAGTGCCAGACACAGGAGTTCAAAACTAACGAGGATCCTTGGTAGATTTTTGAGCAAGAGAATGAAATGAAAAGTTTAAAAATGTATGTTAACTTGATGTCAATTGAAGACTGAATAGGGGAAATTCATGAGGCGCTCTTACCCAGACACAAAGGGACAAGATATGGGTCTGGCTGCAGAGATGAGAACTGAAGGGAAGTGAAAGGAAAGGAAAGGAAATGATGAGAGGGACATTTTAGAGCTCAGAAGTATTCACTTTTACACATATTTTGTAAGTGTCTGTTATACACTAAGCACTGAGTACCAAGGTGTAGGAATACAAAGGAATGGCATGTAGTTTATTGATTAAAAGGACGGCCACCAGAAGTTGAAGCCCGGTTTCACACTTAGAAAGTATATGGCCCTGGGAAAATAGCTTAATATCCCTGTGCCAGGGGGGTTGGATAAATGGGGAGATTGGGACAGACTTATATGTATCATTGACACTATGTATAAAACAGACAACTAGCAAGAACCTACTGTATAGCTCAGGGAACTACTCAGTGCTCTGTGGTGACCCAAATGGGAAGGAAATCCAAAGAGAGGATATATGTTTACATATAGCTGATTCACTTTGCTGTACAGTGGAAACTAACATAACACAATTGTAAAGCAATTATACTCCAATAAAAGTTAACTTGAAAAATCCCCATGCTGCAGTTTCCTTATTTGTGAAATGAGGATAGTTAGTACCATTCCTCATGGCATTACCATGAAGCTTAAGTGAGTTAATTTGTTTTTTAGTTGCTCAGTTGTGTCCAGCTCTTTGTGACCCCATGGACTGCAGCACACCAGGCTTCCCTGTCCTTCACTATCTTCTAGAGTTTGCTCAAACTCATGTCCATTGAGTCGATGATGCCATCCAACCATCTCATCCTCTGTTGCTCCCTTCTCTTGCCCTCAATCTTTCCCAGCATCAGGGTCTTTTCCAATGAGTTGGCTCTTCACATCAGGTGGCCAAACATTGCCTCAGATCAGATCAGTCGCTCAGTCGTGTCCGACTCTTCGCGACCCCATGAATCGCAGCACGCCAGGCCACCCTGTCCATCACCAACTCCTGGAGTTCACTCAGACTCACCTCCATCGAGTCAGTGATGACATCCAGCCATCTCATCCTCTGTCGTCCCCTCTCCTCCTGCCCCCAATCCCTCCCAGCATCAGGGTCTTTTCCAATGAGTCAACTCTTCGCATGAGGTGGCCAAAGTACTGGAGTTTCAGCTTTAGCATCATTCCTTCCAAAGAAATCCCAGGGCTGATCACCTTCAGAATGGACTGGTTGGATCTCCTTGCAGTCCAAGGGACTCTCAAGAGTCTTCTCCAACACCACAGTTCAAAAGCATCAATTCTTCGGCGCTCAGCCTTCTTCACAGTCCAACTCTCACATCCATACATGACCATAGCCTTGACTAGGCGGACCTTTGTTGGCAAAGTAATGTCTCTGCTTTTTAATATGCTATCTAGGTTGGTCATAACTTTCCTTCCAAGGAGGAAGTGTCTTTTAATTTCATGGCTGCAGTCACCATCTGTAGTGATTTTGGAGCCCAAAAAAATAAAGTCTGCCACTGTTTCCCCATCTATTTCCCATGAAGTGGTGGGACCGGATGCCATGATCTTCATTTTCTGCCTGCCATATAACAAAAGATTCAATATGTAGCTATTTATACTTTTACCTAAAATTACACAAAATGAATTAATTTAGAAGGAGGAATTTTGATTAAAGTTAAAAAAAATCAAATAGCAAGAAGAAAAAGGAGTCTCTTAAAAGTGGCTTTTAAGAATCCATCTGGAAATATTAGCTCAGCTTAAGACTGAGTACAAGCAACTAGATCTTTCATCTAACGCAATAATTTAAAGACATGTTATCTTTCAGGGAAATAGAACTCTCAGAAGAACAAATTATGTATTTTATATTAAATCAATAACAAGAGTTCATGGTGGTAATAATTCAATCTGTTCTGCATTACTTTATCAGTGACAGAGATAGAAAATACAATGAAAAGCATAATATTTAATCCTCAACTATCTAGTTTTTCTAACATCCTTTTTGATTAAACAAGAAAGATCTTTTACGACTGAAGATTATATATACTATTCATAGAATATCTAACATTTCAAATAGTTTTTCTCTCATATCGCTCCCCTCTATACTACCTGAGTTGCCTCTTTCTCAATCCTGAAAACCTTGAATTTACCCACAGAACCTGGAAACTTGGAGTAACAGATTTCCAGTGTTTAACAGTGGGGATATTATGATTTTGAGAGAGTCATTTTCTAGGCAGGTTGATAAGAAGTCCAGGGGTCTCCAAGGAGAGAGGGGTCTGGAATTTTCAAGGAAAAAGAAAGGACAAACTTTTTTTTTCCCCTCTACATTCCATAGGATTATATAACAATAATGTATCCTGCTTGAAGACAGTCTCTGGAAAAAACCTTCTGGCTAATCCTATAATCCTAAAATGTAAATTATGGGAGTAGGTCTATTGAGGTCTTTACAACCTCCAGACATTCTTTTGATTTGCTATAATAACTAATTGGAGAGTATATAACTCCATTGCTAACAGTAGCAAGGGGGTACTCTTTCTGTCCCCTTCTGATGCCTATGTCAGAAGATTTCTCTATCTCCTTTATACTTTAATAAAACTGTATTACACAAAAGCTCTGAGCGATCAAGCCTCATCTATGGCCCCGGATTGAATTCTTCTCCTCTGGAGGCCAGTAATCCCAGCGTCTTTTTGTGGTTCAGCAACAACCTTTCAATTTTAGGCAATAAACTAGCTCCTAGGAGTTTGTGTCCTTTCTTAAGTGTCTGAAACTAAACACAAAAATCATTATCAAAGCTGCCTATTTGTTATAGCATTTATTTTAGCTTTCATTGTCAAAGATTTTCCATTTCAAATGAATATTCCATAGTCACCAATGTCTCCTGAAAGCCTGTAATCCTGAAACAAATTTTCTAAGCAGGATGGAGTTAAACAAAATAATTTGTTTTCTAGGACTTGGAACATTTGTCCTAATTTCACACCTTATGCTGCAGCTCAGTTAGTGCTTGAAAGGCAGCGCTTGCAGCCAGAAAGCAAGCTCCAACCTCACCTCTTCTTTCTCATGACACCTATTGAGCCCCTTCAACAGAAGAAGCATGACATGCCTATTTGCTTTACAGTCAAACAGGAGGAAGTGAAAATCAGAGACCTGGAGACAGATGCTTGATTTACATTCAAATCCTGTTTCAAACCTTGTCTCTTGTATTTTTTATAAGCCCTTTTATTGTTTGAAAAACAAGCCTCAAACAGCTTCAGTGATGGAAAGTAACTTATTCACACAGCAAATATTAAGTACCTACTATATGCACATCGCTTCCCTGGTGGCTCAGAGGTTAAAGTGTCTGCCTCCAATGCGGGAGACCAGGGTTCGATCCCTGGGTCGGGAAGATCCCCTGGAGAAGGAAATGGTAACCCACTCCAGTATTCTTGCCTGGAGAATGCCATGGACAGAGGAGCCTGGCAGGCTACAGTCCACGGGGTCGCAAAGAGTCGGACACGACTGACTGACTTCACTTCACTTCACTTCATATGCACATCACTGAAATTGACACAGAATGGGGTGAGGGGATGGGGAAAGCAGAGTGAAGGATGGATTTTACAAAAGTAGTCAATAAGAAGCATTTTCTTTGAGGAGTTCGGAATCTAGCTGAAAACGCAAACAGGAGTACATGAACTGTGTATTCCTAAAAATCTATGACATGTAATCTTTCACTTCATCTTCATTTTTATTTTGCAGATACATTGAAATGCTTACATTTAAACTTTAAATCCTCTTTCATTAAGGATAGAGATTAATATCTGATTTTTAATGAGATAAAACTGGGTAAAAAGAATTTTAGAAAGTGATTTGAATGAGGCCACCAGATATAAGCAAAAGAAGGGTCTTTCTGTAAATAGAAATTGCTAAGATGAAATGAAGTTCATTTTTTAAAAATAAAGAATAATTACTTGCTGGTTTGCATTTAGACATGTTTGTACAATAAATGTTCCCTTTTTGTGCTTGCCAAAATTCAATTTGGGAGTATACTGTCTCTACCTTTATTTAGCAATGTGTATATAAACTTCAAGGCTTCCCTGGTGGCTCAGTTTTTAAAGAATCTGCCTGTAATGCCAGAGACCCAAGTTTGTTTTCTGGGTGGGCAAGATCCCCTGGAGAAGAAAATGGCAACCCACTCCAGTATTCTTGCCTGGGAAACCCCATGGACAGAGCAGCCTGGTGGGCTAGTCCATGGGATCATACAACTGAGATATGACTGAGTGTCTGAGTATACATAAACTTCAAACCTTCCCCAATCCCAGATGTAGGAAAATTGATGTCTGTCCTCCACAAACATTGCCCAATGGTTTGGGTATTGTTTTAACAACTAAATTCTTCTTCACTCTGTATGTCCATTCTCCAAGTGTAGGGAAAAATCAAAGGGAAACTACACAGTAATGAGTCCAAAATGGCTTATGGATCATGGGCTAAAACCTTAGCAACATGGCACATGGACTGTGCTTAAAATCTAGGGATGTAGAGTGTATATCTGGAATTTCTACGTTAAAAAAGGAAGTCTGTACAGGAGAGAGAAATATAACAGTTGCTCAATTTCTCATTTGGTCTTTACCATGTTCTCGTTAGATTGACTTCAATTTGTTTTACATAATTTCTGGGAGGTCCAGAAACTAGACACATGACCATGTAAACATAATTAGTATAGAGTTTAAGAACATGCACTGGAACTAGACTTCCCAGATTTGGACCATGGTTCTGCCATTTACCAGTCATCTTAGCTTCAACAATTCTGCTCACCTCTCTACCTTTCATCTTAGTTTCTTTGTCTATTTAATGAAAATAATGGTGTTGATCTCATAAAGCTACTGTGAAGATGAACTGAATTGATATATGTAAAGGATTTTTAATAGAACACTGCCTGTCACATTATAAGGATCTCTGAGACTTTGCTATTACTATACTTTTGTCCCTCAAAATAACATCAGGAACCCCTACTGCATTTTCCTACTTTCCATGGCCATTCTTACAGAAACGAATAAAAAAGTCAGCACCTTTTTAAAAGTGCCAAAGTAACCAGTTTTTTACATCCAATTTCTATGACCTAACCAGCTACCAACATTTCTTTTTACTATAGTTCAAATTAATTCTACTTCAGTAGTCTCAACTTTGCAAGATATCAACATGGGGAATAGAAAACTCTGTGCTGAGAAAACTTACATTCATTTATGTAACAGTTTATATTAAGTATTCATATTTTAAACTCCTTATAAAATTATAATTTTCTCCTTTCATCAATACAACCAACAGATATAATTTCTTCTATTTATGAATAAGGGAATCAGTGAATAACTAGAGAAACTTAACACTCTTCCTCTAAAATATAAACATAAAATCTTTTTAATCTAAACAACAGGTTAATCCTGGCTTTGGAATCTGAGAAATCATATTAAAATGCATACTCTATGATTCATTCAAAACCTGAATATAGCAATATATAATCCTATAAAGCCACAGAGCTTTTAGATCAAGGCAAAAAAGGTAAATCAAACCTGAAATGAATGGATTAGCAGAAACAGGAGCGTTACTGTAATATTCCTTTGTATTGAGTAATAGAGAAGCAGATTTTGTCAAATCTTGCTTTCTAATTCCCATCTGGAAAAGCCTTGCTCTGCAAATGAACAGGTTTGAAGGAATGCCTTTGACATCTGTAATGTTAAAAAGCATCAGTAATTGGAATGGGCTTAATCCCCCATTCAACAGCAGGTACTTTATATACAATCATAAGAAGTGATGACAGTCAGATACAGATGTACAAATTGTTAGATTTAATCAGATTGGTACTCTACCCCTGGTCTAGTCAATCCCATTTTAGCTTCTACTAACTTGGGTTAACTAAAGTACATGGTCAGGTATATAAGGAATAAATCCAGGTCAAAACTCAGGATTGAAGTGTCAAATGATAAACTATATTTCAACTCCATGAACCACTAAAGACAAAGTTTTCATTTATAGTTTTGTGTGTATCATCATGTGAAAGTGAAAATGTTAGTTGCTCCATCATGTCTGACAGTTTGTGAACCCAGGCTCTGTCCATGGACTTCTCCAGCCAGGAATACTGGAGTGGGTTGCCATTCCATCCCCTAGGGGACCTTTCTGACCCAGGGATTGAACCCAGGTCTAAAAGCAAGAGAGTTCCAGAAAAACATCGATTTCTGCTTTATTGACTATGCCAAAGCCTTTGACTGTGTGGATCACAACAAACTCTGGAAAATTCTTTAAAAGATGGGACTACCAGACCACCTGACCTGCCTCCTGAGAAATCTGTATGCAGGTCAAGAAGCAACAGTTAGAACTGGACATGGAACAACAGACTGGTTCCAAATCAGGAAAGGAATACATCAAGGCTGTATATTGTCACCCTGCTTATTAAACTTATATGCAGAATACATCATGAGAAATCCTGGACTGGATGACTCACAAGCTGGGATCAAGATTGCCAGGAGAAATATCAATAACCTCAGATATGCAGAGGAAACCACACTTATGGCAGAAAGTGA
Source organism: Bubalus kerabau (assembly GCF_029407905.1). Taxonomy (NCBI): domain Eukaryota; kingdom Metazoa; phylum Chordata; class Mammalia; order Artiodactyla; family Bovidae; genus Bubalus; species Bubalus kerabau. The sequence goes on along the minus strand of NC_073630.1, from coordinate 98,186,692 downwards.
AGAAGAACTAAAGAGCCTCTTGATTCAGGTGAAAGAGGAGAGTGAAAAAATTGGCTTAAAACTCAACATTCAGAAAACTAAGATCATGGCATCTGGTCCCATCACTTCATGGCAATAGATGGGGAAACAGTGGAAACAGTGACGGGCTTTATTTCTTTAGGCTCCAAAATCACTGCAGAAAATCACTGCAGCCATGAAATTAAAAGATGCTTGCTCCTTGGAAGAAAAGTTATGACCAACCTAGACAGCATATTCAAAAGCAGAGACATTACTTTGTCAACAAAGGTCCGTCTAGTCAAGGCTATGGTTTTTCCAGTAGTCATGTATGGATGTGAGAGTTGGACTATAAAAAAAGCTGAGCACTGAAGAATTGATGCTTTTGAACTGTGGTGTTGGAGAAGACTCTTGAGAGTCCCTTGGACTGCAAGGAGATCCAATCAGTTTAGGAATTCAGGAAATCAGTCCTGAATATTCATTGGAAGGACTGATACTGAAGCTGAAACTCCAATACTTTGGCCACCTGATGCAAAGAACTGACTCATTTGAAAAGACCCTGATGCTGGGAAAGATAGAAGGCAGGAGGAGAAGGGGATGACAGAGGATGAGATGGTTGAATGGCATCACCGACTCAATGAACATGGGTTTGGGTAGACTCTGGGGGTTGGTGATGGACAGGAAAGCCTGGCATGCTGCAGTCCATGGGGTCACAAAGAGTTGGATGCAACTGAGTAACTGAACTGAACTGATCTGAACTCCTGCATTTCAGGTAAATTTTTTACCATTTGAGTCCCCAGGGAAGCCCATATCTTCATGTATAATAGTCTATCTGAATGAGTCTGTGAAATGTGCCTCATGTTTGGCACAGTGTGATGCTGAAATGATAGGAAGAGACTGTGTGTCAAAGGACTGATAGTGGTGGAGTGGCCAATGTAAACAGAGGTAGCAGACAGGAGATTTAGTGGTTTAAAACACTGGCTATTTATGATGCCTAAAATGTTCTTTGGAGCAGCAGACACATTTAGTTGCTCTGAAATCCATTCTGTGCTCACAGCTCCAGCTGTTAAGTGTTCATTTCTTTTCCCATGTGGTTGTATGAAGATAGAGGAAAGAAGATGAAATTCATAATTATATAATTATTGGTATTGGTGTCACTAGGAATTGATTATAAAACTATGCATATCTGTAAACTTATCCCAAGTATTTTGAGGGCTGCTTTTACCCCATTTATTATTACTCTGTTCTATTGGAAGTCTAAAGAAAAACTTGTAAATATGCTGAAAAGTGTTTCATCAGTACAACTATCATATTATCTACCAGTAGATTCTTTATATAGTGCTGTATATGCTCTTGCAAAGTAAATGGAAAACTTGGATCATATGAGACCTAATACTATTAGACATAGTACCATTTGCTTTTGTTTCTCCGTTTATATACTAAAATCTTTTTCAAGCCAAGTATTGTGCGTGATGTGCTTCTCATCCCCAACCCACCATATATGTCTGTTAGTTGTAAACACTCTTATCCTTCCATAATGATAGAAATACCTTAACATCAAGGGCACCATAATCAAATAGAGATTTATATTCAAAGAAAACAAAAAATATCTTGTTTGGTTTTGTCTCTATAATCACGCACACAAGATAACAATTTTCCTTAATCTTCCATCTTCATTAAATCTTAGTCTCAATATAAAAAATACTTGCAAACTCCATATGCAGCAACCTCTCTTTTTCTTCTGACCTCAGTCCCTAATCATAAAAGCCACGAAACTTTAACACTGAATTATTTCTTACCATATGGGATCTGAGAATAAGATCAAACCCAACCTAGACAAATGCCATGCAGCAAGTCGACAACTGCTCCTGGAGTCCTGGGCAATGCCTGGGAGAGTGCCTGCCAGGACCTACTGTTTTCAAACGAGTTTCATTTCTCTAACAATTTAAATCTGCCAAGAGAAAACCGAGACAATCAAGCTTTGTGCCAAAAAGCCCCAAGCTTAAGCTAAAGTTGTATCCTCTCTTTAGCCTGCTGATGAGCGAGGGAGCAGGGGGAGAGGAAAGGATAAAGATTCATAATGAGCAGGACAGAGGCTCGGGATACATTTGGAAGGCCACAACAGGACGGTTTCCGGCCCGAATTATGTTACTTGGTGGAGCTTCATATCCAGAGCAGAGAACACCTTCGTCCTTTCTCTTTACAAACTCCCACTACATTTGGGGTTGGATGCTGTCTGGAATATATCTTCTTCCCATCTTATCCCTGCCAGAACTGTTATCAGACAGACATCCTATCAGAGAGGCTGCTCCCTGCTGGTCCAATTTTGGAACACCGTTTTGATGCCAAGGAAAGTTTCCCAAGGAAGACTCAAAATTGCCCTGCTCTCTGTGCTCTGCCTTTTTACTCTTTACATCACCTCAAACTCACCCACAGAAAGGAGGTTTGTCATACTATCACGTGGACTCCAGTTTGTGAGCAGAGGAGAGAAAAGGAGAGGGCTAGTGGTGGCTTCCTAAACTAGAGAGCCATATGCACTAAGAAAGGGTGAGAACCTCCTTTGCCAACTTGGCACCAGCCTTCCTGGCACCTCAGGTTTCAGAAATGAGACCCACTGTTTCCTTCCACAGGTCCAGGTGGTAAAAATCTATAGTTTATCCAAGTAGACACCTTCAATCATAATATCAAAATGACAATAAAAGGAGATAAAAGGTAGTTGTAAATCTACAAATGGGCTACAATATTTTCAGAATCACAAGTTTAATATCTTTGCTGATTTCTATAGTAGATGAAATATAATCTTGTGACTCATAACTGCTCTGGATTCAAATCTCGGCTACTCACCAACTAGATCTGTGACTTTAGACAACCTATAATTTTTCTGAGTTTGGGCTCCATCTTTTTTAAAAAGGAGCATAAATATCTTATCACAGAATAACTGTAAAATGACAAAACATGACATGATTGATTAAAGTACACAGAATTGTTGCAAAGTTATTACTAATAGATGGTAAGCTCTCAGTAAATGACAGCTATTAGTAGTTTTCTATTTGGGATAAAAATATGATATTAAATGATCTAGCTTATTTTGCTCTTAAGATAATCGCTGGAAATATTTTGCTTTTGAAATTCTTTCAGGAGATTTTCTCTCAATAATCTTCAATTAATCCTGGAAAATCCATTACTTACTACATGACATCAGAGTAGAAAAGAGCTTTAAAAAAATCACAGTTGAGAGTGAATTTGAAACAGACTGTGTTGGGAGTAAACTGAGATGACCTTTCTGGAGGATGATTTGGTAATAATACTTGTAAAGCAATCAGAATTCCATTTCTAGAGATGAGTCCAAAAGGCATAATCAAGATACGGCTCTAATGATATGCACTGCAGTTTGCTAAAAGTTAGAAAGCTTGGAATTGACATACATACATTAATATCTGTAAAATTGATAACTGAGAAGCTGATACATAGCACAGGGAACTTTACTTAATGCTCTGAGGTGGCCTAAATGAGAAGGAAATCTAAGAGAGAGGATATATGTATATGTGTAGCTGATTCACTTCACTGATTCACAACAGAAACTAACACAACATTGTAAAGCAAGTATACTCCAATAAAAAATTAAATTTTTAAAAAATTGGAAAGCATGTGTATGCATTCTGAGAAGACAGCTTAAATATATATTTTATAATATATACAGTGAAGCATTAGGTAGCCATTAAAAATATTGTAGAAAAAGCTCCAGGAGATGGTGAAGGACAAGGAAGCTTGGCGTGCTACAGTCCATGGGTTTTCAAAGAGACCAGCTTAGCGACTGAACTACGAAGTAAAACAGCATTTCAGTATCTCCTTCATGTATATATTAATATGCTAATATATATATATTTCCTAAAGAAAAAGTATTAAAAGGATACATGCCAAAAGATTAATATCTTTATAGAAGCACAAATGGTTTATTTGATTTTTATGTTTATCTTTTGCTTTTTTGAGATTTAAATTATGATTTTTTTTTTGCAGAATATGAATTGGTTGGCAATTTTTAAAAATATAAATGAATTTGCTTGAATTCTAATTTTTTCTAGTTCATTGAAAATTTGGACATGTAAATAATAATGTCTGTATACCTAAGTATAAGTCCATGCATACCTACCCACACATTATTTATTCATATTTTCCCCCCACATGCCAGTATATTAATATATAATATATTTACATAAAGAGGCATACTTGTAGTAATAAATGAAAAAGTCCTACTGACTTTTCATTAAAAAATTGTGTATTTCTTCAAATATTCCCTTAAAACCACCAATTTTAAACTCAATTTAAGAAACAGTTTCAGAATATCTTTTCATGTCTCCTCTTTGTGAAGTCTTGAAATGCTGCTGACCTTGCATAATAATTTTTCCCTTACAACATATTAATTATTGTTCTGGCACCTCTGGCCTACTCATGAAATCAATGAAGTGTGAAATGTCTCTGTGCAGAGTAATATTTCATATTTGGTACTTTACGTATTAATTACTTTTCTGTTTTTGCTACATCCAGTCAGAAAAAAAAAAAAAAATCACCTACTTCATTTTGTAGTGAACTGTCAATGAGGAAAACAGAAAAACAGCAAAGGAGTCACATTTGCTGATCTATTGAAAGCCCCTCAGAGAAGAGGTACTTCTAAACCCTTCTGTTGTCACGGCACCTTCTTAAGCAAGTCTGCTGCTTACTAAGGAAGACCCTTCTCATAAGCCATGACTGGCTTTCTTGTGCTTAAAATAACAGATGTGAGGTCTCAGAAACAAGTAATCTAAGTCATATCATTGTTTTGAGCCTGAATTTCACAATAAAATCTAAAATACAAAGTCTTACTCAATGCTAACAAAAGAAGGTACACAGACTGCAATTCAAAAATTTAATACTTTGCCAAGTTATCATCTGCAAAGAGAAAAATATAAGAAGCTAGTGTATTCAAATTCTATTTAGTTGCCATTTCAGCTGCTCAACGGTTAAAATATAAATCAGTTTGACAATCTGAAAGGAGCAATTTTAATCCTGAATTCTAAGAGCTTGTGCATTCTCTCTCTCTCTCCCCTTAATGTCAGTCATTCAGCCTGAACAAAAAAATTCAGGTGTGACATTTCTTGATTCAAGAGCTGTGTTAAGCAGTTATAAAACTGCTGTAATTTACAGCGAAGAATAAAACTAACCTAAGAGACCTCAGCCCCAATTTGCTAAAACTTATTACACCTCATTGGCCACTGAATAGCCAAAAGAAGAAAAAAGAATTAAAAAAACTTATCTGAATAAGAAACTTTACTAGCATTAGCCTAATGAGAAATGATTGGCTTAAAATTGCTCTGGCTACATAGATAGGTTCAGGTTAATACTATTTATGATGTTATGATATCCTATTTCCTGAGTTATATAAAAGCCAAAGCAGTTACTAAAACAATACTAATGAGTCGATAGATGCTTTCAGATGTGTCTGACTCCTGAGTCTAGTTAAATGTCTTAGTACGATGTATTTAGTTCACTACTGAATATCCCAGCTGTTGAATGAATATGTTAAAAATATATATGCACAATTATCTTAAGCTATAGTGACATTGAGACTATAGATATACCAGTTGTGTTCATTTCATTCACCTGTTACTTTACAATGCTATGAGCATGCTGCACAAACCACCAAATGAACAGGCTACCTTAATAACTCTTGTGAACAATACCCCACAGCTCTGCAAAGGAGAATGTTTATCTGGGTTTTGCACCATTTTCAACCCATGTTTTCAAGGAGAATCTGCTGCAGCACTGTGTGTTCCCTTTGGCCAAAATAATATGGGCAATGCTAAAACATGGGCTCAGAGAAGGCATTGGCACCCCACTCCAGTACTTTTGCCTAGAAAATCCCATGGACGGAGGAGCCTGGTAGGCTGCAGTCCATGGGATCGCTAGAGTTGGACACGACTGAGTGACTTCACTTTCACTTTTCACTTTCATGCATTGGAGAAGGAAATGGCAACCCACTCCAGTGTTCTTGCCTGGAGAATCCCAGGGATGGGGAAGCCTGGTGGGCTGCCGTCTATGGGGTCACACAGAGTCGGACACGACTAAAGCGACGCAGCAGCAGCAGCAGCAAGACATGGGCTAAACTCACAGTCAAAATGTCACTATATAAAAGAAAAGTAGCAAGTGGTTGGTTTATGATAAATTAGCATTCTTGGCCCAAAATACGGCTAGTATTCTCAAAAATGAATCCATAATGGTATATTTAGTTAGAAAACTGTGGGGAAATAAGTCACCTAATTGTGTATTAACAGGTATGTAATACACAGTATTTATAGTAAAAACACCAATAGAGGTTGGTATTTAGACTAGAAAAGAAACATAGTCCTAAAGAATGATTTGGATAAGTCACATTTACACCTGTAACAATCAGTCACAATATCACATGATGTCTATATCTGATAACTTTCTAGAATATGGGTCAGATACTAAAAACCATGCATGTGTGTATGCTAAGTCGCTTTAGTCATGTCCAACTCTTTGCAACCCTTTGGACCATAGCACGCCAGGCTCCTCTGTCCTTGGGGATTCTCCAGGCAAGAATACTACAGTGGGTTACCATGCCCTCTTCCACAGAATCTTCCTAATCCAGGGATCAAACCTGTGTCTCTTACGTCTCTTGCATTAGCAAGAGGGTTCTTTACCACTAGCGCTACCTGGAAAGCCCACTAAAAATCATATCTGTGGCTAAAGAGGAAAGAAACATTCAAAGATATTAAATACAGACAAATCTAGCAAATACTTTGGAAAATCTACAAAAATTTTCCTTAAGAAACAGATAAAATAAACAAAGCCAACCCCTCTTTACCTTATCACTAACTCCACCCTCATCACTCAAGAGGTTAGTATGTATTTGCTTTCTATTTTAGGTTGCTTACTCATTTTGCTTTGGCATAGTCAATAAAGCAGAAATAGATGTTTTTCTGGAACTCTCTTGCTTTTTTGATGATCCAGCAGATGTTGGCAATTTTATCTCTGGTTCCTCTGCCTTTTCTAAAACAAGCTTGAACATCTGGAAGTTCACGATTCACATATTGCTGAAGCCTGGCTTGGAGAATTTTGAGCATTACTTTACTAGCGTGTGAGATGAGTGCAATTGTGCGGTAGTTTGAGCATTCTTTGGCATTGCCTTTCTTTGGGATTGGAATGAAAACTGACCTTTTCCAGTCTTGTGGCCACTGCTGAGTTTTCCAAATTTGCTGGCATATTGAGTGCAGCACTTTCACAGCATCATCTTTCAGGATTTGAAAGAGCTCAACTGGAATTCCATCACCTCCACTAGCTTTGTTTGTAGTGATGAGACACACTTGACTTCACATTTCAGGATGTCTGGCTCTTGGAAGGAAAGTTATGACCAACCTAGACAGCATATTAAAAAGCAGAGATATTACTTTTCCAACAAAGGTCTGTCTAGTCAAGGCTAGGGTTTTTCCAGTAGTCATGTATGGATGTGTGAGTTGGACTGTGAAGAAAGCTGAGCACCAAAGAATTGATGCTTTTGAACTGTGGTGTTGGAGAAGACTCTTGAGAGTCCCTTGGACTGCAAGGAGATCCAACCAGTACATCCTAAAGGAGACCAGTCCTGGGTGTTCATTGGAAGGACTGATGCTGAGGCAGAAACTCTGATACTTTGGCCACCTTATGCGAAGAGTTGACTCACTGGAAAAGACCCTGATGCTGGGAGGGATTGGGGGCAGGAGGAGAAGGGGACGACAGAGGATGAAATGGCTGGATGGTATCACCGACTTGATACACATGAGTTTGGGTGAACTCCAGGAGTTGGTGATGGACAGGGAGGCCTGTTGTGCTGCGATTCATGGGGTCACAGAGAGTCGGACACAACTGAGTGACTGAACTGAACTGAACTGAACTCATTTTGCAACTGGTATGTTGGTACAGCTAATTTAATTATGAAAAAATCTGCATGAATATATATATGTATACACACACATATATAAATATGATTTTAAGTAAGTTTAAAAGCAAATCATTTTTTAGTTTGTAGAGTTAAATTGAGTTGATCCAAGAATTATTAAAGAAAATGAGCAACGTATGTTCTGCTTAGAACACAGACAGTGTAATTTCAGAGTAAAATCAGAAGACTAATGAATAGAAAGAGGCCAAAGGTTAACGCTGGGAAGCAGAAATCACTTCTCATAAATTGTTGCCTTATAAAAATAAAAGGCTAACCCTTTTCTTTTGTTCAAGGTATAATTGTCCATCCCTGCTACTACCCATGGCAGTTATATAATACACTACGGCAAGGAAAAAAAATGGAGTTTGGATTTGAATGCCCAAAGATGCAGGCAGTATCATTCAACCAAAGCTTTCAACACTGAAGTGTTTGTATTATTAATACCCTCTGAAATTTACTATAGTGACTAATTTGCCATAGTCACTGGACAGAAATCATGTAGCATGATTTACACTACTACAAAATCTTTACTAACTTGGGCACCATAAATTTGATCATTTAATAATTTAGTGCTAAATCTCTTCTTTTAATGAAAGGAGGGTGATCATGATTATTATTAATGCTATTTTTAGTTAGTTTTAAATTATGCCATAATGATAAAACATTCTACTTAATTTAATATTTCAACTCAAAATTAATTTCCAAAGTCTTTAATTCTAGTCAGTCTGCATAATTACAAGGTATTATAATACACTTGCAATTGAATCTCTAAAGTGCATTGAACAATAGAGAATGTTAAGTGGATATCTTATTTAGATACTGCAGCTTAGAGTTGGTCTTGCTTCTTCAGCACCCCGACAGACAGTGTTCTAATTAAGAAATTAAAAATCTCTTTCATTCTTGAGAAGAAGTAAACAATGGATAAAGTTCTTTATATTATATTCTGGCAAAAACATTTCATAATTTTAAAGTACTGTCATGACTTTTCTTTTTAAAGAAAAGCATGCTTTTTGAAAAATAAACAACAGTTAACACATTACCTCAAAAAGCTCTCTTGTGCCATCTTCCAATTTACAGTATCTGATGAGTGGAAAGTGAATTTTGGCATTTAGTGGAGAGCGGTTGTTCTTTCCCATGTTGACAGGTGTTGCTGTGAAAGCAACTTGCAACTTAAGACCACCATCTACTGGCTCTGCCCAATGCTGCAAAAGCTCTCAGTGTCATAAGCAACTGATTCTAAACGTGCCCCACTGAAAAATCTACACTCTTGCAAAGAATTTACTAAACTGGTCTCTTACTTTCTAATCAATAATTTGTTATTTAATTTCCACATTCCTAAAGGCATTCACCATTCCTCCAGATAAAAACTAGAATCTGTTGTTATATGTTATTATCTATAGTGATTAAGTACAGATTTTTTTTTTTTTCACATAATGAACCTGGTACCGCAGATTCAGACTTGATGTATGCCCTACCATAGACAAAGATACTTGATGTCAGTCAGGATTCTATTTAGAACTAACTAGAAAGATACTTCTTGAACGAGGCCCCTTTATACTAATTCATATTGCCTTTCATTACTTTGGAGGATACTACTGCCAGGAAAAGGATATGAAACTGGAACCTAGGGTTACAACCTTTCCTGAAACCTTTTAACTTACTCTGGTGATTTCCAGAGTGATATAAAAGCCGAGTTAAATATCCTAAGAGCTTCTCTTTTAGCTCTGTTCCTTCTCAATTGAGCTTTTCTGATTTTAAGTTTAGGAACAAGAGATTACATTTGTGAAAGCTTTGTTTTTCAAGTACTATCCCACCTATCCTGAGAAAAGGTTATTCGTTGCTTTCCAAGTCCTTCAAATCATATCACTCATTCATTCAACAAATATTGGTGAAAGGCCCCTAGGCTTTATGGCAGTTAATGGGCCTGCACTGGTAAGTAAAAAACATGATTCCAATGAACGTAATTGAGGATTAAGTATATATTTATTTATATGTTCCCTGGTTCTACAAAAAATACAAATATGCCACTGTAACCAGTTATCTAGTACTGGTTAAAAACAATCTTTTTAAATTTTACAAAATTATGTGTCCTCACCCCCAAGTCCCACCATTTGGAAGATATGCATAGCTAGTGAGGTCATTTTTGATCACAGACAGATTAAATGACCATAAGTCTATTCTGAGGCCTGTTTCTCTCCATAGATCCTGGAAATTTGCATATACCCATGGCGATTTTCTACTTTCTTGAGTGTTCCTAGTATCCAGATTTGAAATCATGCCTCAGCTTTTTTGATTAAAATAGAAGCAGTGAGACAAATTCCATCTTTCCAATACTAAATCTACCAGTTTACCAGTTGTTCTTCAGTCGCTCAGTCAGTTGTGTCTGACCCTTTGTGATCCCATGGACCACAGCACACCAGGCTTCCTGTCCTTCGCTGTCTCCTGGAGTTTACTCAGTGTCCATTGAGTCAGTAATGCCAGTTCACCAGAACCTCTGGTCCCTCTGATCAAAAGCCAGGTCTCTACTGAACCCTTCACATCTCAGCCCTAGGATTCTCAAAAAATTTCCTCCTGCAATTAGAACTCTCTTTAGATTGCATTATCAGTTATCCCATCTCCCTGGGATCATTCTCATTAGCATACAAAGAACCATTAGTCTTGTGTATTATAAAAATCTTAACACTCTGCTCTCTGCTACCCCAGTATTCTACCCCCTTCACAGCAAAATTTCTTTAAAAATTTGTCTATATTCTCTGCCTCTCTTTCCTCACCTCCCATTTGCTTCTTCATCCTGTTCCAGCAGGCTTTCTCCCATCATCCACTGAGCTTGCACATTGAGATCAACAGTCATTCACATGCTTTCTCATCCAGCAGTAACATTTCTGTTCTCATCTTTATATCCCACTCAGGAGCATCAGACCATTCTGTCCTGCAAACTCTCTCTGTTTTTGAATCTAAGATACTTCACTCTGCTCAATTTTCCCCCTGTCCTTCCTGGCCACTCCTTTGCTGTCCCCTTGTTCTCAGATAGAACTATATATTGGAAAACCTCAGAATTTGAATCTGGGGCCCCTTCTCTTCTTTATCTACACCCTCTCACTGGGTGATTTCACTATATTTCTAGTGATTCTGAGGTTTATATCTCTGGCCTTGAACTTTACCTATAATTGACTTTTAGATCTACTTGACCTCTTGATCGTTCCATTTGTATTTCTAATATGCTTGTCATTAACATACTGTGAAATGAAAATATCTCCTGCCATGTCAATAAGCAGGAAATGTCACAGCCATCAGTGATTTCTGGCCTCCCAAAACTGTGATCTAATGGATGCTGTCAGCCCATGGTAACTGCTGAGGAGCTGGGGGAATGCAAGAAGCAGGGTGAACAGGCAAACAGGATTGGCCCAGATAGCTGAGGTGAAAAGAATAAATTCAGTGAGGCCAGGACTTGCACCTTCCCGTACACAGAATGCTAAATACCCTAACTTGATACCTGAACTTTGATGTTCAGACTATCTGCTTCCTTGTTGCAAACTTGTATATAGCCTGACACTCCCTCCTGCCTCTTTGGAGCAGTTTTCTCTGAGCTACTGAGATGCTGTCTCCCTGGTTCAGAGTCCTAAACATTCCAAGCAAATAAAATATTTACTTTCAGGTTGTGATGATATTTTTTAGTAGACAATACCCAAAACAAAACTTCCAAGAGCTTCTATATCGCTCGTGTTTTTTAGACACATCAATACCTAGAACCATAATCTACCTAGTTACTCAAGCAAATATTTAGAAATCCTTTGACTTCCCTGGTGGCTCAGATGGTAAAGCATCTGTCTACAATTCAGGAGACCCAGGTTCAATCCCTGGGTCAGGAAGATCTCCTGGAGAAGGAAATGGTAACCCACTCCAGTACTCTTGCCTGGAAAATCCCACGGACAGAGGAGCCTAGTAGGCTACAGTCCATGGGGTCGCAAAGAGTCGGACATGATTGAGCAACTTCACTGTTCCTTTTCTCTATTTCCTACATCTAATTAATCAGCAAGTTTTGTCTTTCTACTTCTAAAATATCCCCTGAATCCATGAACCCCATCTCTATAGCTACTGTTCTCTCTTTAACATATTGTTTGGCTTCTATTCCTGACATACAACAATTCCTTTAAAACAGAATTGATATCATGCGACTACTCTATTTAAACCTTCCAGATTAACCCCCCCTAACTGGGAGATGGTGAAGGACGGGGAGGCCTGGCGTGCTGCAATCTATGGGACTGCAGAGAGTCAGACACAACTGAGCAATTGAACAACATCCCTGGCTCAGTGTACAGCTCTGTCCTCATCCCTTTGCCCACTCCTTGCCTTCTTAGGTTCTTTAAGCATGCCCAGCTCCTTCTTTTCTTGAAGTTTTTATATTTGCTGGTCCCTTTGCTGGGACACTTGCCTCCCAGATCTTTAGATGGTTTGTTCCTTCTTATCATTCAGATCTTTGTATATGTGTCAATTCCTCAGAGAGGTCTTGTTGCAGTGAAAAGGAAAAAAGAGGAATGAGTTTTTCTTTTCTTTCCTGAGAACAAAGAAGATAACAGGAAGCAGGTCTGATCACTCCTAGTTTTTACTTTGTTTCTAATCTGTAATCTGTAACTAAATTTGCTTTTCTGCCCCCTAACTCTGCTTGAGCAACATTTTACACCTATTATCTGATGACTCTATACTGATTACATCCTGTACCTGGTGTTTACCTTTACAGCACTCTCTCTGCCTACTACCCCTTGTAGTTTTTCTCTTTTTGCATTACAGAAAGAAGGTCACAGCACAATACACAAAAGACAATGGACCCAACTACTGGGCTCCTTGACTGCAAGAAACAAATTACAGGGCTACCTGACACCAGCTTATGACTGTTTTTTAAAGAATGCATGAGGAAGAAAAATATAAGATCCTTACACTTTGGTTCCTTCTCACCGACCCCTGACTGCAAGCCCTCATCTATATAATCCTCCAGATTTCTCATGGAAGGGGAGGCACTGTTCTTGAGGAGCCTGCTGTGTTCCCCCCCTGCCAGCTGAGGATGAAAGCCATCTTTGTTTTTCCTTCAAACTCTGTCCCTGTATTTTTTATTTGGTTTCTGTGGGCAGACAAAATAAAGATTTTAGCCGCAAAATCTTTCTGGAATATTCCATCTACATAAATAGACCTTAATCCTTCTATATCACTTGACTCTTTTATTTTCACCATAGCATTTATTGCTACCTGACATTGTCTTTTTTTTTTTTTTTTTTTTTGATTATGGTCAGTCCCTCTCAGCAGAATGTGTACTCCATGAGAACAAAGAACTTGTCTGCCTTGTTCACCATGGCATTCCTGGGAGATAGAACACAAGGTAGATGCTCAATAAATAGTCATTCTAGTGGCTCAGGCAGTAAAGAATCTGCCTACAATGCAGGAGACCCAGGTTCCATCCCTGGGTATTCTTGCCTGGAGAATCCCATGAACAGAAGAGTCTGGCAGACTAGAATCCATAGGGTCGCAAAGAGTTGGACACGACCGAGCAACTAACACTTTCACTTTCTTTCACTTTCAGAGGTTCAGTAAAGTTCATGGAATTAATGAATAAAGTACTAATTGTTTAATTAACAAGCCTTGATTTTTTCTGTGTATCAGCTCACATTTAGTTAGGCCAAAGCCTGACAACTCTTACTTTATGCTATCTCTTTATTTACCTATTCCTCCTCATTCCTACCACTCTAGCCCAGATCCTTATGACTTAGAATCTTTATTCCCCCTTCCCATCAGTACAGCTGTACTTTGGAGGTCAAATAGTGTAATGGCTACACAAGTTCTTCAGTCGGACTGCCTAGGTTTCAACTGCAACACTACCACTCACTAGTTGTTTGATATTGGATACGTTATTTGGCCAATCTGTGTCTGTTTCCTCATCTGTAAAATAGTGACAATGATGATGACCATCTCATAGACCATTGTGAGGTATCAGTGAATTTCCCATGGTAATCCATGGGAAGCACTGGAGCTGGGAAAGCATTGATAAGTGTTACTTTCTTCTCTGTCCAATTAATATTTCTAAAATATCATTCTTCTTATATCACTTCCTTACCCATCACATGCTAAAACTCGATTAAAAGATTTCAAGGCCTCTTCACTTGAAAGGATGTTCAATATCACTTATTATTAGAGAAATGCAAATTTAAACTACAATGAGATATCACCTCACACCGGTGAAAATGGCCATCACCAAAAAAAAATCTACAAACAGTAAATTCTGGAGAGGGTGTGAAGAAAAAGGAACTCTCCTACTTACCCTGTTGGTGGGAGAGTAAATTGGCATACTATGGAGATCCGTATGGAGATTTCTTAAAAAACTAAAAATGAGCTATGCCATATGATCCAGCAATCCCACTCCTGGGCATATTTCTGGAGAGGACAATAATTCAAAAAGATACATGCACCCCAATGCTCATTGCAACACTCTTTACGATAGCCAAGACATCAAAGCAACAAAAATGTCCATCAACAGAGGAATGAATAAAGAAAATGTGGTGTGTGTGTGTATATATATGAATATTAGCCAGCCATTAAAGAGAACGGAATAATGCCACTTACAGCAACAGGGATGGACCTGGAGATTACCATACTAAGTGGGGCAAGTTAGACAGAGAAAAACAAATACCTCTCACTCATATATGGAATCCAAAAAAATGATCCAAATGACCTTATTTACAGAACAGAAAGAGACTTATAGACTTAGAGGATGAACTTACGGTTACCAGGTGAAATGGTTAGAGAAAGGGAGAGTTAGAGATTTGGGGATTGATATGTACATACTGCTATATTTAAACTAGATTATCAATAAGGACCTACTGTATAGCACAGGGAACTCTGCTCAGTATTCCTTAACAATCTAAATGGGAAAGGAATTTGAAAAAGAATAGACACATGGATATGTATAACTGAATCACTTTGCTGTACGACGGAAACACAACATTGTTAATCAACTATATTACAATATAAAATAAAAGTTTTTAAAAGAAAAAGAAGTTTTAAAAATATTTCAAAGCTTCTTGAATAATTAAGAATGTGGTTTGTCCTTCAAGGCCTTTCTCAATGTGGTCCAGAGGGTTTTCTTTATGTCACTTTCCTTCATTCTATTGTATGAACACTCCCATGCAGGTCAGACTACACACACATTTTATTTCAGCTAAAATTTGCTAATGTTGTCAGTAAATGTTATTGGAGCCAGAATTATCGCTGGACACACACAAAAATGAAAGATACCACCTATACCTTCAAATTCTTCACTTTCCTAAAGCCACTATATCAGTGTTCTTCAGTTGCTAGAAACCCTGAGCCTGCAAAACTTGATAGAAACAAATAATCTTATTGAAAGGAAATGGAGCACCTTACAGAATGCAAGGAAAAGCTGGAAAGAAAAAACAATTGAAACAAAACACCGGACTCAGAATAAGAGCCAAGGTAGGTCCCAATTCCGGAGAAGGCAATGGCACCCCACTCCAGTACTCCTCCCTGGAAAATCCCATGGATGGAGGAGCCTGGTAGGCTGCAATCGCTGAGGGTCCGACATGACTGAGCGACTTCACTTTCACTTTTCACTTTCATGCATTGGACAAGGAAATGGCAACCCACTCCAGTGTTCTTGCCTGGAGAATCCCAGGGACGGGGGAGCCTGGTGGGCTGCCATCTATGGGGTCACACAGAGTCGGACACGACTGAAGTGACTTAGCAGTAGCAGGTCCCAAGTCATAGGAACTAAAAGATAGTATCCTCAGGGTCCTAATACCAGGAAGAGTCAACATCCACAACTTTTCATCCTGAGTCACTCTTCTTTTCAAGAGTCAAATCCCAGGGAAACAATGAATCATGAAACTAGCCTGGCATGCATGCCCACCCCTTCCTTAGATAGGAGAAGCTGGTATTCAGAGAAGGAAAAACAACTCCTAAAACGTATTTGGGGTATTCTTAGAAGAGAAAATCCCAGCAAATTTGGAAAACTCAGCAGTGGCCACAGGACTGGAAAAGGTCAGTTTTCATTCCAATCCCAAAGAAAGGCAATGCCACAGAATGCTCAAACTACTGCACAATTGCACTCATCTCACATGCTAGTAAAGTAATTCTCAAAATTCTCCAAGCCAGGCTTTAGCAATACGTGAACCGTGAACTTCCAGATGTTCAAGCTTGTTTTAGAAAAGGCAGAGGAACAGAAATCAAATTGCCAACATCTGCTGGATCATCAAAAAAGCAAGAGAGTTCCAGAAAAATATATATATATATATTTTGCTTTATTGACTATGCCAAAGCCTTTGACTGTGTGGATCACAACAAACTGTGGAAAATTCTGAAAGAAATGGGAATACCAGACCACCTGACCTGCCTCTTGAGAAACCTATATGCAGGTCAGGAAGCAACAGTTAGAACTGGACATGGAACAACAGACTGGTTCCAAATAGGAAAAGAAGTACACCAAGGCTGTATATTGTCACCCTGCTTATTTAGCTTATATGCAGAGTACATCATGAGAAATGCTGGGCTGGAAGAAGCACAAGCTGGAATCAAGATTGCTGGGAGAAATATCAATAACCTCAGATATTCAGATGACACCACTCTTATGGAAGAAAGTGAAGAAGAACTAAAGCACCTCTTGATGAAAGTAAAAGAGAGGGAAAAGTTGGCTTAAAGCTCAACATTCAGAAAACTAAGATCAAGGCATCCGGTCCCATCACTTCATGGCAAATAGATGGGGAAACAGTGGAAACAGTACCTGACTTTATTTTTTTGGGCTCCAAAATCACTGCAGATGGTGATTGCAGCCATGAAATTAAAAGATGCTTACTCCTTGGAAGGAAAGTTATGACCAACCTAGATAGCATATTCAAAAGCAGAGACATTACTTTGCCAACAAAGGTCCATCTAGTCAAGGCTATGGTTTTTCCTGTGGTCATGTATGGATGTGAGAGTTGGACTGTGAAGAAAGCTGAGCGCCGAAGAATTGATGCTTTTGAACTGTGGTGTTGGAGAAGACTCTTGAGGGTCCCTTGGACTGCAAGGAGATCCAACCAGTCCATCCTAAAGGAGATCAGTCCTGGGTGTTCATTGGAAGGACTGATGTTGAAGCTCAAACTCCAATACTTTGGCCACCTGATGCAAAGAGCTGGCTTATTTGAAAAGTCCCTGATGCTGGGAAAGATTGAAGGCAGGAGGAGAAGGGGACAACAGGGGATGAGATGGTTGGATGGCATCACCGACTCAATGGAGATGAGGTTGAGTAAACTTGGGAGTTGGTAATGGACAGGGAGGCCTGGTGTGCTGTGGTCCATGGGGTTGCAAAGAGTCAGACATGACTGAGCAACTGAACTGATAGAAGAGAAAAAGGTATGCTGGGAAAGCAAAAGCTATTGCTATCCAGTCTAAACATAATAGCCTATATTTGTATAATTCTTTATAAATTGAAGAGTTTTGAATCCCAAATCTCATATAATTCTCACTATTGGAACTCAAAAATAAATTCAGCCTCAATCCAGGATTCATTCACCCTTACCTTAGTTGCCCATTCTTTCCTCCTATCTTTGTTTCCTTGACCTTTATTTCATTTGCTAAGAACTAACCTCTTTTTAGGTACAGTTCAAGCCTTACTGTCTTCCTGGAGCCTTTTCAAGTTGCCCTAGATTTCTATCCTTACTTCTTTCTAGGAACTTCTACAGAGGTTATTTGTACCTGACTTACCCTTGTCTTCTTGCATTGCAATCTGTGTACTTTTATGTAAATGGCCTAAATCACCAAGAAAATGACTCAGCTGTAGCCTATATTGAACCTTGAGAACTTTTCAGTGTATCCCAAGTTGAAAAAGGTCTATGCATATTCACTGGTACTGGCTGTCTGAGAGGTATCTAAAGGAACATATCTTTTATGTCTTTTCTCCTCTTCCACCAAACCCTTATCTCCCACCTGACAGCACCTGAGACTTGGTTTAGGCAGGAAGGTCAGGAGTATTTCCTGTTACCTGAGAAGTCCTGGGTTATCTCTTCTAAGACCTTGCTGGCTAACACCCTGGAAAGTAATGTGGTTCTGAGATAAGCAGATATAAAACAGATTTACCACACATTTTGACATTCATTAACTCATTAGATCATGTAATTTATCCAAGATACTCTCTTAGGCACACAGAGAGGCTCAGAAGCTCTGGCCAGCACTGGGTTCTCAGAGCCAAGACTGGTCATCATTGCAAAGTGATGGCCTGGAGTTGAGACAGCGACAGTGTCATCTTCTAATCTACTATGTAATTAACTTAGTTGTTATGTTTGTACTTAATTGTCTGTTGCTCCAAATAGAACATACACTCCTCAAGATCAGAGGTTTTTATAGCTTGTTCCCTGATGTGTAGCTCAAGTCTCTATAACAGCATCTGGTACAAGGCAGGTGCTCAACACATATTTGTTGAAAGAGTGAATGGATGAGAAATTCAAAAGAACATCCTAAAGTTCAGTAGACTCAGCAACTACAAGGATGGTCTACAGCATCAAGCCCATATGGAGAAGACAACGAAGAGGTGAGGCCAGGAGTGGTTATGTGAGATCTTGGAACCAAGAGGCAGGGTGCAGTTTTTAGGGCCTCTGGTCTTGTTCATCATGGACAAGGATAAGGGATATTGAGCTAACTGACATAATCAATAGCATTTTTTTTTAAGATTTTTTTTTTTTAATGTGGACCATTTTTAAAGTCTATTGAATTTGTTACAATATTGCTTCTGTTACTTCTGTTCTGGTTTTTTGGTCATGAGGCATGTGGGATTATAGCTCCCCAATCAGGGATCGAACCCACACCTCCTGCACTGGAAGGCAAAGTCAACCACTAGACCACCAGGGAAGTCTCCAGTAGCAACTGTTCTGAGTAAACAAAGATGACATTATTGTTCTCCTTTCTAGATGGGGAAATGAAGGAGTCATACTTTCCAGGGCTTCCCTGGTGGCTCAGATGGTAAAGCGTCTGCCTATAATGAGGGAGACCTGGGTTCGATTCCTGGGTCGGAAAGATCCCCTGGAGAAGGCAATGGCAATCCACTCTGGCACTCTTGCCTGGAAAATCCCATGGATGGAGGAGCCTGATAGGCTACAGTCCATGGGGTCATGAAGAGTCGGACACGACTGAGCAACTTCACTTCACTTTCCAGGTTACACAGCAAGAAAATTGCAGGAGAAAATCAACAACCCAGGATTTAGGCAAAATTCAGTTCAATTCAGACAAACATTGAAGAGAGCCAGTTACACGTGCGTTTATAACTCTGGTTCCACCACTCACTCACTATATGACCCAACGCCAGTTATTCATATACTCTAAGCCTCAATTTCTCAATCGTCACATGAGAGTAATGGTAGTACTCTCTAGTATCTCCTAGATCTGTTGGGAGGATTAAATAAGAAAATTTATGCAAAGCACTTGGCTCAGTGCCTAGCACATAGTACAGAAATAATATGCATTACTATTGTAATCATCATCACTAGTATTTCAAATATTTATTGAGAACCTCTCAATACTATAAAGGATGTGAAAAAAGTGAAAGTTGCTCAATCATGTCCTACTCTTTGCAACCCCATGGACTATACAGTCCATAGAATTCTCCAGGCCAGAATTCTGGAGTCGGTAGCCTTTCCCTTCTCCAAGGGATCTTCCCAACCCAGGTATCAAACCCAGGTCTCCTGCATTGCAAGTGGATTCTTTACCAGTAGAGCCACAAGTGAAGCCCAAGAATACTGGAGTGGGTAGCCTATCCCTTCCCCAGAGGATCTTCCCAACTCAGGGATCAAATTGGGGTCTCCTGCATTGCAGGCAGATTCTTTACCAACTGAGCTATCAGGGAATACTCCTACTGCTGCTGGTAAGTTGCTTCAGTCGTGTCCAGCTCCGTGTGACCCCATAGAAGGCAGCCCACCAGGCTCCCCCGTCCCTGGGATTCTCCAGGCAAGAACACTGGAGTGGGTTGCCATTTCCTTCTCCAATGCATGAAAGTGAAAAGTGAAAGGGAAGTTGCTCAGTCGTGTCTGACTCTTAGCGACCCCATGGACTGCAGCCCACCAGGCTCTTCCATCCATGGGATTTTCCAGGCAAGAGTGCTGGAGTGGGGTGCCATTGCCTTCTCTATCAGGGAATACTAAGGATATAAATATCAAGAGGATTCAATTTTCAGCTTTCAAGTATCTGACAGTCTAGATCTCAAGCAGATACATTAAAAACAATGAGATATAAATAGTAATGATAAGACCAAAAAACACAGGGAAAACACCACTGTCATGCCCTGAGAGGTCCAGAAGTCTTCCTAGCAGAAATAACTGGACACACATCCCATAGGATTATCTAGGAGTTTTTCAGGCAAAGAAATATGAACAGGATATTATCATCAAAGAGAATGGTATGAACAAAGACATACACACAGGGTGATTATAAGCAGTTTTTGAGAGATGAGTGAAGAGATAGAAATGGGGTCATTCAGGGCCTTGTACGTTAGGAAATTTGAACCTTGTTCTTTTGGCACTGGGCATGAATAGGGTGTGTTTAAGAGATAATACAGTGTGGTCAGATGTCCATTGGCTAGATCCCTGGCAGCTGAGTAGAAGACGAATTTAAAGAGTACAAGAATAGGAATAGGGATTTCAGTTGGAGTGTTATTGCAAGAGTCCAAGTGGGAGACAATAAGGGACAAAATAAGGCAGTGGACTGGGAGACGTCAAAGAAAAATCCCTAGAACTGGTTAACTGGAAAGGGTTCAGGTTGAAGCTGGTAGGGGAGATAGCCATGGGGTATCCAAAAAATGGAAACAAAAGAAAGGGAAGCTTCTGCCAGCCAAATTTCTCTCAGAAAAGCTTGCAGATAAATCAGTCCAGGATATCTGGCGAGACAAGAGTTCACTCTTAGCTGTTCTCACGGTGTCATATGCCTGTCTCTTTCTTCATGATGGTTGTGGCTATGTTTTTGAGAACTTACCAGCCTCCATTGACTCTTACTGTCTTTTTAGTCAACTTTTTCACTTTAAATATATTCTCCTTACAAGCAAGAACAAAATCGAAGGAGCAAGATTTTCCAGCAGAAGCAAGAAAATTGGAAGTCAACGTTTTAATTAATTATTATAAAATGGATTAGATGCCCTAACTCTTAGTTTCTATAGCTGATAAATGGGAATAGAAAAATCAATGCCTTCCCTTCCTACAAACAATTGAGTAAGACATTGAAGGGATTTTAGCAAAAGACAAAAAAAGTAATAAAATATTCTAGTCCTTTTTAAACCTATCTAATGTATTGTCAAGGTGATTAAGCATTGGTTTAAGGTCTCCTCTCCCTATGCTGGAAGGTTCTTAAACATAATTAAATTAACAAGCATTTGCTAGTATCAAACAGAATGCCAGACTTACTGTAAATATAACATATTACTACAGCATACCCTTTTAAGTCCTAAATCACCTAGCTTTGAGGATCTCCTCACTTTTACTTAAATCCTTTCACTTCTCCTTTCCATTAGTTTTCAAACATCTCAATTTTATAATCCTTGTCCACAGTAAACTAGAATCTTAGTATATTTTCGCAATTTGAGATTGTGATTGCACACTTAGATTTCAGGAGAATCTGCTATCTTTATGCAAACATCAAATACAAATTCTAAATCAGTAAAACGTATAAACATCAATGTAACTTTGCAAAGTCTATATCTTATTCATTTTATGGTATACATGACAAAAGAGAAGCTGATTATATTTTAATTAAATGAAGGAGTTAAGTATTATCTTACTAAGACAAAGTCTCTGTCTGGTAGACTATCATTCCTAAAATGATACTCAACTTGTAGAAGAATATTGTTTCCCTTTCTTATGATAGAATTCATTCAAACTCTTCATCTTCTCTCCCCACGACAAACATTTATCTTCCTCAGACATCTCCATCAGGAAACTATACACTGTGACAATTGTATGCAGGGACAGAACTTGATCTCTATCTTTTCCAAATGATGAGGGATACAGATGAGACTATATATCGACTTGACAATGTGTGTGTACTATACAACAATGAGCACTGGACAGAAGAAACCTACAGAAATCTCCGTGAGGAGGGAATATTAGAATGCTGCTGTTGTTCAGTTGCTAGGTCATGTCCAGCACTTTGTGACCTCATGGACTACAGCACACCAGGCTCCCCTGTCCTTCACTGTCTCCCGGAGTTTGCTCAAATTCGTGTCCATTGAGTCAGTGATGCTATCTAACCACCTCATTGGAAAAGATGCTGATGTTGGGAAAGATTGAAGGCAAAGGAAGAAAAGGGCAGCAGAGGATGAGTATTAGAATATAATTACTTAAATCTAGCATGCAGAAGGCAATGGCACCCCACTCTAGTACTCTTGCCTGGAAAATCCCATGGGCGGAGGAGCCTGGTAGGCTGCAGTCCATGGGGTCGCTAAGAGTCAGACACGACTTCACTTTCACTTTCACTTTTCACTTTTCACTTTCCTGCATTGGAGAAGGAAATGGCAACCCACTCCGGTGTTCTTGCCTGGAGAATCCCAGGGACGGGGGAGCCTAGTGGGCTGCCATCTATGGGGTCACACAGAGTCGGACACGACTAAAGTGACTTAGCAGCACTTAAATCTAGCAACAAAATTCTTCAAAGTAACTATTATCTACCCTGAAGGTAGCTACTTACAGATTCTATTTCTTTCAAACCATCAACAATTAGGCCCTGCAGTAGTACCAAGTATTCATCATAGGTCCTAGTTTTCAGTCCTTAGGAAATTAACATATAGCTTTTTCCTAGAAAGGGAAATAAAAGGGAAATAAACTATGTTAAGTTTCTTCTATGTACTGGGCTGCAGATTAAATACTTTCATTAATATTACATAAAGCTGTGACCACTAAGAGAACAATCATCTCAAATGTGTTGCTCAAGGCTATATCCAGAGCTGAGTAGTGCCAAACACATAGTAGATGTCCAATAACATTCAGAGCTAAGATGGATGGGTACTTATTATTTTCTGTGCACTGTTCTAAGCACTAATTCATTTGATTCTCACAACCATGCTATACAGTAGGTATTGTACCCATTTTACAGATGAGAAAACTGAGGGTAAGAGAAGTTAAGTAACTTGCCCAAAGTTACATAGGTAGCAGAGCTGGGATGCAAACCTGTCCCCCATATTTCCTCACTATGTTAAACTTACCACATGAACAAATCAACATTGTTTCCTTCAGGAACTGGGACTGTTTATATTGATATAGTTCTGAGATTGATGCAAATATACTTTTTCCAAAGTTGTGGCGCTTACCTTCTATTACACAGATCAAGCAATAAGTTTCCTCTCTTGCTTTGTAAATCCCAGGTAAAAGCTCTTTCTCCCGCACTTCACCTCTTGTTCTTCACAGCTCAGTACTAATCATCAGCCCATAATGCAGTGTAGAATTGCCAACACCATCCCGATGATGTAGTTATTTCCAATTGGCACTTGGGAGCAGTGAGGATAGGAGGCATTACTCATAGCCAAGAGTACAGATGTTTCTAATTGCTTTCCATTACCAAGAATAACAGCTGTTTACATCTATCAGCAAATAATTCACAAGAGCTCCAGACTATTAAGATAACACACCCCACCTGGTCACCATCACAAGTTGTCAAGGCCAAGATAGAGGCTGCCAGAAACCCCTTCTGCATCTCTGTTCATCAACTGACAGCATGTGTCACCTTCAGATATCCTTATGCTACCCCACAAGCTCTGGCTTCTTGGTGGCCTGACACATCAAATGGACATATGGATTCTTCATGGCTTTGCAGTAAATGTTTTATGGTTATCTTGCAGCCAAGGGCAGCTGACACGGAGGAGCAGGGGACTTGCAAATAGCCTGATGAAAGAATTTTTGCACTTTTTTTTTTTTTTTTTTTCACAGAAGAGGAGGAAGTGTTCTGCTTAGAGGAGTTTCGCAGCTGCAATGTACTTAACTTCCTTTAATGCGCCAACACATTGCATTGGGTGGCAGATTATACAGTCAATAGCATCCCGGGGACCTGGTCACGTGCTTGGAAATAATACCCCCAAATGGACAGACAGTGTTAACAGTTCAGTGAACTTTATGACATAGTTTTATTGGGCACAAAAGAATACAATATTACAACACATCATAGATATTTGGAGTTAAAAACACCAATAGTACCTCCTTGCCAATGCAACATTGATCCATACTACATGGGGTTTTATTGTTGTTGTTTATTTCCTTTTCCAGCCTAGTTTAAAGTGACTCAGGCAATTGGTCTCTACTATTTTTTCTTTCCCATGGAGACTCTATCAGTGTCTCAATACAACTTGGTTTCCAGCTACCTCTGAATTTATATCTAAAATTGTCTTTCCATACATTCAAATACATATTTTTTTAACCCATGGGGTTTTCAACCTACAAAAATAAGAATATCAGCTATTGAGTTGGCCAAAAAGTTCATTCAAGTTTTTCCATAAGATGTTATAGAAAAATTCAACCAACTTTTAGGCCAACCCAATATTTAAAGCTACATGACACCCAGGTGGCTCAGTGGTAAAGAATCTTCCTGCCAAGCAGGAGATGTGAGTTTGATTCCTGGGTCGGGAAGACCCCCTGGAGAAGGAAATGGCAATCCACTCCAGTATTCTTACCTGAGAAATCCCATGGACAGAGAAGCCTAGTGGGTTATAGTCCATGGGGTCACAAAGAGTTGGACACGACTGAGCAACTAAACTACAACAGATTATCTACAAAACTATGTAAACTGAAAAATTTCCTTTTGGCTGTGATATTTTGCCTCTAGAGCTATTATTCCTCCCTTCCTTGTATTTGTATGCCACTGTCCCATCACAAGGTGAAATCTCTGGAGTCCTTTGAAACTGAGATGGTTTCCAATTGCTTCAACCAACAGAATATGCCAGAAGTGATAGTTGGCCAGTTCTGGGCCTCATTTTTAAGAGGACTGGCAGTTTCTGCTCCCCTTATCTTGAAACTCTTGCTCTGAGGGAAGTACCATGGAAGAACCCTTATGATCCTGAGACTCCCATGCTGGAAGGAAGCCTAGGGTAGCTATGTGGAGGGGTTGTAAGGAGAGAAGATGCTAACAGCCTCCTCTAGGCTGTTCCAGACACCCCAGTCCAGGTGCCAGACACATGAGCAAATGAACAACTTGGGCATGCCAGGATCTCAACCATTCCAAACAATTCTAGCTGTTTAAGCCATCCTGGTTAAGGCTCTAAATACCATGGAGTAAAGACAGACTGTCCTTCAATTACTGACCTACAGAATTATAAGCATAATAATTTTTTACCATTTTGCCATACAGTACCTGATTAGGGTCATGAGGAAAAGCGTGTGATAGAGGATGAGACAGTTGGATGGCATCATCAACTCAATGGACATGAGTTTGAGCAAACTCCGGGAGATAGTGAAAGAGAGGGAGGCCTGGTATGCTGCAGTCCGTGGGGGTCACAAAAAGTCGGACACAACTGAGTCACTGAACAACAACTGCCATGCATTACCATATGTAAAATAGATAGCCAGTGGGAATTTGCTGTATGGCTCAGGGAGCTCAGGCTGGTGCTCTGTGATAGCCTAGCGGAGTGGGAGGGAGGTTCACGAGGGAGGGGACATATGTGTATCTATGGCTGGTTCATACTGATGTATGGCAGAAACCAACACAAAACTGTAAAGCAGTTATCCTTCAACTAAAAATAAACAAATTTTTAAAAATGTTACACAGCAGCTGGCAGCTAGAAATGGAACACATCCCACTCCACTTGCCATGAATCTCTGATACTTCAACATCATTCCACAACACAGATGACACAACCTGTAAGAGAGAAGTCTTTCTCTGAAATCATAGGTCCTATAATAAACATCATGTAAAATATCATGTATGAAACGAGTTGCCAGTCCAGGTTCGATGCACGATACTGGATGCTTGGGGCTGGTGCACTGGGACGACCCAGAGGGATGGTATGGGGAGGGAGGGGGGAGGAGGGTTCAAGATGGGGAACACATGTATACCTGTGGCAGATTCATTTTGATGTGTGGCAAAACTAATACAATTATGTAAAGTTTAAAAATAAAATAAAATTTAAAAAATAGAAAAAAATAAAATAAACATCATTGTAGTTTCTAATCCAAAGAAACAAGAAGAAAGGTAAGTGCTCAAAATGCACCATACTCCTTTTTTCATTGAATCCATGTCTCACTCCATTATCAGTGAGGGCTTTATTCTACTATTTTGCCCATAAAATAAGCAGTTATGTATTTTAGGTTTCTGCCACTGCATGGGTTATCAATTCAAATCACTGCACTTCACTTTCCGATCTAAATATATATCCAACAGGCTGGATTGAATTAGAATAAAATCATCACTTCTTTCCAGGAAATTTGGTACTTTAATAAAACTCCAACAAATTTTGGAAACTGTACAGATTCTCTTTTGACGACATAAGTTATAAGTCTGTAGTTGCTATTAGGAAATGGAGAAGGAAATGGCAACCCACTCCAGTACTCTTGCCTAGAGAATCCCATGGACAGAGGAGCCTGGAGGGCTGCTGTCCATAGGGTCGCACACAGTCGGGCACAACTTAAGCGACTTAGCATGCATGCATGCATTGGAGAGGGAAATGGCAACCCACTCCTATATTCTTGTCTGGAGAATCCCAGGGACGGAGGAGCCTGGTGGGCTGCCATCTATGGGGCTGCACAGAGTTGGATACAACTAAAGCGACTTAGCAGCAGCAGCTATTAGGAAAAGTACTAGTTTTGAAGCCTTAGGTAGTGCTTGTACTGTTTACAGAGATGTTGCTTTTATGATACAAATGTGTATATATAGCATAAATTATATACTTAAGTGTGTATATACACTGCTGCTCCTGCTGCTAAGTCACATCAGTCATGTTGTGTTTACACACACACACACACACACACACACACACATATATAAGCTTGGTGAGGAATAGTATAATATATATTAAAAAATGGATAGCATTCTTCCAGTCACTTTATATCTGCTTAAGAGTCATAAAAAGCTCACTGCATTAGAACATAGATACTTTGGATTTTCCAGCCTCCTGACCTCATCCGCTACCTAATTCTCAAAAGACTGGCATGACATTTTGAGTTTGCTTTCATTTCTAAAATTTATTTTTATAATATAGTCTTCCTATATTTTCTTACCTTCCTTATTGATTGCATATTAACCAAATGGACTTATATGGCCTAAATCCTATTTCACAGCATTCTTGGTAAGAAATTTAACATCTAAATATTACTAAAATAATATTTTTTCTTTTTTTAGTCTAATTTTGTAGCTAAATTAGGAAACAGCCAGCTACTTCCCTCTTAATAATAACTTTATATGTTAAAGTACTAATATTAACTCACTCTCGAAGTTGAAAAGGAATATTTCCCCTAATTAAATTCAATTATTTAGCAATAGCCTAAGTTTTATTAAATTATCAAGAAATTACACCATTTGGTGTGGAGAAGGAAACATTTTTTCTCTTTACAGAGAAAAATTCAGTCCTTAATTATTCATGAATATAGCTCCATTTAGAGGAATAAAAGATTCTTTATATAATTATTTAATGCTACATTGAGAGACCTTCAAAGCTATCTAAGATATATAGTTACTTTGCTGCTGCTGCTAAGTCGCTTCTGTCGTGTCCGACTCTGTGCAACCCCATGGACAGCAGCCCACCAGGCTCCTCTGTCCACAGGGTTCTCCAGGCAAGAATACTGGAGTAGGTTGCCATGTCCTTCTCCAATAGTCATTTCAGTTTTTCTTTTAAAATTGCAAAATGGTCCAATGTATTATTCATATTGGAGTAAAACACAGAGCCTTCACTCACCAACAGCCCAATCTTGAGTACAATGAAAAATTATTTAAAGATAACCTTGGATGGGATTAAAAGTAGAGAAAGGTCAGCATCCTTGACCTTCATCATTCACTTTCTCATAACTTTTTGCTCAGTCTCTCATCCGCATTAAAGTGATCTGTAAGGATCTAATGGAATCAGAGTTTTCATTTCTGACATGGACTTTGTAAATGCCTGAAATGATACTATAAATGTTATTGATTACTCTGTTGATACATGAAGGCAGCTTTGAGTTGGTATCATAGATTTAAAAAAAAATTATCTTGAAATGATTTTAAACTCCCTAGGAGTTTCAAAAACAATACAAAGAGTCCCTTGAACCTTCCACTCAGATTTACTGATGTTCCACAGATACTGAAATTTTCCTTTGCCATTGTCTATATGAAAAGACCATAAGATAAGTATATTCTTAATAAACATGACAAAGTTGCTCTCACATTTGTCTTCAAGGGCTGCAGGAAAACAGCTAATTATTAATTAGATTGCAAGTAGAATGATGCTAATATAGTACTGGTGAACATACTTGTTTCCAGGCTGGCATGATATGGCATGCAAGTTGGCATGCAGTGTTATATGAACATATGGCAGGCAGAAGCTGCTGTTTCCTCCTAGGAAACAGCAACAGAAACGTCAGCTCCCACAGTATTGAAGACACACACCCCAAAACTCCTCAGTGCTGTTGAGGGCTTAATGCACATGCCACTTCCCAGTCACTGGGATGGGGAAATAAACCCTTCATGTGGTGTCATGCCAGCAACCAGAGGCGCTTAAAGTCTGTTTCACTCAGAAGAGAAGGATGCAAAACCGGAAGTTATCCCTCTAGCTGCTGTGTCAGGGTCCAGCTCATTATGGTATTTCTCATAAAGAAATTTCTACCCAGGAAAACCTCAACCATTCAAAGAGTCTAGCCCTCTGCCACCAAGCAAGTATATGCTTAGATATAATAGGATCTATAAGGATCTACCTGTGGGCTTCCCCGGTGGCTTAGCAGTAAAAATCCGCCTGCAATGGAAGAATCGCAGGAGAAGCGGGTTGGATCCTTGGGTGGGGAAGATCCCCTGGAGGAGGGCATGGCAACCCATTCTGGTATCCTTGCCTGGAGAATCCCATGGACAGAGGGTCCACAGGATCGCAGAGTCAGATACAACTGAAGCGACTTAGCACCTAGGCATGCACAAGGATCTACCTCTTTATTTTACAGTTTAAAAAACTCAGAAACATTCCATGACTTGTCCAAATGTTGAGTCTGAATGAATGTTTAAGGCTTTCAGCATTTCTAGAATTCCACTGAGAAAGCAGTTTATCTTTTATTATTAGTCTCTCCTGAAGAGTAATAATCTTAACTCTCTGAAAATTCACCCAGCTTTTACCTAAATCTCCACTGGTGGTGGTTTAGTCACTAAGTTGGGTCCTACTCTTGCGACCCCATGGACTATAGCCTGCCAGGCTCCTCTGTCCATGGGATTTTCCAGGCAAGAATACTGGAGTAGGTTGCCATTTCTTTCTCCAGGGGATCTTCCTGACCCAGAAATCGAACCTGGGTCTCCCGCATTGCAGGCAGATTCTTTACCGACTGAGCTACAAGGGAAGATCAAATCTCCACTTCTGGCATTCATTTTCTTCATTCTGTTCTCCATAGCGTAAAAGCACACTTAATATGTAATAACTTTGCATCTTCTTAAACGTCTATTTTAAAATTTTTCACAGCTTTCCCCAAGTCAAAATACATAAATAGTAGTTCTTCAGGAAGAAGTTTGGGATATAGGTCTATGCTTTTGATTATTTATACCTACTCAAAGGATTCCTAGGTGGTGCAGTGGTAAAGAATTTGCCTGCCAATGCAGGAAACTCAAGAGACATGCGTTCTATTCCTGAGTCAGGAAGACCCCTTGGAGTAGGAGATTGCAACCTGCTCCAGTATTCCTGTCTGGAAAATTCCACAGACAGAGGAGCCTGGTGGGCTACAGTCCAAGGGGTCACAAAGAGTTGGACATGACTGAACATGCATGCAAAGGATTCCTATTTATTTAATATATAAGCTTCCTTATATGTGACTGAATTATTCCCACTCTAGCTATTCTATCATATAATTTAACAAAAGATGCTTTTTGTCTTTCCATATGCTTTTTATTCAAGCTTTTTGAAATTCATCATCTTTGGAATATGTTATTCCAAAACACTTTATTGGTTCAATAGAATAATTCTTCGTTGAAAGACTGAAGTCCTAATTTTGCTCTCAGTAAATGTACACTTCCCTTACTCTTGGTCCCTACTTTCTGCTCCCAAATGAAATGATGACCTGACAGAGCTAACAGAGAATGGGAAGGGAGGGGTCCTCTGTGGTCATCCTACAGCCTAGACATGAAAACTACTTGCTCTGGTTGTTGGAAAAATTTCCCAGATACCTTCAGCTGAAAGAAAGTATTTTTACATTTCTCTTTTCCCCACACAAAGGATTCTTGAGTGTTGGGTGTGTAAAACCATCAGTTTCTATATGGACGTGGTGTCTGGAGAAACCAGCACACTCAACTGCAAAAGCGCACAGGACCTGAAGTATCTGGCCCAGCAGTGGGGTCCATGCTGGGGGCAAAAACCCAAACCACCACGGCCACTGAGAACCTGTTTTTTCTGTCTCTCTTTAGGCCATCCTGTGAACATTCAGTTTTTATTGCAGCAGTTGTTGTCATTATTGGATGTTTCGATATGATTTGGCATTTTTCCAGGGGGGCAGCATCCCCATCAGGACACATGCCAGGCAGAGCAGAATGCCATTACGTGGAGAACGGTTGCTGCTGCGAGCTGCCTCCATCGCGGGGGATTTCTCTCTGCAAGTGCTGAGCACAATGGACTCCTTCACTAAATGACTCTGGATGAGCAGGGTTTTGGCAGAGGCCTGCAAGTCCCACACTCTGTTATAAAACTGAATGCCCGTGTAATGGATGCTCAGGAGAAGTGGAGATGAGGGCAGGTGGGTGGGAGAGAGTCATGTCTGAAAGGCACAGACGACACTCGAGAAGGGGAGGAGAGGAATGTGAGCCCAACAGGCAAAAGGACAAGCATGGACCCAACTAATTTAAAGGACAAAAGATAATTGTTACATGGATTTTAATCATAACAATAAAAAATCTAGAAGGGAGAAACAATTAACGAACAAACACAAGATGTTTTAGTAGGTAGGTGAAAAGTGCTCTAAAGAAAGACAGAGCAGGGTTAGGGGATAGAGAGTGATGTGGAGGGATTAGTGTTGTTTTGTAAATCCTGGTCAGGAAATATCCCTTGATAAACTGACATGAGCTGGGATCTGATGAGGTAAGGGAGAAAGCCCTGCATATATCTGGAAGAAGCATTTTAGTCAGAAGTAACAGCATATGCAAAGGACCTGAGGTCTTCATGTAAAGGCTCTCAATCAGCAAAGGGCTTAGTGTGTGCAGGAACAGCAAGAAAGCCCTGTGGATGGAACAAAATAAGCTAGAGGGAGAGAGATGGCGTGAGTCTTGGCAGGAGCAGGGTCAGATCAGGTGGAGTCCATGGTCCAGCTTGAAGTATTCTTCTGAGGGAGAGGGGTGTCAGTGGAGGGTTTTGCACTGAGGGCTGACTTAGATGGCCTAGGTTTTAAAAGAAACCATTCTGCTTCTGTGCGGTGAAAGGATTGTAAGGAAGCAAAAATGGAAGCAAGAATACTAGTTTGGAGGTTATCAAAGAAATCCAGAAGAAAGGTGATGGTGTTAGACTAGCAGAAGTAGAGGACAATGGTCAACTTGAAATATAAATTGAAGGTAAAGCCAACAGGATTTGCTGATAAATTGGATGTAGGGAAGGACTGATGCAGAAGCTCCAATATTTTGGCCACCTGATGCGAAGAGCAAACTCACTGGAAAAGACCCTGATGCTGGGAAAGACCAAGGGCAAGAGAAGAAAAAGGCAGCAGAGGATGAGACGGTTGGATGGAATCACCAACTCAATGATCTTGAGTTTGAACAAACTCTGCGAGATGATGAAGAAGCCTGGCGAGCTGCAGTCCATGAGGTCACAAGTGTAAGCTATAGTTCGGGCCAAGGGAGAAAAGAAGGCAAGACGACCTCAGTGGAGAAAGGTTACTTTTGTTCAGGCAGGAGGGGCGACAGGTGGCCTAAGGACCAGGCTGAGCGTGAGAGGGATTAGGGAGGCTTCATATTTAAAGGGAGGTTTGTGGAAGTGATAAGGGAAACGTTAGTCAGGCCTGACGTTTTGGGTAATCTTTAGTTGAGATTGCATTTGTAGTGGAAGAGGGGGTGGGAGGTTTTGGGCAAGGGTTGATAAGTCCCTTGGGCAGGAGGCGATAAGTCCTGGGCAGATGTAGTGGGTGAGAGGTTTCTGGGCAGGGGGTGATAAGTCCCAGGTAGATGCAATCAGCCCGGAGTATCACGGCGGGACTTAAATTTCGGTTTTGTTTTTCCCGAAGTTAGATGATTCAGCAAGGGCCCTTGAGACCACTATTTTCTTTTCTAGGCCCAAGGACTCCTTCAGCAAGGAGTTGACATGGCTTAGCAACTGAACAACAAAAACAATGGTTTTTAAAAAGGAGAGGAATGAAGATGACTACAGAGATTTTAACTCAAGCAACTAGACAGATGGGATTACTATTTATTGAGATGAGGAAGGCTGGAAGAGGAAAGGTTTAGGGGAGAAAAGAAGCCTACTTTAGATATTTTAAGTTTGAAATGTCAATTAGATGTTCAAACAGAAGCTGAATAGGCAACTAGATATATGAATATGAAATTCAGAATTCAGAGAGGCTCTATCAGTGGGATCCAGCAATTAGAAGCTGGGGC
Organism: Bubalus kerabau; assembly: GCF_029407905.1. Classification (NCBI taxonomy): domain Eukaryota; kingdom Metazoa; phylum Chordata; class Mammalia; order Artiodactyla; family Bovidae; genus Bubalus; species Bubalus kerabau. Next base: position 98,154,006 of record NC_073630.1, on the reverse strand, counting down.
TGGGGTCTTATCAGACTAGAGATGGTCAGAAAAGCCATGGAGCTGGATGGAATCATCTAGAAAGTGGGTGTAGGTTAGAAAAAGTTCCAAGATTGAGCCGTGAAACAAATCTTGAGTTCTCTCATCTAGAGAAAGGTGAGAATGGTCCATTACAGGAGACTGAAATGGGCAGTGAAGCAAGAGAAACAAGAATCAGTCATTTCAGTCACTCGGTCGTGTCCAACTCTTTGCGACCCCATGAACTGCAGCATGCCAGGCCTCCCTGTCCATCACCAACTCCCAGAGTTTACTCAAACTCATCTCCATTGAGCCAGTGATGCCATCCAACCATCTCATCCTCTGTCATCCCCTTCTCCTCCTGCCCTCACTCTTTCCCAGCATCAGGGTCTTTTCCAATGAGTCAGCTCTTCTCATCAGGTGGCCGAAGTATTGGAGTTTCAGCTTAACATCAGTCCTTCCAATGAACACCCAGGACTGATCTCCTTTAGGATGGACTGGTTGGAACTCCTCGCAGTCCAAGGGCCTCTCAAGAGTCTTCTCCAACACCACAGTTCAAAAGCATCAATACTGCTCCACTAAATACTGAAGGTGTTTTGAAGAGGAGGAAGAGGAGTAAACAATGATGCCAAATGCTGATGATAGATTAAGAAATACAAGAAACATAAGTTAAACATTGGATCTGGCCATGTGAAGATCAGTGCCAGGCATTTGGGAGTGATGTGGACTAGCCTCACTGAAATGATGCAAAGACAATAGAAAGTATGTGGGAGGTAGATTAAGACAAGTCTTTCAGGCAGTTTTAGGAGCTTCTCTGGTGGCTCAGTGGTAACAAATCAGCCTACAATGCAGGGACCCCAGGTTCAATCACTGAGTAGGGAAGATCCCCTGGAGAAGGAAATGGCAACCCACTCCAGTATTCTTGCCTGGAAAATCCCATGGACAGGGGAACCAGGCAGGCTACAGTCCATGGGGTTGCAGAGTCAGACACGGCTGAGGGACTAACACTTTTAGGTAGTTTTGCTGTAAAAGGAACAAAGAAAGAGTAGGAGATGAGGAGAATGACAGGGTAAGGGAAATTTACTTCAACATGGGAGCTGCTGCTGCCGCTGCTGCTGCTAAGTCACTTCAGTCGTGTCCGACTCTGTGCGACCCCATAGACGGCAGCCCACCAGGCTCCCCCGTCCCTGGGATTCTCTAGGCAAGAACACTGGAGTGGGTTGCCATTTCCTTCTCCAGTGCATGAAAGAGAAAAGTGAAAGGGAAGTCGCTCAGTCATGTCCGACTCTTAGCGACCCCATGGACTGCAGCCTACCAGGCTCCTCCGTCCATGGGATTTTCCAGGAAAGAGTACTGGAGTGGGTTGCCATTGCCTTCTCCACGTGGGAGCTAGGACAGCTTATTTGTATAATGATGGAAATGATACAGATTTAAGGAAAAGTTTTATGTTCCAAGAGAGGGGACAATTGCAGGAGAGACAAAGAGAACAAGATCAGGTTCAGTGTTTCTCAACCTGTCTGGTGACGAAAAACCATGTTTTCCCCTTCAACTGTTAAAGTCCAATGTTTTTACAAAATACAATACAAAGCATTGTCAAACCCACAAAGTTAGAAAACACAGTCACATTATATATGACCCATTTTTTTTTTAAAGTCTGAGATTCAAAAAATGTAAAATCAATTCTGTAAGTTGTTCCAAAAGTTTCTACAAAAACTGTACACAGTTATTCTCTATTTTTATACTTGTGTCACCACAAACAGGTAACAGTTCATAACCAGTAGCAGCCCGTGGTTTGTACTTTAAATAGGGCTGATCTAGGGCATGAGACGTGTTGACTTAAGAGAAGGAACAGTACATCTAAAGTAAGCTGTTGGCGAGGCAGAGTATATGAGCTCAGATTAGGTTAGAGAAGTAGACTGCTGGGAGGAAGTGGAGGTTGTTTTCTGTTGCCTTCTCTTTCATCCCTGAAGACAGAGCGAGAGTGAAGACAGTGTATGGCATGTTGGAAGATTGAAGAGAAAGAAAATTAGAATGTATTTAGAAGAATGAGAGTAGAAATTGACTAAGGAAATCTAGTAGGAATCCCAGATAGCACTAAGACTGACCTCAGATCTGGGGTCATGAATTTAAAGTTCAGTTCAGTTCAGTCACTCAGTCATGTTAGACTCTGCAACATCATAGACTGCAGTATGCCAGGCTTCCCTGTCCATTACCAATTACCAGAGCTTATTCAAACTCATGTCCATCGAGTCGGTGATGCCATCCAACCATCTCATCCTCTGTTATCCCCTTCTCCTGCCTTCTGTCTTTCCCAGCATCAGGGACTTTTCAAATGAGTCAGTTCTTTGCATCAGGTGGCCAAGGTATTGGAGTTTCAGCCTCAGCATCAGGCCTTCAAATGAATATTCAGGACTGATTTCCTTTAGGATGGACTGGTTGGATTTCCTTGTAGTCCAAGGGACTCTCAAGAGTCTTCTCCAACACCACAGTTCAAAAGCATCAATTCTTCTGCACTCCTCTTTCTTTATAGTCTAACTCTCACATCCATACATGACTACTGGAAAAACCATGGCTTTGACTAGATGGACCTTCATATGACCCCCGAGGAATGATTTTCTTATTCTATGTGTCATCCATATTTTACACTTCCTTCAAGATTGCAGAAATCATTTTTCAATTTAATAAACTTTTATTGAATGGCTACTAAGCATCAGTTACTGCTCTATAGAAGAAAAAGGGATAAAAAGATCTTGATCTTCTTTGCTCTCTTTTTGATCCAGACAAATTGTTTTTCCTCATTTCTGAAAGTTTATAGAATTGATAGTTTATAGCATGGATATGGGTTTTAAACTATAAATACTATGAATATGGGCTTCCCTGGTGATTCAGTGGTAAAGCACTCATCTACCAATGCAGGAGACACCAGTTCAATCCCTGGGTGGGGAAGATCACCTAGAGGAGAGCATGGCAACCCACTCTAGTATTCTTGCCTGGAGAATCCCATGGACAGAGGAGCCTGTCAGGCTAGAGTCCACTGGTTTGCAGACTCTGACACAACTTAGCGACTCTGTATGCATGCACACACACACTGATACCTTAGGTGTTCTCCAACTATTTATTTAAATCTTGCCCTCCCTGTTACTGTGTAAGTTTCTAAGGACTAGAGACAGTCTTATGTTTCTTTTATATCTTTAGAATGGTGCTGGATATAGAATATATAAACAAAGTCAAAGTGTTAGTTGCTCAGTCATGTCTGACTCTTTGCGACCCCATGGACTGTAGCCTGCCAGGCTCTTGTGGCCATGGGCTTCCCTTGTGGCTCAGCTGGTAAAGAATATGCCTGCAATGCGGAAGACCCAGGTTCATTCCCTGGGTTAGGAAGATCCTCTGGAGAACGGAACAGCTACCCATTCCAGTATTCTGGCCTGGAAAATTCCATGGACTATACAGTCCATGGGGTCTCGAGGAGCTGGACATGACTCAGCAACTTTCCAAAAAAAAAAAAAAAAAAACTGTAGCATTCACAGAATGTCTAATACTATGACCTTTAGAATATGCTCACTTTACCAATTAGGATGTATTTGGCTTCAATAACAGAAACTTAACTAACAATGACTTAAAGTTGTTTTTATTTTAATAAAAGATCATATTTAGGCAGTGCTAATAACTGATTCAGCCACTCAAGAACAGAAACTCCATCATCATTTTGTCCTTGGTTTATTCACTGCTTGGTAGCAAGCCTCATTTAGAGAGGATGCAAAACTAGAGAGTATTTGCAAGAGACCAAGACTTCTCCCTACTGTCGAACACCAGTAAAATATTTCTCACGAGTTCCCCAACTCCCCCTTACATTTCACTAGCCATTACTGTATCACATCAACGCCAAATATACAACTGAAACTAGAAAAGAGATTCTTTCGATTTCTTCAGCCTCCATAGTAAGAGGTAGCACAGGGAATTAAGAATAATTGCATTAACGAAATATGTGCTTGTTTATAACATTTGTCTAGCTCATTTCTTCCAAGCAAACTCATTCACTTTTTTTTTTTTTTTTTTTGGCTGTTCTGGGTCTTCATTACTGCCTGGGCTTTTCTCTAGGTGCAGCAACCAAGGGCTACCTACTCTCTAATTGCAGTGTGCAGACTTCTCATTGCAGTGGCTTCTTTTCTTTCAGAGCATAGGCTCTAGGGTGCCCTGGCTGCAGTAGTTAAGGCTCCCAGGCTCTAACACACAGGCTCAGTAGATCCCACGGCACGTGGGATCCTCCCAGATTAGGTATCAAACCCATGTCTCCTTCACTGGCAGGTGCCTCTTTACCACTGAGCCTCCAGGGAAGCCCCTTCTTTCATTCTTTGCACAACTCTTTGCTCTAAAACATCACACAATGCTATATTTCATACATGAAACTCCTTTGCTCCTGTTTTATTTAATTTTTTAATTGAAGCATAGTTGATTTACAATGTTCTGCCAATATTGGCTGTACAACAAAGTGACTCAGTTATATACAAATATGCATTCTTTTAAAAATATTCTTTTCCATTATGTTTATCCTAGGAGACTGGATATAGCTCCCTGTGCTATACCACAGGACCTTGTTTCTGCATTCTAAATTTAATAGTTTGCATCTACCAACCCCAAACTCCCAGTCCACACCTCTTCCTAGCCCCTTCCCTCTTGGCAACCGCAAGTCTGATCTCTATGTCTATGAGTCAATTTCTGTTTCGTAGATAGTTTCATTTACACCATATTTGAGAGTCCATGTACAAATGATATCATGTGGTATCTGCCTTTCTTTTTCTGACTTACTTCACTTAGTGCGAGAATCTCTAGTTGCATCCATGTTGTTGCCAAATGGTGTTATTTTGTTCTCTTTTATGACTCAGTAGTATTCCCCTGTATGTATGTGTTCTTTACTGGAGAAGGAAATGGCAACACACTCCAGTATTCTTGCCTGGAAAATCCCATGGACAGAGAAGCCTGGCGGGCTACAGTCCACGGGGTCTCAAAGAGTCAGACACAACTGAGTAACTAACACTTTCAATACATGTTCTTTATCCTTTCATCTGTCAATGGACATTTAGGTTGTCTCTCTGTTTTGGCTATTATGACTAGTGCTGCTATAAATATGTTTAGTGCATGTATCTTTTTAAATTATAATTTTGTCTGGGTATATGCCCAGGAGTTGGATTGCTGGATCATATGGTAATTCTGTTTTTAGTTTTCCTGTCTCTTCATGTTTAGTAAGTTTATCCTTCCATGATTTTAAACAGGGGTTCTAGTTCTACCTTGTATTCATTAACATAATTGGAAATTGTACTTCTGGTCACTTGATTATCCAGTTTCAGGCACTCAAATATTATTAGAACTGCTTAAAAACCTGGACATGAATCCATGACACCTCTAGATGCACCAACTCTCAGCCCATACCATTAGATTCAAAGACCTTGGGTTCACGTCAGATATCCACTTATCTATAACATATTGTTAGCTTTTTGCAAATGAAAGGATAAGGTTGAGTGTCACCTAGAAACACCAGATTATGGATTAATAAGTAGGTTTCTAAGCTTTGTGTATTTATCAGCACTTTTTTGCACTAATATCCCATCAACCCTCCAAGAGGGATATCATAGCATGCAGTGTTTTTAACATATTTAACATGATTTATTTGTTATTACTAAATTGAGAATGATTTATGTTTTCAGAGGGCTCTTTGTAAAATCAATATTTAAAGGAAAACCTTTCAGAATGTTGCTCTAGATATTTTTATACATCTGGATGTCTATTTCTGTTCAAGATCCAAGGACTAAGGACCTTAAATGAGTGAAAGTGGTGTAGGACACAATTATACTATCTAGCTTCAACCCCTTTGCCCCAAGTTTTCCCCCAAAGCTTATCTGCTTCAAAGGTGAGTTTTTGAGTGGTTATCTATTTCCCAGTTGATCCATATACAAGGCTTTAGCTCTTGTCCAGAATATCAGCACCTTGTACCTTTGTACCCCCTTATATCCTATTCTATCACTGTCTCTTCTACATCAGTGATATACTTTTGTATGAAAGTCTTGACCACTTGAGCTTTTCCACTCCACTGACTCTTAGATTCTATTATGTATATAGTTATTTGGAAAGTATAGTGAACATATAATAGTATAATACAACTTTCTAAAGATAAGCTATTTCCCAACAAAATAGTGGAGTCATAGAAGGTGTTTCAGAGGTCATTTGGTCTCCATTCAGCTGAAATGATACCTGAAGCATCCAAGACAGATGGCTGTCTGGCCCAAGGGTGTCGCGCCAACTCAGATGTAGAAGCCACAATATACCAGTGTCATCAACAAAAGGCTGCATTAAAAGAAATAATAACTAGGCTATTTATTATGCCTGTGTTAGAGAAATCTTTGTTACATTCCTTTGTCAGAGAACCCTCAGGTGTCTTGTTGCCATTTTATTTTAGCAATTTAAAAATATACTTATTCAAATCATACAACAATGTGCTTTCTAATGTATTTCTGACCTCTCCCTTTTGTCTTCACTTCAAGGCCTACTGATAAAGTTTTAAACAGTGGCATATAACCCTAAGGTCAAAGAGGATCCACCACTGGTTTTCATAGCCCCACAGAAGTAACATTTAGAAAAGACTTAATAAAAATAATTTAAATAAGTGATTTGCTAGTTGTAAAGGAACTCTTCAAAACACTGAATTTTTTGTATTTTTTTCTCCCAATATTCCTAGTCAAGTAAAAAAGTATTTTAGAAGTGAAAAGACTAAAGTTCAATGAGTATATATAATTTCCCCAAATTTAAACAGGTTAATAGGTACATCATCAGGATTTCAACTCAAGAGTTCTGGATGGAGTTGGGTTTTCCTACCCTCTCCTTAGGGGTTATCTTCAGGCCTCCTATGTTCAAATGACTTCTCTTCCTTAGTCTCAATCAGTGTTCAGCAGAGATGAAAATCAGCTGGCTATAATCTTAAATATGGCTTTGTAGTCCAGAGGATTAATAGTATGTATTCACACAGCCAAAGCAGAAACCTTATGTATATTATATCTAATGTCCAAATTCATCCTATCTTGTGCTACAGGGATGGCCTAGTCAAGTGTCAATCAAGCGTTCCTTGTTGGAATTTGGATATTCAAGAAGCTGATTTAAAACAGCACCATATTCTAGAAAGATGGCAAACACGGTCATCTTGGGACCCCTATAATGAGAGGGTTAATATGCTTGATGTTGTACCAATGTTCTCTTAATCTATGCTTGGGTGATTTTCTGTCTTTCAGTTTGCTGAGTCATTCTTCATTATCTAATCTGCTGCTGATTGCTTCTGGTGTTTGTCTGGTCCTTCTTTGTATTTTCTAACTTTGTTGAACTTCTGACTGTGTCCAGCCATCCTGCTCCTGAGTTTGGTGAGCATCTTCAAAATCATCACCTTAAACTCTTTATTGGGTGGACTGCATGGATCGCTTCATTCAGCTCTTTTTCAGAGGTTACCTCTTGTTCTTTCATCTGGAACTTATTCCTCTGTCTCCTCATTTCACCCAGTCCTCAGTGTTTATTTCTATTTGATAGGAAGGTTGATTATGTTTCCTGATCTTAGAGAAGTGGCCTTGTGTAGGAAAAATCCCTTGGGGCCCAGTATCACGCTTTCCTCTGGTCACCAGAGCTAGTGGTCCCCCTGTGTGGACTGTGTATGCTCTTCTGATACGGTGGGTGTGCTGGTAGGCAGGGCTCACCCCCACTTTGGTTGGCTAAGAGGCCTTGCCTTGTATGGTGGATGCTCGGCCCACTGAAGATCAGAGTAGGCTTCTTGCAAGGAGGCTTCATGGCTGACAGGGATGTGGGGTGGTGCCAGCCCATTAATAGGCAGGATAGGACCCTCAGTGCTAATAGGCTAGAAGGAGGATTCCAGAATGGCATTTCAAGGTGCCAGGGTTACTGCAATATAATAACCTCCCAACAATCGCTGCCACTAGAATCTCCATTCCCAAGAATCCTACCTGCCTCCTGCCTCTCCAAGAGGATCTCCAAGATCAGCAAGATGAGTTGAGTGAGGTTAAGTGAAATGTCAGACACAGAAAGACAAATACAATATGATCTCACTCATACATAGAGTCTAAAAAACAAATGAAGAGTAATGATTCTGAAAAATATTTTAAAGAAACTGCCAAACATTATGATTTGACAAAACCATATGGTTGAATTTATGGTTCCGAAGTCAAAATGCTTGTGTTTGAATCTCAGTTCTGTGCCTTGTTAGCTATTAACCTTCCTTAATTTCTCCATACCTCAGTTTCCACATGTGTAAAATGGTAACAATACCAACTTAAGAAAGTAAATGAATTAATAGTTGTAAAGCAATTAGTACTGGGCCTGTCATATAAATGTTTGACTAATAACTAAATAAGTGTATCTACATCAGGCTTCTCTGGTAGCTCAGTGGTAAAGAATCCACCTACAATGCAGAAGATGTGAGTCTTATCCCTGGGTTGGGAAGATCCCCTGGACAAAGATATGGCAGCCCATTTCAGTATTCTTACCTGGAAAACCCCATGGACAGAGGAGCCTGGCAGGCTACAGTCCACGGAACTGCAAAAGAGTCAGACACGACTGAGCAACTAAACAAGTATATATATCACTTGGAAATAAATTTTATCAATTTGTTCCTTCTAAGAAAAATGTCAGTCTTCTTAACATGCTTCTAAAGCTCTATTAATCCTAAAATAGTGTTATGTATCTCACTCATAAATTAATCTAACAAACATTTATTGAATACTTAATGCATTTCAGGCCCTATGGTATCTCTCTAGTGAGCTAACACATACAGACAAGTATTTACAATATGATAATTACTGTGTGAAAGCAAATTAGATTGTTGCTACATGATAACAAGCTAAATTGATTCATGGTGTACTTTGCTCTTTAGACTTTTTAGTTTTAATTTTTAGCTTTAATTTTCATTCTTCTGTAGTGCTAAGGATAACTTAGAATGAAAGTTTAACAAACTACAAATGAAAATCAGTATATTTGTATTGACACTGAGGATGTAAAAGGAACTGAGGAAGTAGTTGAAAGTATCCTTGATGTATATGAAAATGTTTTGCTCCTTTTTATGGATTATGATGAGCTACAAAGGACCCTTTTGTGATGGACGGAAGACAGATAAACAAAAATACTTCCCTCCTGAAAGATGTCTGTACAATCTAAAACAATTAATCTTGCCGGAGTCAGTCAGCTCTAATGGTGCTGCCTGGCATGGGCTATTTATCAAAGCCCACTAATCCATCACACAGGACCAGACATACTGCTTGGCAGGTCTGCCACATGCCTAGATGCCTGGGAATCTGTGTAAGGCAGAGAAAGCCCTGGGAAGTTATTTATGTTTGCCTTAAAAGAGGAAGTCTACAGCTATTCATATCTAATGTTATTGATTCTAATGAAGATGTCAACAGAAAACTACCTCCTCTTCTGACACAAAGCTCATCTGTTTTGACAAATAAAAGTCTGACAATGTATCCTCCTCTCAAACTCAAAGGCTTAGCCATGACAGATCACTCCTGTCAGCCTATTTTCTAATATATCTCATTTAAAAAAAAACCACTTACTAGAGATGACATCTCCTATAGCTACTATTCCTACTTTTTAAAGTATTTCTTTACTTCCCAATTCTTCTTGAATTTTGTCTAGTCAGACTTTCATTCCTCCATTGAAATGACTTATGTTAACTTAAGGTCATCAACAACATATTCCTTGCCATGCCCAATAACCTAACTTTAGTTCTTCATCTCTCTCTTAAACACTTTCGCTTCACTTCTAGAAAACTAACCAGTCTACCTCCCACTTCACTGACCACTTCTAAATCTCCTTTGCTTGTTTTTCTTCTTTTTCCACTGCTAGACACTTAAGTGCTCTAGAACTCAGTCTTCAGCCTCTTCTCTTCTCTACACTTACTCCCTAGGTGATCTCTTCCTCTGGTTTTAAATTCTATATGTTAATAGAATTTAACAGATAAAATACTATTAACATACAGTGGCTTTAAATACTATTAACTTGGAACAGATTCTACAATGGTTTTAAATACTATTAACATACAACAAATTGTTCAGTTTGGTAACTCCATCCTGCACCTCTCCCAAACTCCGTATTTTTGTGCCTGCATGCGTGCGTGCATGCTTCAGTTGTGTTCGACTCTATGTGATACTATGGATACTTTGTTCAGCCTCCTCTGTCGAAGGAATTCTCCAGGCAAGAATTTTGGAGTGGGTTGTCGTGCCCTCCTCCAGGGGATCTTCCCCACCCAGGGATCGAACCCACGTCTCTTAAGTCTCCTGGGTTGGCAGGCAGGTTCTTTACGACTACCGCCACTGGGGAAGCCCCCATAATTTTATATTCATTGCCTATTTGATAACTCTGCTTGAAGGTCTAAGAGGCATCCAAACTAGAACTACTGTCCTTTCCACCAAAACATGTTTTATTTCTTAGTCTTTCTTAGCTCAGCAAACATTACGTATCCTGCCACTCATGTCCAAAACCTTGCATCCACACTTGACTCCTCTCTTATTCCTACTACACTCTCTATACAGTCCGCTGAAGGTCCTGTTGACTTCAACTTCAGAATACATCCCAGGTATGACTGCTGCTCATTACTTCTACTGCAGTATCATCATCTTCTTCCAAGCAATCGTCTCTCACTTTGACAATGTCAGGAGCCTCCTAATAGGCCTTCTTGCATTCTCTCTTGCCCTTCTTCAGTACATTCTTCATTCATATGTACTTTCTAAAAGTATATGTCACGTCTTTCCCTGATAAACATATCTTAACGGTTTCCTATTACACTCAAATCAATTCTGAATCTTTCACCAAGACCTTTAGGGCCTTGTGTGATCTGGCCCCTGTTTCTTTAATGTCACCTCTTTCCACTTCTCTCACTCCTTTTCAGTCTTACCAGCCCCATTTATGATCCTCAAATATTTTCCTGCTTTACAATGTTGTATTTGTCGCCTTTTCCTCAGATGCTACTCCCTCACAGCTGCAATGTGAGTATCTTCTCCTCACTTTACCCAGGTGGCACTAGTGGTAAAGAACCCACATGCCAATGCAGGAGGCATAAGAGACATGGGTTCGATCCGTGGGTCAGGAAGATCCCCTGGAGGAGGGCCACACGCTCCAGTATTGTTGCCTAGAGAATCCCATGGAAAGAGGAGCCTGGTGGGCTGTTGTCCATGGGGTCACAAAGAGTCAGACACGACTGAAATGACTTAGCATGCACACACATTCAAATTTCACTTTTTAGAGAGGTCTTTCTTAATCAGTTTCTTTCCTTCCATCATTCTCTATGTCATTATTGTACTTTTTTTGTATTGTTTACCTACAATTTATATTGCATTTCTATATTTATCTGTTTATTATCTCCTCAAATGTGTGTTCCATGAAGACAAGGATTCAATCTCTTTTGTTCACCTTTATTTCCCTAGTTCTGGAAGAGTGCTTGGTGCATTTAGGTGCTCGATGAATAGTACTGAATTAGTGGACTTTTAAAATTAAAATACTGTGATAAATAATCTAATAAGGTCCCTTCTTATTTTCAGATGCTCTGGTTCCAAGTCATGAAGTGTCTCCTATAAGAACTACTTGTTGTTTAGTTGCTAAGCCATGCCCAACTCTTTGTGACCTCATGGACTCTGTCCATGGGATTTCCCAGACAAGAATACTGGAGTGGGTTGCCATTTCCTTCTACAGGGGATCTTCCCAACCCAGGGGTCAAACCTGCATCTTCTACATTGGCAGGAGAATTCTTTACCACTGAGCCACCGGAGAGGTTACAATTTCCTACGAAGTTGATATTTGGGAGAATATGGCAAATGCAAAAGGAATTGGGACATGTAGATTGTGAGGAAACCATATCAGGGAAAACTGAAATGAAAAATTGGTGGGAGAGGGGTAGATGCAGGGAGGAGGTTGTCAAATTCCCCCAAATTCAGTGGTGACAAAAGGAAAATCTATAAAAAATAGGACGTATAAGTGAACAATCAAATGCTTATGTACACATCTAGTAGTGATCCTCCCTGTGTGTGTCTTCCTAAGCTAGACAATCACCACTCTCTCCTGGACCTATTCAGATGATCTATTGAAACACCTATGGATAGTTGCAATAATCAATCCAAACATTTCCAGGCCTGAACTTGTTCATAATCTGTTTTCCACTGCTTTCTAAACCATACTAACCTGTGAACTCCTGGCTTTAGTATCAGAGCCTCAGATTTGACCTCTGCACCAGGGCAATTGGTGTTTGAACATTCTCATACCCCTTACTTGAGTGTGACTGCAGATCTCTAGAGCTCATGACCTTCTGTGGGAATCTTCTTGCCTTACTTCTGCCTCAGAAAACCAAATCCAGGTCCCAGTCACTCAGGCAGCACCTACTGAGCCAGCCCTGATTATCTTGAGAGTGGGTGATTCTGACAAATAAGGAAAAAAAAACCCCAAAATTTCTAGATCAGAGGAATTTGAATTCTAAGTGAATCTCTGTAATAAATTTATAAGCCAATGATTAGTGAGTTTAGTCACATTCAAGGTCTTTTTGCATTATTTATACAAGTATATTAATTTATCAAATGAAGGAATGCATGGTAAGTGCATAGCTCATCATCTAGCACATGCTGTGATTATTACTACACTGTAAACTGCCTCAGCAATAGAGTAAGCAAGTTCAACTGATGCATTTAATTATGTTTTTCAAAGCACGTTAAGTAAGTCTGTTTTAAAGATTTAACTGCTACCTACTGTTCATAAATGAATTACTCTTTCTTTTTCCCCAAAGATATCAGTAAAGTTTTCTTTTTACATGTCCATCTAGCTTAAATCCTTAATTGTATTTTAAAAGATTCTTTTAAATTAGTATTTGGAGCCTTTCTATTTAAAAAAAAAACTGCTTACATTATATTTTTAAAGAGCAACAATAGAATGTTTAAATGGAAGAGTAAAATTATTAATTTAAAAATTTTGTCTTAGAAATGTATCACGGTGATGGGAACGAGCTATCACAATTTCAGTGCTCTTAATAATATTTTACCAAGAAGCAGATATGGAGAAATACTAAGTATTTAAATCGACAAAGTCAATGAAATGAAAAGTTGGACAATATATCTGTCATCATTCAAGAGACATATACTGATATCTTATGGTTTAGTACCATTGGAAGTAGCCTAATGGAGCAGGACTGGTGGAATATCAGTTAACCTGTCTCATAGAGAAAATAATAAGCTTACAAGAAATGCAGTGCTGAACAAGACAGAAAAGACATTTGCTTTCATGAAGCTTATAATTTAATGGAGAGGGGAAGGGTGGGAAACATGCAATTAAAAGAGAACAAGATAGTTTGAAAGATTAAATTACTTCCCTATTACCCACCTTTCAAATATTATCGATACAAGTGTGTCTAAGGGGGGAAGGACATGAGCCATATATTTTCTGTCTAAGCTTCCCATGACAATTTTCCTAAGATCTTTCTTAGATAATTAGTAAAGGGAGCACCATCTCCATGATTTCTTCATCTTCTCTGAAGCTTCTTGAGACATGAGTAACCATCAAGACAGCACTTTTCTGACAAAGACCATGATATGAAGGTCAATGGAGGGATCCTATGGTCTTCAGAACCTGTGAACATCTTTCATGTGGTGGGTCGTGCTCCTGGGCTTTCTCTTAACCACTGATACATCAGAAAGAGACTTGCATCAATCTCAGACCACTGCCCAGAGATTTTCAACCTGTCAAATTCCATAAAACAATGTGGATAACCTAAAAAACATGTGATCCCTGAGGTTCTTGATTAGAGGAAATCCCATCATTAACTGGGTCTAGTAAACACGCTCAGTTGTTCAGTTGTGTCCAACTCGTTGTGACCCCATGGACTGTAGCCCCCCAAGCTCCTCTGTCCATGGGATTTTCCAAACAAAAATACCGGACTGGGCAGCCATTTCCTCCTCCAGGGGATCTTCCCAACCCAGTGATCAAACCCATGTCTCCTGCGTCTCCTACCTTGGCAGATGGATTCTTTACCACTACACCACCTGGGAAACTCCTAGTAACCAGTAAGATTCCTCAAACTATCCAAAACCTAATTCTTATCTATAAATAAAATGGCTAAAGGGAATTTTAATCTTTTCTCCTTCCTGAAAACCATCTCACAGATCAGTGGTTGCCCAGCCTGGTGGCGCCTATAAGATGAATACCATTTGATCGATAGTTCTACTGTATCTGTGACATATGGTTCATATTCAGGAGTAAGAATTGAATCCCAAAGTGGATGACATTCACTAAGATAGTTGTAATAAAACTTCCTAGACATACAAAAGTTCTTCCAAATCTAACAGATAAGGTAGTGGATTAGTCACAACAGAATGATGAGACAGGAAACACAAAGTAATTTCAACAGGGACAGTTTAACATAAGGATTATAACCAGAATTAACTATAACGGGATAAAAAGTGAAAGAAAAAAAAAAAACCTGATAAGGAAGGTCACTCATTGAAGGAAAAAATTTGGAAGAGGAGCCTCTGAATTTGAGTTTAGACTTTGTCCAAAAAAGTATGGTTGGAAACCACTGAACCCCAGAGATGTTCACTGAGTGTTCCCAGGCCAGGCTGATCCATGATTGCTAGATAATCAGGAAACACCCCTCTAGGTCTCAAGGGAGCTGAAGTTGGCAGACAAAGAACTGCAGTCAGATATTGTCAAGCCAAAATACCTTTCCTGAGTGCAGGTGAGCTGATACTGGCAATCAGGGAACTATAGTTGGAACTAGCAAGCAGGAAATGTCACTCCAAGGTACAGGTGAACCACAGGTATGAAATATGACTGCTGGAGTGTTCACAAAACTCACAGGAGTCTATCCTTGAACGTGCCTATGTAACTTGACAAGAAGCCATCCCAAGACTGACCCTGAAGCCAATGGGAATAAGTACCACTAGATGTCTCCCATATGTGCCACTGGCAACCAGCATTAGGAGCAAGTAGCAGCATCTGAAGGCATATTAGAACCAGGGAGGGGAGCCCCTTCTTCCTGCTTATGTTCCTCTAGTGCCCTCTACTGATAAATTTTAATATATATCTGCTGCAAAATATAAATGCTCAGAGGCTCCATCTCCATTATCACAAAGCAGGCAATGAAGGGTGGATTTCAAACTGCGAAGCAAAAATTGACCACTGTCACAGACCATCAGACCACCCTTCTAGTTACTCACTTTTCACATGCGCTCTTCTAATGCATTTGAACGTCCATACAACAAGAATACGACTCTATATTTCCACATAACAAGATGCAGCTATCCAAGTGATGACTTTTAACCCTTCCCCCAAAACAAGGAGGGGCTTCCTTGATGGCTCAGCAAGGAAAGAATCTGCCTGCATTGCAGGAGACGTGGTTTCAATCCCTGGGCTTGAAATATCCCCTGGAGAAGGAGATGGCACTTACCCCAGTATTCTTGCATGGAAAATCCCATGGACAGAGGAGCCTGGTGGGCTATAGTTCAAAGGGTTACGAAGAGTCGGACACTACTGAGCATGTATACACACACAAAAACAAGGAGAGACACACTCCTAACAGCCACCATATCCATTGCTGGCCATATCAATTATTCCTCAGGTTCTGTCATAATTCTACTACATATGCTGTTACTCAAAGACTAAATTATAATCTCCACCAACTCTTGTATGAAATTAAATGGAAAGGATAGAGATGGTCAGTATGTAAAAGTTTTACAAGCAAAGAGAACATATAAAGATACTGTGGCCCTTGTTTCTGTAACTGGTCATTAGCTATAACTGATATTATGACTCCTTTCACTAGTCATTCCTTATTTGTCTTGCCCTTAGCCAGAACCTCTGCTGGTTATAGTTCCTTACTTGGTAATCTAAGCTTCTGTTCCCAAGGATTCTGAATTCTCAAGCATCCTCTCTCTTTGTGACTGCTGTAGTTTTCCATTGAATTTTACTACTGAGCATGAAGGTACTAAAAGGCACCCCAGATATCAACTGAATTTTACACACTATCCTCTTTACCTGCATTGTACAGCAGCAACCCTATTTCCCCTTGATGACTGGAATCAGTCACCCTAACCAGAAAAGTAACATCCATTTTCCCCTTTATCTATTTTTTTTTTCAGTAGATTAAGAATGCCCAGATGATCAAGAGTTAGTCATATCTTCTAATTTAAGGGAATCATTATTATGCCCCCAAATGGAAGCATTCCCCACTCCTCACTCCTAACTTTCAAGCTCTTTGGTGATTAAGATTTACAAAGCATAGCTCAAAGTTTCAGGAACAGGAGGCAAAACTTCTGTGAATAAGTTATTAGTAGAAAAGAGTCCCATATATTGGTCTCTGACTGACTGTGTACATATACTGCTTCATGTAAAACAGAACCCCATTCTTTCAGGGTACTGTCTCGCAGCTCACACCATAACTGACTGGCTTACTAAGCCATTTCACCACTTAATTAGGCCAGTCACTTCTGAGTGATGGGGGGTGAGGTCAGGTCAGTTAATCCCATCACCATGAGCCCATCATTAACATTCCCTTTGCTTTCAAATGAGCCCTTGCTCAGACACAATCCTGTACGTAATGCCACGGAGAAGACAAGTCATTATGTTAGCCCAGTGCTGGGAGAAACTTTATAGGCAGGAACAGTAAGTCTATATCCAAAGGATGTCTATTTCAAGAGACAAATCTCTGTCCCCTTTATGACGGAAGATCCAACGTAATTAATCTGCCACCAAGGGTCTAGCTGGTAACCATGAGAAATGGCACCAAATCAAGAGCTCAGGATTGGTCTCCACTACCAGCAGATTAGGTGCTCACAGCAGTTGTATTCATTGGGTCAGCCTTGGTAAGGGGACAGCATGACATTGAGCCCTTGCACAGCCTCTACCTCAGATATCATGGTAATTAAGATTTACAAAGAAGCATAGCTCAAAGTTTCAGGAACAGGAGGCAAAACTTCCATGGGCCCATTATACAAACAGTAGAACAGCTGGGGAAAGAAGCTGACCCACCACTATAGCACATGTCATCTTGTCTACCTGGCCACCACAATGAATACTCTTCGGTGGATATTAACATTGAAAACAAATATCTTCACAGTGTGTGCCCATTTCAAGAAGTTCATCAGACTTGCTTGTTAACAATCTTCCTTTTCTATGCCTTCCAAGTCCCAGATCACCTAGCCTCAGTTCAGTTCAGTTCAGTTCAGTCGCTCAGTCATGTCCGACTCCCTGCAACCCCATGAATTGCAGCACGCCAGGCCTCCCTGTCCATCACCAACTCCCAGAGTTCATTCAGACCCACGTCCATCGAGTCAGTGATGCCATCCAGCCATCTCATCCTCTGTCGGCCCCTTCTCCTCCTGCCCCCAATCCCTCCCAGCATCAGAGTCTTTTCCAATGAGTCAACTCTTCTCATGAGGTGGCCAAAGTACTGGAGTTTCAGCTTTAGAATCATTCCTTCCAAAGAAATCCCAGGGCTGATCTCCTTCAGAATGGACTGGTTGGATCTCCTTGCAGTCCAAGGGACTCTCAAGAGTCCTCTCCAACACCACAGTTCAAAAGCATCAATTCTTCAGTGCTCAGCCTTCTTCACAGTCCAACTCTCACATCCCTACATGACCACAGGAAAAACCATAGCCTTGACTAGACAGACCTTTGTTGGCAAAGTAATGTCTCTGCTTTTGAATATGCTATCTAGGTTGGTCATAACTTTCCTTCCAAGGAGTAAGCATCTTTTAATTTCATGGCTGCAGTCACCATCTGCAGTGATTTTGGAGCCCCCCAAAAATAAAGTCTGATACTGTTTCCACTGTTTCCCCATCTGTTTCCCATGAAGTGATGGGACCAGATGCCATGATCTTCGTTTTCTGAATGTTGAGCTTTAAGCCAACTTTTTCACTCTCCTCTTTCACTTTCATCAAGAGGATTTTGAGTTCCTCTTCACTTTCTGCCATAAGGGTGGTGTCATCTGCATATCTGAGGTTATTGATATTTTTCCCGCCAATCTCGATTCTAGCTTGTGCTTCTTCCAGCCCAGCATTTCTCATGATGTACTCTGCATATAAGTTGAATAGCAGGGTGACAATATACAGCCTTGCCATACTCCTTTTCCTATTTGGAACCAGTCTGTTGTTCCATGTCCAGTTCTAACTGTTGCTTCCTGATCTGCATACAAATTTCTCAAGAGGCAGGTCAGGTGGTCTGGTATTCCCATCTCTTTTAGAATTTTCCACAGTTTTTTGTGATCCACACAGTCAAAGGCTTTGGCATAGTCAATAAAGCAGAAATAGATGTTTTTCTGGAACTCTCTTGCTTTGTCCATGATCCAGCGGATGTTGGCAAAGTACATGAATCAATTGGTATTAGTACTTCTGGCTATCTCTCACTCAAGACATAACAGACAACCAAAATAGTAAGGTTCGTGAAATGTTAATGAGGCATACAAATTGCATTTCTAAAATGTGAATAACATTCTAAGTGAACCTGGCTATGAAACTCCCTAGATTCATTCTGCACTAACTGACTCCATGGTCTTCTGTACTTGACAATGGAATCCTGGCTGCTGCCACATCGCTTTAATACCACTCTCTCAGTCTTCCCTAGAGTGCTGTCTGAACTTAGGCCCACTTCAATGACCCCTGTCATGGGAGAAAGCGCAGCAAGTTTGCCTGCTCCTGTCCAATTCAACCAGACCACACTAAGAAATGTGTGGCCTGGATTTCTCCAATATATGCTCAAATGGCCAGGTAACACATCCCATAAGCATTATGACATAAGTGTCCATGGCATGAATTTTGACTAAGAGATGCAGGAGCAACTAGGAGCTGACAAATAAACCCATTCCTTTTCTCCTTTTGATCATTATTCTAAGGCACAGGGATTCCAGACATCATCTCAGGAGACAAATCCACTCATGGCTGAACAGCTGGCCATGTTTTTCGTGAATCTGTAGCCAACTAGTTAACAAATGATTTTTATTTGCTTTCCTCCCTCCTGATTTCATTTCCCTTTTTTCCTTCACTCTTATTACCTGGGCTTGCACTTCTTAATAATACATCAGCTTTGTCTCAAACTCTGTTTTCTAGGTAACCTGGGCTAATACACATTATAATATTATAGGGAATTTTTTTAAAAGGGAAATCAAGATGAGCCTTTTGTAATGTTTTTAATACAGCATCTCCATTTTCTCTGTTTATTATATGGAATTTACATAAATGCTTTATTTAATGTATGGTCATCCAAGTTGTACTTTGGAATTCCACTCCACAATTTATTTCAAACTTGAAGTTACAATAATTTTTAAATTACAGCATACCTTCCCATCAGGGGTTTAGTAAGCTATAAGAAAAGACGAAGCAGTGACAGATTTTATTTTCTTGGGCTCCAAAATCACTGCAGATAGTGACTGCAGCCAGAAATTAGATGTTTGCTCCTTGGAAGGAAAGCTATGAAAAATCTAGACAGTGTATTAAAAAAGCAGAGACATCACTTTGCTGACAACGGTCCATAGAGTCAAAACTATGGTTTTTCCAGAAGTCATGTACGGACGGATGTGAGATTCGGACCATAAAGAAAGCTGAGCACCAAAGAATTGTTGCTTTCAAATTGTGCTGGAGAAGACTCTTGAGAGTCCCTTAGACTTTGAGGAGATGAAACCAGTGAATCCTAAAGGAAATAAATCCTGAATATTCACTGGGAGGACTAGTGCTGAAGCTGAAGTTCCAATTCTTTGGCCACCTATGTGAAGAGCCAACTCATTGAAAAGACCCTGATGCTGGGAAAGATTGAAGGCAAAAGGAGAAGGGAGTGGCAGAGAATGAGATGGTTAGATAGCATCATTGACTCAATGGACATGAATCTGAGCAAACTCTGGGAGATGGTGAGGAACAGGGGAGACTGGTGTGCTGCAGTCCATGGGGTTGCAGAGAGTCGACACAACTTAGCAACTGAATAACAACAAAGAAGAAGAGGAAGGAATTCATAGAAAATCTCAGTTAAATAACATGAGTTGTTACATCTTTTTACTCAGAAAACTGATTTTAACAGCCATAATAACAAGTCTTTATGGCATTTACCAAACAACTGCTCTTCACCAGTAATCTCAACGGCTTTATCCACTGGTATTTATTGGATGGCTAAAGACAATACTGAAATTGTGCTTCTTTTGGCCAACAAATGGGAAACCCAGATGCCAAGGTGAAGAAGATTTGTTCTTTGGTAGTAGCTACAGCAGCTGTCTACTTGGCATCTTCCTTAGAAAGCTTTGAAGTTGCCTAGGATACAGACTTCATAAACTGGGATCCTGCAGAGCCTTTAAAAAGACGTTTTTTAAGTGCAAAACCCATATAGACATTAAATTGGCAATACAGCTTCTATCTTACACATATATGATTAATTGATTTGGTAATCTGTGGAAACAGGGACTATAATATTCCAAATCGTGACACCAAATAAACTGCACACATTTTGTCGTGACAAAGAACATGGGACAATGTATGAGGTTAGGAATTAAGATCTAAGGGTTGTATTCTTGAACCAGCTTTTCTGCAATGCTTAGACCTAAGTTTCTGTTTTTGCTGATCATCAATCATCATATAAAACTGCCCTAGGTAATTGCTATAAGTTTAAAATGCAAATAGATATCAGAATAACACAATCCTGCTCAATATTATGTAACAACCAAAGTGGGAAAAGAATTTGAAAAAGGTTAGATACATGTGTATGTGTAACTGAATCATTTTGGTGTACACCTGAAATGATCACAATATTGCTAATCAAATACACTCCAAAATAAAATAAAAAGTTAAAAAAAGAATAATACAATCCTAACTAGTTTAGTTTCTAACTAAAGCTGAAACTCCAGTACTTTGGCCACCTCATGCGAAGAGTTGACTCATTGGAAAAGACTCTGATGCTGGGAGGGATTGGGGGCAAGAGGAGAAGGGGACAACAGAGGATGAGATGGCTAGATGGCATCACTGACTCGATGGATGTGAGTCAGAGTCAGAGAGTTGGTGATGGACAGGGAGGCCTGGTGTGCTGCAATTCACGGGGTCACAAAGAGTCGGACACGACTGAGCAACTGAACTGAACTGAACTGAACTGAACTGAACTGAACTACAGCATATTATCAAACTGTCAAAATGAAAAAGATTGCCTATTTAAGTAAAAGTTGATAGGTGACAGTGTTTTAATCACTGGATTCTATACTTAAGATGGGTGGTTTTGTGGTATATAAATTATACCTCATTAAGACTATGTTCTTTAAAAAAGAAAAAAAAAATCATAGGTTATTGTCCAGAAAGAGCATCCTCCTCTGAAGGTCTGAAATTCCACATCTGCCCCTAACCCTTAAAAGCTGGCTGTCTCTAGAAATCTAACTATATTACTGTGATAGAGCAGCTGGATATGAGAGTATTCAGCTTACCTTTTACCTCACCATCCTTCTAACTTGGCAGTCATCACTAGACTTATCATGCCGTTAACCCCCATTGAAGATCAGATGTGCCCCTGGTACCGGGTAAATTTTAGCACTAAACAAAAGCCACTTTTATATGGCCCAGTTGAGGGACCGCAAGTCTCACCATTTTTGAACAGTGGAATATGCTAGTAGTCATTCTTTTCAGAAATAAATGTTGCATGACCCCTAAGAAAAGGGAAATACTGAGGCAGCTGATTGATGGTATTTTACCCGGAAGAAACAGACCTTTGAAAATTGGCCAGGCTTTGAGGAAGGATCACGAGGAGTCGGACACGACTGAGCAACTTCACTTTCGCTTTTCACTTTCCTGCATTGGGGAAGGAAATGGCAACCCACTCCAGTGTTCTTGACCAGAGAGTCCCAGGGACGGGGGAGCCTGGTGGGCTGCCGTTTATGGGGTCGCACAGAGTCGGACATGACTGAAGCGACTTAGCAGCAGCAGTAGCAGTGAGGAAGGGTCAGCCAGAAAGCCCCCAGAGGAGCCAATCTGCCCGTCTTCCTGTCAATAACACTTAGCACGCTGAGCTGTTTTATCAGACAGATGGCGGACGATGCACCATTATGACCAATACAGCGTCACCGCTCGTGCAGAAGGGCCCCAAGGCTGTGAAACTGCTCTGCCACCTTAGATATGGTTCTGTTTGTGCAGCCCTGTACAACTTTGTTGTATGGATTCTCTGTTCCCAATGGCAAGAAGGAAATGGGATAGGGAAACATCAATGGGAAGATCCACTTTGAATATTTTCACTCAGCTTTAATGAAAGAATTCTGCCTTCTCAAAGGCCTATTGGTAGTGGTATTACTACCAGGAATGATACAATCATTTTCATTAAATCATAAAATGTTCTTCGAATTAAAAATGTTCAAATATATATTACCCTTCTGTTTGATGTATAATTTCTTCAGAATTCAAAAATCAGTATCAAGATGGAATTTAGATTGTCTGAACCTGAGGGGGAAGATCTATTTTTTCCCCATAAAATGCATTTTGTAAGTAATTTCAGTTGATAATAGAGATCCTTCTGAATTAAGGTGGAGATTCATAATTTTTATCTGAAGCATATTTATATTCATAGATTAGAGTTCCCAAAAGAAATACTTAAAAGCCCAAAAACATGTAAAATAGTGATCAGCGGAATAGAATTTGTTTATCTGGATTTCTTTTTAAGCTAAGAAACAAATAGAGGCTTTATAAGAAAAAGTTAAAATACCTATAACAAATTTGTCAATACTTCCTCTTCACTTTGGCTAGAATAAATATAAACTGTTAACCAAGGAAAGATACATTCTTACAAGATTTGTTTAATTTTGACAAAGAGATTACAAATCAACCTATTTAACAAGATAATAATTAATTTAACATCATTAATTTAATAATTATATTTAATAATAATTAATTATTTAACAACAAGAACTAAATCAAGAACTAGAAGTATCCTCTTTGCATCAGTGTTGGTATTTCTGGAAATATGAAAGTTTTAAATAGGATTGTTGTAAAGGGGTCAACCTAGAGACTTACTTGAGACAAGCACTTCATAAGTTCAGTTCTATTCCTGAATTAAGGAACTATGATCTATCTGCATGATCCAATGACCACACATTTATTTCTTTACAATCAGATAAATCATGAGTGTACGCACATACCTAAGGCTGTCCAAAAGATGTAAAGTGAAATCATTAGCCTGGAGTTCTGTTTGTCCCAAATTGTCAGTAACTATCTTGTCACCACTGACAACAAAAGGGAGCTCTTCACCCTACTTAGGTTCATGTTCAAGAGAGGAAAACATCATTCATTCTCAACCTGCTATAACATATTCAAAAGCATTAACAAAATATTGGACAGGTGAATATGTTTTATGCAGAGTCACTAAGGTAGTCATTGGACCAATTCCTTTGGATAATTGGTTTGATATGGGTATTTGCTTACATAGATTGGATTCAGATTTTTTTTTTTCTTTTCAAGCTGAAGCTGTTTTCATTCACACTTGGGGTCCTCCATCTGTCGATAAAGCCTGTTAGCTCACCACCTCACTGGCTCTGAGGTGCTAGTTTTCCATCTGGTAAAGCCCTAAAGAGAACCCCAGAGTCAGAGAAGCGTGAATCCTGAGGGTGCTCTCAACTCCAGGGCTTAAGTCCCCAGAGAGATGGAGTCTCTTTGAGAGCCTGCAAATGTTGAGAAGCAAGATGACCTGAATATGAGCATGGTTTCTCCTACACCAGAAAAGACACCCATGGCAATCCAGGTAAAACACTGGGATACGCTGTTTAAAAAGTCAGCCTCTGGCACCTTCCATTTCCTTTTTGTGATTCCTTTCTAACTTTGTGGCTACATTCACTATTCACTAATAAATAAGGAAGCATAAGGTAGATAATGACATACCATCTCATAGTGCCCTGTGATAAAAATAGTTAGGAAAGTGAGACAAAAGAAAAATATCTAAAATGAAAAGATGACTGAAGGCTATTTTTCAAAAAGATGTGCCATAAAATCCTATACTTTAACAAAATGTGAGCCATAAGCTGAACACTATGTACTTCTCAATAGTTTGCTCAAAGAGAATAAGTTCATGATTAATGAACTTATTCCTAAGATTTTTTTTTAAACTATGCAATTGATTTTTAAAAATCAGGCTTAATCCTGGCACTGAGATTTGAAAGAATTTTTTCTCTTGGATTCTCATTAAAAAAAACACTGCCTGATGTAGCGAGTAAATCCTTAAAGACATCCATCCAGTAATGGCAAAAAGTTCCTTGGGGCTATTCCTAATAATGACTTTCAGTAAACTAATAGCAAAACTTTGAGGTATGGTTCAACAAAAGCAAAACAAGGTAAACTAAATATTTACTGTCTGTACTAACCCCAAAATGAAGTATCAGTGAGTCTGAATTTACACTGCCTGGAAAGTGACTGGACTGTAGTCCTTTCACTTGGCTAATTAAATGTAGACCCATATGCCTTGATAACTGTCCATCCTGGGATTAATTAGGGTTGATAGCATTTTCAGAAGTGGGAAGACTAACAGGATATTGCTTAAATAGAAAGTCACTGAGTTTCTTGGAAATGAGCCATGGGGCAAGGAAATGAACTTTTAGAGAATCAAAACTTTTCTAAAATAATTCATAATTCTGGGTCTAATCCAGGTAGTCAGAGATACATCTAGCTTTATAGACAGATTTAAAATCAAGGCTCCAAAATTTATAAAGCAGAAGATAAACCTGAAATCATGTTATCCTGGGAAGATTTTAAAGAAACCATCATCTGACACAAACAGTAAACTTATTTATTGGTTTCATAGTTTTATCTTTCCTGCCAAAGATTTCCTGAAACAAACAACTAACTCTACTTGACACAAAAGGTTCTCTTATCTGTTTCTCAGCTCTGTGTTCTTCTGTGCTCATTTTGATGATGAGATGCCCACCAGTAACCCCAGGAATATATTCTACCAACCAAGCAACCCCCATTAAGAGAGAGTGCGTCTCCTTTAATAGTAATAGCAAAAGCCTTGGGCCTAATTCTGATTAAAGGGAAATTCATTCAGTCATGTCTGACTCTTTGTGACCCATGGATTATACAGTCCCTGGAATTCTCCAGGCCAGAATACTGGAGTGGGTAGCCGTTCCCTTCTCCAGGGGATCTTCCCAACCCAAGGATCGAACCCTAGTCTCCCGCATTGCAGGTGGATTCTTTATCCTCTGAGCCACCAGGGAGCCCTAGTTCTGATTGGTCCAGCTTAAATCAAATGTCCATCATGAACCTATCACAGTGCCCAGATGGATAAAATATACTTACGAGCCAGTTCTGGCTCACATGTCTATATTGTTCAGTGGCTAAATCATGTCCAGCTCTGTGACCCCATGAACTACAGTATGCCAGGCTTCCCTGTCCTACACTATCTCCTTGAGTTTGCTCAAGCTCATGTCCACTGAGTCAAGGACGCCATCCAACCATTTCATCCTCTGTCACCCTCTTCTCCTCCTGCCCTCAGTCTTGCCTAGCATCAGGATCTTTTCAAATGAGTCAGTTCTTTGCATCACGTGGCCAAAGTATTGGAGTCTCAGCTTCAACAACAGTCCAATGAATATCCACAACTGATTTCCTTTAGGATAGACTGGTCGGATCTCCTTGCAGTCCAAGAAATTCTCAAGAGTCTTCTCCAAACCCACAGTTCAAAAGCATCAATTCTTCGGCACTCAGCTTTCTTTATGGTCCAACTCTCACATCCACACATGACACTGGAAAAACCATAGCTTTGACTAGATGGACCTTTGTTGGCAAAATAATGTCTCTGCTTTTTAATATGCTGTCTAGGTTGATCATAGCTTTTCTTCCAAGGAGCAAGCATCTTTCAATTTCATGGCTTCAGTAACCATCTGCAGTGATTTTGAAGCCCCCCAATAATAAAATCTCTCACTGTTTCCATTTTTTTCCCATCTATTTGCCATGAAGTGATGGGATCTGACGCCATGATCTTAGTTTTCTGAATGCTGAGTTTTAAGCCAACTTTTTCACTCTCCTCTTTCACTTTCATCAAGAGGCTCTTTAGTTCTTCACTTTCTGCCATAAGGGTGGTGTCATCTGCATATCTGAGGTTACTGATATTTCTCCTGGCAATCTTGATTCCAGCTTGTGTTTCATCCAACCTGGCATTTCGCATGACATACTCTTCACATAAATGAAATAAGCGGGGTGACAATATACAGCCTTGATGTACTCCTTTCCCAATTTAGAACTAGTCTGTTGTTCCATGTCCAGTTCTAACTGCTGCCTCTTGATCCGCATACAGATTTCTCAGGAGGAAGGTCGGGTGGTCTGGTATTCCCATCTCTTGAAGAATTTTCCACAGTTTGGTGGTGTCTTACACCAGGGGTCAGCAAACTAAGGCCCGCGAGTCAGATACTTACTTTTGTGAGTAAAGTTTGACTGAAACACAGCCATGCCTGCCTGTTTGCTCCTGTGCTGTCTATGTCTGCTTTCCTGCTGCAATGGTAGAAATGAGAAGTTGCAAAGGGACCACATAGCCTACAAAGCCTAAACTAGTTACTATGTGTGCGTGCTCAGTTGTGTCTGACTCTGTGACCCCATGAACTGTAGCCACCAGGCTCCTCTGTCCATGGAATTCTCCAAGAAAGAATACTGAAGTGGGTTGCCATTTCCTCCTCCAGAGGATCTTTCCAAGCCAGGGATTGAACCTGCATCTCCTGCATTGGCAGGTGGGTTCTTTACCACTGTGCCACCGGAAAAGCACAAACTATTTACTATCTGACCCTTTAAGAAAAAGTTTGCTGATCTCTCACAGAGACCAAAAATGGGAAGGAGTGGTTCTCAAAAGAAAAACAAAGGATTCTAATTTTTTTAAAAACAGGATGAAATGCTAGAGAAAAAAATCAATATTACACCTGCAAGATAAACTGATTACAAAAGACATTTCCTCATAATTATATTAGTTGAACTGATCACATATTAATAGATTTTAGAGGAAGACTTCTTAACAAAGAAGGCAAGAGGAGGGCAAGAGGAGAAGGGGGTGACAGAAGATGAGATGGTGGGATGGCGTCACCAACTCAATGGATATGAGTTTGAGCAAACTCTGGAGATAGTGAAGGACAGGGAAGCCTGGTGTGTTGCAGTCCATAGCGTCACAGAGTCAGACATGACTTAGTGACTGAACAACAATTTTAAGCAATATATTGACTTTCAAAAATTATCTTCTAAAATCAGTTTAATTAGAAACAGTACAACTATTCCCTAAGTACATGGAAGGATTTCTAACTTTCTGTTTTCAAGGGAGGCTGTAGAAAAACACTTGAATGCAACTCATTAAAAGTGGTATTAAAGTACACAAGTTTAAAAATACAAGTAAAGAAGTGTCTTTGCTGATAATAGCTAAGAACAGGTGATGATGACTTAGACACTTTTCTAGGTATTTTATATATTTTCATCTTATTTAATCCCCACCATCAACTGTGAAGCCAGGTACTTTTATCATTGTTTTACGAATAAAGCTCAAAGAGGACAAGGAATTTGCCTTGGCCATAAAAGTTACAGTGGCAGAACTAGTTTGGAACCCTTGCTCCCTCTCAGTGACACATGTGATACTGTCTTCATGAGAAACAAAAGGTAATTCATGGTGAGGCTAACAGAGCGTGACTCAGTCCAGTGTTGGTTGTTCTTCCACTCTGCTCAGTTATATCCCCACGGCAGTTGTCAAGCACTCAGAGAATCCTTATATGGTATGAAAGTCTCTCTAACAGATGTTATCCTCAAGAGCAAATTCGCATTTTATGTGATAGGCCAGAAGGATTGGGGTGTTTGTATGAGTCATCTGGCTCATAATTTAGTAGTAGTTGTGCTTGCCTGGAGAATCCCATGTACGGAGGAGCCTGGTGAGCTACAGTCCATGGGGTCGCTAAGAGTTGGATACGACTGAGCGGCTTCATTTTCACTTTTCACTTTCATGCATTGGAGGAGAAAATGGCAACCCACTCCACTGTTCTTGCCTGGAGAATCCCAGGGACAGAGGAGCCTGTTGGGCTGCCGTCTATGGGGTCGCACAGAGTCGGACACGACTGAAGCGACTTAGCAGCAGCAGCAGCAGTGGATAGAGAACTACACTGATGTACTGGAGAATGAGATTCCTTTCCTCAATTTGCCAGGCACATGCCTCACACATGTGAGTTCCAACTATTATTTTTGACATGTGGATGAAACTTTATAAGCTTCTGAAGAAAGTTGTAAACATTAACACAGAAAAGAAAACTGGGTACTTATGGAAAGCATTACATGTTTCAATTCATCATGGGACAATTTTAGGAATAGAAAACAGTAAAGCAATTATCTTTCAATTCAGGAAAAAAAAGAAATAGAAAACAGATCTCGTGAAAAATGGAATGATTGCTTTGGAGCTAAAAGAAAAATTGCAAATGTGTGATCACTACCTTAGTTATTTTTTTTAAAATATATGTTTTATTATGGACATCTTCAAATATATATAAAAGTGGACAATCAATGTTTATAACATGTTCCTTGTCCTAGATTAAAGCGTTATCAATGTACATCCAATTTTGTTTTATTTATACGCTTAACAATGCCCCCCCACTGAATTATGTTAAAACAAATTTCAGATATAATATCATTTCATCCATAAATTCTTCAAACTCTGTCTCTATAAGATAATTCATGGGAATTCCCTTGCAGTCCAATGATTAGGATACAGCGCCTTCACTGTGGTGGCCAGGTTAAATCCCTGATGAGGAAACTAAGATCCTAAAATCTGTGCACCATGGCAGAAAAAAAAGTGATAACTCTGTTTTGCCTTTTTTTGAAGAATAGGAATCACAATAATATTATCGTATCTGAAAAAGTTAACAATAAATTCTTAATGTTCCTGAATAGCTATTTATTGTTCAAATATCCCTGATGTCATACATATGCATTTCATACATACATACATATAATTTGTCCTAGAAAATATTCTGTATTCAGGATTCTGCTGAATGCATTCCTATGGTGTTATTTAATGCGCTCCTTTTGGCCTTTTATTTCCTGAAAAAAAAAGTTAGTGGATCTAAATGCTTGATCAGGCTTAGGTTTAATTATTTTTTGGCTTACATTTAATTATTTTATTTCAAGAATAAATCATGAAAATCATATGTTTTACTTCCCTACTGTATCTCATTAAGAGGCACATTATCTGATTGTCTCTCTTTTCATAATGTTGAAAGACTGATTAATTGGTTTAGATGCTGTCAACATGACTCATCACTAGAAAGCATGGGATCACTTTTATGGGTGGATTTAAACTTCAAAGCAACAAGCTGACACAGTTTCAAGAAGGAGTAAAGCATGTTTTGGCAAAGACTACCTTCCTACTACCAGCTATGCTGGATTACAGTCTACCAACATGGGGTTTAGTTGCCAGTATTTGAGATGAAGAGTTAAAGAGCCCAAAGTCCCCTATTGGAAGTAAGTAGTGGGGGCAGCTTCTCTGGAATAGAATTATGAGGGAAATGATGTTCAAGGCCAGTATCTACTCCATTAGCAATTCCCTCTATGTTCCCAATCTTCTCCCCAATTATTTCATCAAAGGGAAGTTGCTAATTTTACATCTTTATAATCACCCCATTCCAGTACTCTTGCCTGGAAAAATCCCATGGACGGAGGAGTCTGGTAGGCTGCAGTCCATGGGGTTGCTAAAAGTTGAACACGACTGAGCCACTTCACTTTCACTTTTCACTTTCATGCATTGGAGAAGGAAATGGCAACCCACTCCAGTGTTCTTGCCTGAAGAATCCCAGGGATGGGGGAGCCTGGTGGGCTGCCATCTATGGGGTCGCACAGAGTCGGACACGACTGAAGTGACTTAGCAGCTTAGCAGTAAGATTAGTACCGTGCAAGACCAAGAGGCTTTTTTCTAGAATGATAAGGCCTATCTAATACTTAGTTTCCCTTGTAAATGTGAACAAGAAGCCAGTCACGAGAGTGGTCCTGGTTGCTATGTCACTTTGTTGAAAGGCGTTTCTGGAACATCTGATAAGATAGGCATTATGCTAGGATCTGACTAAGGCACAATCCTCCTTTCATACAGTGTTTTAGAGAATATACATATTAAATAAGACATTAAATAAAGAATTAAAATGTGCCAAGTGTTGCTAAAAAAGCAGAGAGTGTTGTGATAATACACAATGGGTAATTCTGCTGCAATTCTGGGAGTGAAGTAAGCTTTTTCTGGGGAATAGAATTGCTGACAGAGAGTAGAACAGTAGAACTGGTATTATTACACAATTTTTCCAACTCCAAATGAGTCTCTAACAATCACTCTATTAAGATTATGATCTCACATGGCCCCAATATTCTGGCTCAGAGCAAGTCATATCTAACATAGCATAAGAAACCCACCAAACCTTCTAAGTTTTTTTTTTTTTAAACACATAAAATTTATTATAAACAATGCCAATGTCAAGACATCAGTCCCTGTCATAAACTCCAAAATGGCATTCTGGTCTCTCTGATAGCTCCCTTTCAAAAAGGCCAACCTCATTTTTAACAGTCATTTGTGTATGATAGGCACCATAGATCCAGAAAAAATCATGGACATGGATTTTGTTGGAAAATTTTCTGTACAGTCTTTTGAAAACTATGGACCAGGTACCAAAAAATGTAGGTAAAATCCTGATTTGTTGCACAGTTGGACTTTCAGTTTGACAGAATAATGTAATGGTTAAAAGCAAATAAGAGCACCTGAGTTCAGCTGCTACTTTCAAGCTCTATGACCTTAAGGTAGGTACATGGTCTCCATCCCACTTCTTGTGACTAGGTGTAATCAGAGCTTCTCCAAACACTGTAGTGCGGCTTTGATGAAATGATGTATCTAAAGACTTGGTATCATGGCAAGTACGTGGTACACACGTGTGTGCTCACTCAGTTATGTCCGATTCTTTGTAACCCATGCACTGTAGCCCGCCAGGCTCCTCTGTCTATGGGATTTCCCAGGCAAGAATCCTGGAGCGGTTTGCCATTTCCTTCTCCAGGGGATCTTCCCAACCCAGGGATCAAAACCCTGTCCCCTGCATCTCCTGCATTAGCAGGCAGATTCTTTACCATCGAACCACCAGCAAACCCCTTAACCACTACCTCTCTAATAAACTTATTTTTAGAACAGTTTTCTGTATATAGAAAAATTTTAAATGCAGAGTTTTCATATACTCCTATTATTAATAGTAGTATGATACATTTGTACAACTGATGAACTAATATTAACACAGTATTTTTAACTGAAGCCCATACTTCTTTCAGATTTCCTTAATTTTTACCTAATATCCTTTTTCTGTGCCAGGATCCCATCCAGGATACCACAATGCATTTAATATGCTCTTCCTGGCTGTAACAGTTTCTCTGATTTCCCTTCTAATGATCCTCACAGTTCTGAAGTATACTGGTCAGGTAGTTTGTAGAATGTCTCTCAATTTGGATTATCTGATGTTTTTCTCATGATCAGTTTGGGGTTACAAGTTTTGGAGAGGAAGCCCAGGAAGGTAAAGTGTCACTCTCATCACATAATATCTAGGGTACATATCAGCAACATGACTTGTCACTGTTGATGTTGACCTTGATCAACTGGTCCCAGAAATATTTTGTTCCATTCTTTATCTCACTTGCAAAATTCTAGCCACACCAACCTTCTATGAAGTTCTTCAAACTCACCATAGTCCCCTAAAATATACCACTTCTCCTGTCTGGAACACTGATTTCTCACTTTCACCCTCTGCGTTCACATAATTAACACTTACTCATACTTCAGATCTTTGCTCAATGCACTTTCTTAGCAAATGCTTCTCAGAGACTCCTAGTCCAGGTCAGGATTTGGAGGCTGGTCTTAGGCTTTTATAGAATCATGTTCCTTTCCTTTGTATTCTGCTGT
The DNA here is from genome assembly GCF_029407905.1 of Bubalus kerabau. Classification (NCBI taxonomy): domain Eukaryota; kingdom Metazoa; phylum Chordata; class Mammalia; order Artiodactyla; family Bovidae; genus Bubalus; species Bubalus kerabau. The sequence continues at coordinate 98,122,074 of NC_073630.1, read as the reverse complement.
CCTTAGTCACTCAGTCATGTCTGACTCTTTGTGACCTCATGGACTGTAGCCTGCCAGGCTCCTCTGTCCGTGGCAATTCTCCAGGTAAGAATACGGGGGTGAGTTGCCATGCCCTCCTTCAGGGCATGAACTCAGGTATTGAACCCAGGGACTGAACTCAGGTATTCCACATTGTAGGCAGATTCTTTACTATCTGAGCCACCAGGGAAGCCCAAGAATACTGGAGTGGGTAGCCTATTCCTTCTCCAGGGGAACTTCCCAACCAAGGATTTGAACCAGGGTCTCCTGCATTGCAGGGGGATTCTTTACCAGCTGAGCTAACAGGGAAGCCCAATTAATGCAGTCCTTGGCTCAAAGTGGACCCTCAAGAAATAGTTGTTGAATAAAATATTAATGAAACAAGATATTTTAAAACAATTCCTTAGCCCCACTAATTTTAATGCAGTTCTGGTGGAAGTACCCTGCATCCTTGTTGGACCATGAGGAGCCATGGCCTGGAGCTGATGGTGAGGACAGCATATAGGCCAGAGATACTGGACTTGAAGTTGATTGAGTGAATGTCTCCCTCACATCAGTTATTACAAGCCAACTACTTGCACACAATTCTGAATCTCAGGAAGTCTTTTCAGGGGAAATAAGATAACATCCATGTGTCCAGTTCATCTTAGATATCAAAACAAAAGTTAATCTGGGAATATTTAATAAGGTACTAAATATCTACAACTTTGGACCCAGCATTCTCAATCATAGGAATCTGTTGTACAAAAATAAGAAAATGAGAATGTAGGGCATATGTGTAGGAGTTTTGTTGTAAAATTATTTATAATCAAAAAACCTGGAAACAACCTGGATATACAAAAAGAGGAGAATGTTTGAAAAATATACATCCATAATAATGAATGTCATATAGCTATTTAAATATGGTAAGTTATATCTGAAATTACAGACCTAGGAAGATGTTATTATCAAGTGGGAAAAACCATCACCAGGATATGTATAAATATATTCCATATTTTAGAAAACGGTAGATAAATTTACCTATATATGGCAAACCACCCCAGTACTCTTGCCTGGAAAATCCCATGGACAGAGGAGCCTGGTAGGCTGCGGTCCATGGGGTTGCTAAAAGTGGGACACGACTGAGCGTCTTCACTTTCACTTTTCACTTTCATGCATTGGAGAAGGAAATGGCAACCCACTCCAGTGTTCTCGCCTGGAGAATCCCAGGGACGGCGGAGCCTGGTGAGCTGCCGTCTATGGGGTCGCACACAGTCGGACATGACTGAAGCGACTTAGCAGAAGCAGCAGCATGTTTCTATAAGTAGATAAAAATATGGCAGCAAAATAGCAAAAAGTTTATCTCATCTCTCAGAATTACAGGGTTACAAGGGAGAGATTATCCCCCTCTTTATACATCTTTTAAAGATGTATCAGTTCAGTTCTGTTCAGTTACTCAATCGTGTCCAACTCTTTGAGATCCCATGAACTGCAGCACGCCAGGCCTCCCTGTCCATCACCAACTCCCAGAGTTTACTCAAATTCATGTCCATTGAGTCGGTGATGCCATCCAAGCATCCCATCCTCTGTCGATCCCTTCTCCTCCTGCCTTCAATCTTTCCCAGCATCAGGGTCTTTTCAAATGAGTCAATTCTTCACATCAGGTGGCCAAAGCACTGGAGTTTCAGCTTAACATCAGTCCTTCCAATGAACACTCAGGACTGTTCTCCTTTAGGATGGACTGGTTGAAGCTCCTTACAGTCCAAGGGACTCTCAAGAGTCTTCTCCAACACCACAGTTCAAAAGCATCAATTCTTCGGCACTCAGCTTTCTTCACAGTCCAACTCTCACATCCATACATGACCACTGGAAAAACCATAGCCTTGACTAGACGGACCTTTGTTGGCAAAGTAATGTCTCTGCTTTTGAGTACGCTATCTAGGTTGATCATAACTTTTCTTCCAAGGAGCGAGTGTCTTTTAATTTCATGGCTGCAGTCACCATCTGCAGTGATTTTGGAGCCCAAAAAAATAGTCTGACACTGTTTCCACTGTATCCCCATCTATTTCCCATGAAGTGATGGGACCAGATGCCATGATCTTAGTCTTCTGAATGTTGAGCTTTAAGCCAACTTTTTCACTCTCCACTTTCACTTTCATCAAGAGGCTCTTTAGTTCTTCTTCACTTTCTGCCATAAGGGTGGTGTCATCTGCATATCTGAGGTTATTGATATTTCTCCCAGCAATCTTAGTTCCAGCTTGGGCTTCATCCAGCCCAGCCTTTCTCATGATGTACTCTGCTGCTGCTGCTGCTACTAAGTCGCTTCAGTCGTGTCCAACTCTGTGCGACCTGATAGATGACAGCCCACCAGGCTCCGCAGTCCCTGGGATTCTGCAGGCAAGAACACTGGAATGGGTTGCCATTTCCTTCTCCAATTCATCAAGGTGAAAAATGAAAGTGAAGTCGCTCAGTCGTGTCCTACTCTTCGCGACCCCATGGACTTCAGCCAGCAGGCTCCTCCGTCCATGGGATTTTCCAGGCAAGAGTACTGGAGTGGGCTGCCATTGCCTTCTCTGATGTACTTTGCATATAAGTTAAATAAGCAGGGTGACAATATACAGCCTTGCCATACTCCTTTTCCTATTTGGAACCAGTCTGTTGTTCCATGTCCAGTTCTAACTGTTGCTTCCTGACTTGCATATAGGTTTCTCAAGAGGCAGGTCAGGTACTCTGGTATCCCCATCTCTTTCAGAATGTTCCACAGTTTATTGTGATCCACACAGTCAAAGGCTTTGGCATAGTCAGTAAAGCAGAAATAGATGTTTTTCTGGAACTCTTTCGCTTTTTCGATGATCCAGTGGATGTTGGCAATTTGATCTCTGGTTCCTCTTTCTTTTCTAAATCCAGCTTGAACATCTGGAAGTTCATGGTTCACGTATTGCTGAAGCCTGGCTTGGAGAATTTTGAGCATTACTTTACTAGCATGTGAGATGAGTGCAATTGTGCATATTTTGAGCATTCTTTGGCATTGCCTTTCTTTGGGATTGGAATGAAAACTGACCTTTTCCAGTCCTGTGGCCACTGCTGAGTTTTCCAAATTTGCTGGCATATTGAGTGCAGCACTTTCACAGCATCATCTTTTAGGATTTAAAATAGCTCAACTGGCATTCCATCACCTCCACTAGCTTTGTTTGTAGTGATCCTTCCTAAGACCCACTTGACTTCACATTCCAGGATATCTGGCTCTAGATGAGTGATCACACTATTGTGATTATCTGGGTCATGAAGATCTTTCTGTACAGTTCTTCTGTGTATTCTTGTCACCTCTTCTTAATATCTTCTGCTTCTGTTAGGTCCATACCATTTCTGTCTTTTATTGAGCACATCTTTGCATGAAATATTCCCTTGGTATCTCTAATTTTCTTAAAGATGTATACAAGTGGTATATAATATTTGCATAATAGAAGTTTTTTAAAGGTGGAGATAAAATGAAAGAACAAAGAAATTTTGGAATCATAAAGGGTGTGATTTACACAATAAATAAAATTGCACAAATATCTGATTTTTTAGAATAGAATTAAAAAGGATCTGGGAGACGTTCCACATGTGTTAAATGTAAATCAGGAATAAGAATTCTTTCCTCAAAAGTTTGTATATAAAAAATAAGTATTGATGTTAAGTGTTTATTAAGAGTAAATATTTAACCTCTCAAGGGAAAAGAAATAAGGAAAAGATTCAAATAATACTAATAATAATTAGATTTGAAAAAATGTACTTATTAGGAATAAGAGATCTGCAAACCTAAGAAGAATAATGTCCATGATGAGGCTCAAATGTTCAGCATATTCACCATTTGAATAGAAATAAAGGGATCTTGGCCTTCCCAGGTGATCCAGTGGCTAAGAATCTGCCTGCCAATACAGGGGACATTGGTTCCATCCCTACACCAGGAAGATTCCACATGCTATAGGGCAACTAAGTTCTCACACTGAGCCACAACTACTGAAGCCCACACACTCTAGAGCCCATACTCCACAACAAGAGAAACCATGGCAATGAGAAGCCCACACAGTGCAACTAGAGAGTTCCTTGCTTGCCAAAACCAGATAATGATTGCACGGAGTAACAAAGACCCAGCAAAGCCAAAAATAAATAAATAAAGGGATCTGAATGGAAAAAACAAATAAATGAACAGAAAAAGAGCTTATGTTGTCTATACTGAAGATTTTTTCAATTTTATTTATTTTAAATTGGAAGGTAATTGCTTTACAATATTGTGTTGATTTCTGCCATACAATCAGCATGAATCAGCCACAGGTAAACATATGTCCCTTCTTGAACCTCCCTCCCATCTTCCACCCCATCCCACCCTTCTAGGTTGTCAGGGAGCACTGGGTTTGACTTCCCTGTATCATGCAGCAAAATCCCACTGGCTATCTATTTTACATATGGTAATGTATATGTTTCTCTTACCTTCAAATCCTGAAAGATGATGCTGTGAAAGTGCTGCACTCAATATGCCAGCAAATTTGGAAAACTCAGCAGTGGCCACAGGACTGGAAAAGGTCAGTTTTCATTCCAATCTCAAAGAAAGGCAATGACAAAGAATGCTCAAACTACCACACAATTGCACCCATCTCACACGCCAGTAAAGTAATGCTCAAAATTATCCAAGCCAGGCTTCAGCAATACATGAACTGTGAACTTCCAGTTGTTCAAGCTGGATTTAGAAAAGGTAGAGGAAACAGAGATCAAATTGCCAACATCCGCTGGATCATCGAAAAAGCGAAAGAGTTCCAGAAAAACATCTATTTCTGTTTTACTGACTATGCCAAAGCCTTTGACTGTGTGGATCACAATAAACTGTGGAACATTCTGAAAGAGATGGGAATACCAGAGCACCTGACCTGCCTCTTGAGAAACCTATATGCAAGTCAGGAAGCAACAGTTAGAACTGGACATGGAACAACAGACTGGTTCCAAATAGGAAAAGGAGTATGGCAAGGCTGTATATTGTCACCCTGCTTATTTAACTTATATGCAGAGTACATCAAGAGAAACGCTGGGCTAAAAGAAGCACAAGCTAGAATCAAGATTGCCGGGAGAAATATCAATAACCTCAGATATGCAGATGACACCACCCTTATGGCAGAAAGTGAAGAGGAACTAAAAACCCTGTTGATGAAAGTGAAAGAGGAGAGTGAAAAAGTTGGCTTAAAGCTCAACATTCAGAAAACGAAGATCATGGCATCTGGTCCCATCACTTCATGGGAAATAGATGGGGAAACAGTGGAAACAGTGTCAGACTTTATGTTTTTGGGCTCCAAATTCACTGCAGATGGTGACTGAAGCCATGAAAATAAAAGATGCTTACTCCTTGGAAGAAAAGTTATGACCAACCTAGATAGCATATTCAAAAGTAGAGACATTACTTTGCCAACAAAGGTCCGTCTAATCAAGGCTATGGTTTTTCCAGTGGTCATGTATGGATGTGAGAGTTGGACTGTGAAGAAGGCTGAGTGCCAAAGAATTGATGCTTTTGAACTGTGGTGTTGGAGAAGACTCTTGAGAGTCCCTTGGACTGCAAGGAGATCCAACCAGTCCATTCTGAAGGAAATCAGTCCTGGGTGTTCTTTGGAAGGAATGATTCTAAAGCTGAAACTCCAGTACTTTGGCCACCTCATGCGAAGAGTTGACTCATTAGAAAAGACTCATGCTGGGAGGGATTGTGGTCAGGAGGAAAAGGGGATGACAGAGGATGAGATGGCTGGATGGCATCACTGACTCGATGGATGTGAGTTTGAGTGAACTCTAGGAGATGGTGATGGATAGGGAGGCTTGGCGTGCTGCGATTCATGGGGTCACAAAGAGTTGGACACGACTGAGTGACTGAACTGAACTGAACTGAATGTATATGTTTCCATGCTATTCTCTCAATTCTGTACTGAAGACCTTTGAGATTTGTAGTGGACTGAGTTTTGTGACCTACCTTTTGACCAAAGTGATGCTAGCTGGTCTACAGCAGGATGTAGGATCATCCACTAATCGTCACATAACCTGGAATCACATTCTTTCATTCTGGCCTCCTGAATATGCTTTGCCTTTCATTTCACACCTGCACTAGAGATTGCTTGTCTATTGCCCTGTGGTTTTTCTAGATTCCCAGATATGGAACATGCCTCTCCTATATGCATATGCAACCTCAAAGTGCAGAAAGAATTAACACCCCATGATCAGCAGTTTGCTTCTTCTTCTTCTACTTTTTTGTTTTACAAAAGAAAATACTGAAAGGATAAAACAGAAACTAAAATTGTTATCTGAATTGGGTGGAGTTGGGAGAAACATAGATATATAAGGACGGAAGTGAGAATTCTATGAAAACTATTTTATATATAGACTTTTATATATAAGTAGAGTTATATATAGACTTTTTTATATGTAAGGCTTTTATATAGACATATTATATATTTAATTTATATATATATGTATATATATATAAAAAACAGAGACATTACTTTGCCAACAAAGGTTCGTCTAGTCAGGCTATGGTTTTTCCAGTGGTCATGTATGGATGTGAGAGTTGGACTATACAGAAAGCTGAGTGCTGAAGAATTGATGCTTTTGAACTGTGGTGTGGGAGAAGACTCTTGAGAGTCCCTTGGACTGCAAGCAGATCCAACCAGTCCATCCTAAAGGAGATCAGTCCTGGGTGTTCATTGGAAGGACTGATGTGGAAGCTGAAACTCCAATACTTTGGCCACCTGATGCAAAGATCTGACTCATTTGAAAAGACCCTGATGCTGGGAAAGATTGAGGGTAGGAGGAGAAGGGGACGACAGAGGATAAGATCGTTGGATGGCATCACCAACTCAATGGACATGGGTTTGGGTGGACTCCGGGAGTTGGTGATGGACAGGGAAGCCTGGCGTGCTACAATTCATGGGGTGGCAAAGAGTTGGACATGACTGAGTGACTAAACTGATATATATAATATATATAGATTTTTATATATAGATTTTTGACCCACATAAATATTTTTACACAATCAAAACATAAATTTAAATAAAAAAGCAATCCCCTAAACTAAAAGCAAAGAAATCTTGTAAAGTTCATGTACTCAAATGAATAGCCTAATCATGCAAAATATTATTCCAATTAACTTTTGTGTGTAATACTCTGACTATACCTGCTGAATGGGATGCAGTCTAAAAAGAAAACAGCACTCGCAAAGAATTCTTTAACTTAATTTAGATGCAATATTGGTATTATAATCTAGAAACCATTGTAAGTATATTATACCAAAAACAGTTAAATATGTGAATGCTATTAGGTAACAAGACTTTTAGCAAATATATTTATATATGTATATCATCTATAATAGTCTAAAAAGCTAAAAAACACTATTATTAAAATTGAATAGAATATATTATTTGGAATTCAACATGTGTGTATGCACTTATACACATATACATCCCAGCTATTCCACTGAAAAGTCGTATAAGCAATAAAATTCCTGAAGCAATGAACATAATAGCCCAGATCTTGGAATAATGGTTGATTTCAGATCTAGGACAAGTAAACTACAAAGTGAGCCTAACACATTTTACTGTCAGAGAGCAAGGAAATGTTCAAAAACTAATGAGACTTTGATTAGATATGGCTTGAAAACAGAACTTCTGTTTTAAATTTTTATTTTATTTTGGGGTATAGCCAATTAATAATGCTGTGATAGTTTCAGGTGAACAGTGAAGAGACTCAGCCATACATATACAGGTATCCATTCTTCCCCAAACTCCCCTCCCATCCAGGCTGCCACATATCATTGAGCAGAGTTCCATGGGCTATACAATAGGTCCTTGCTGGTTTCCATTTTAAATATAGCAGTGTATACATGACCATCCCAAACTCCCTAACTGTTCTCTCCTCCTGGCAACCAGAAGTTCATTTTCTAAGTCTGTAAATCTCTTTCTGTGAAAACAGAACTTTGAAAAAATTTATTCTGGAACAATCAGAAAAATTTGAATAAAGAATGGATATTATCATTAATTTTCTAATGATGTGCATATTTAGGAGAATACCTTATTTTCAAAACACAGGATGAAATATTCAGGAATGCAATGTTATAATGCATGTGAAATTTCCAATTGATTCAGAAAATACATATATAATACATAATAATATACAGGTAAAGCCTATATGGCAAAAAATAATAGTTACAGTTACTGAACGTGAACAGTAGTTACATATGCAATCACTGTACTAGTCTTCCCACTTTTCAGGATGTTTAACATGTCTGCATTTAAAAGATGGAAAAAATGATGTCAATGCATATCTTATAGAACGAAGAACAGGAGACGGACCTGACGTTCCCCTAAGGTCCATTTAAGTTTTCAGATTCTACAATAACAACAACAAAAAAAGAGATTGGAGGTAGCAGTTATAGAGAAGAAAAGAAAAATGGAGGGATTAAAAAACAGCTTCCTATAAGCCAATATCATAACAGCTTGCTCATTAGATTAGTGTGATTACTTCTTTATTAGGCCTTATTTGAGCTGTCATCTGGTATCAATTAGGTCAGTTATAGTCTGTCAGGTCTACCGGAGTGAAATGGAGCAAGGTTCATCATGGCGTGAGGATGGCGTAATTAAAGCAATGGAAGTAATGGCTACTCTTCATTTAACCCTCATCCAATCAACCAAGCCCATATTGGCCGTCCACTCACGTTGAATGCTAAAGATGTGGAAGAAGGGGAAAAATACTGCCAAAATAGAGTTTTAAAAATCTCATTTCAGGCATCAAATCAAATCAAATCACTAGTGAGATGATGAGTTACAAATAAAATATACTGGAATACTATTGTATTTATTTTAGAAACGGCACAATTCATTTGGAAATCCATTCCCTAGTGATTTAATTCTATACATATGTGTATATGTCATACATCATGGGTATGTAAATATATATGCATATATACCTAATTCTCAACCAGAAAAAAATGAAAGAGAAGGAGAAGTGTATAAATATTTTCCTAGAGGGCAAAAATTTTACATAGGTAGTCTAGAATTTTAAAAAGAGCATTTTAAGCACACATGAGTTGAACTGAGCATATATAACTTCCCTGAGCCTTGAAGAATCTAAGCAAAAACTTGAGACCAAAATTGTGGCTATGTTGCAAATTTTCCAAGAAATTTAAGTCAGGTTTACTTTATTATTTCACTTCAGTTGTAAGAGGAACAGAGGAAGCATGGAAGACACAAAAATCCAATTTTGTCTCAGCACTAAAATATCAAGAAACAGGGGGTTTCCCTGGTGGTCTAGTGGTTGAGTCTCTGTGCTCCCAATGCAGGGGTACAGGTTCAATCCTTGGTCAGGTAACTGGGATTCCACATTCCAGGTGGTGTGACCAAGCTTTTTTTAATTAAAATATTAAAAATAGCACAAGTGAGGTCAGGATAATTAGTCCAAAAAACTGAACTACAGTGAAATTTCATTTATACACCCTTGTAGGTAATGAGCAGTTTGGACCAATAGTTACATGGATTAGCGATTTTTAACAAATCTTATATGCAAGCAAATTTGGAAAACTCAGCAGTGGCCACAGGACTATGAAAGGTCACTTAAATTCCAGTCTCCAAGAAGGCCAGTGCCAAAGAATGTTCAAACTATCATACAATTGCACTCATTCCACAGGCTGGCAAGGTAATGCTCAAAGTCCTTCAAGCTAGGCTTCAACAGTATGTGAAGCGAGAACTTCAGATGTACAAGCTGGATTTAGAAAAGGCAGAGGAAGCAGAAATCAAATTGCCAAATCCACTGGATCATAGAAAAAGAAAGGGAATTACAGAAAAACATCTACTTTTGCTTCATTGACTATACTAAAGTCTTTGATTGTATGGATCACAACAAACTGTGGAAAAATCTTAAAGACCTTACCTGTCTCCTGAGATATCTGTAGGCAGGTCAAGAAACAACAGTTTGAAACAGACATGGAACAACAAACTGGTTCAAAATTGGGAAAGGAGTACGTAAAGACTGTATATTGTCACCCTGTTTATTTAACTTATATGCAGAATACATCATATGAAATGCCAGGCTGGATAAATCAAAAGCTGGAATCAAGATCACCAGGAGAAATATAAAGTGTCTCAGATATGCAGATGACACCACCCTTATAGCAAAAAGCAAAGAGCCTCTTGCTAAAGGTGAAAGAAGAAAGTGAAAAACCTGGCTTAAAACTCAACATTTAAAAAACTAAGATCATGGCATCTGGTCACATCAATTCATGGCAAACAGATGGGGAAACAATGGAAATATGGACAGACTTTATTTTCTTGGACTTCAAAATCACTGCGGATGGTGACTTCAGTTATGAAATTAAAAGGCACCAGCTTCTTAGACGGAGAAGGCAATGGCACCCCACTCCAGTACTTTTGCCTAGAAAATCCCATGGACAGAGGAGCCTGGTAGGCTGCAGTCCATGGGGTCGCTAGCGTCCAACACGACTGAGCGACTTCACTTTCACTTTTCACTTTCATGCATTGGAGAAGGCAATGGCAACCCATTCCAGTGTTCTTGCCTGGAGAATCCCAGGGACGGGAAGCCTGGTTGGCTGCCATCTATGGGGTCGCACAGAGTCGGACATGACTGAAGCAACACAGCAGCAGCAGCTTCTTAGAAGAAAAGCTATGACAAAGTTAGACAGCATATTAAAAAGCAGAAATATCACTTTGCTGACAAAGGTCTGTATATTCAAAGCTACAGTTTTTTCCAATAGTCATATACAGATGTGAGATTTGGACCATAAAGAAGGCTGACTGTCGAAAAATTGATGTTTTTGAACTGTGGTCCTGGAGAAGACTCTTGAGGGTCACTTGGACTGCAAAAAGATCAAACCAGCCAATCCTAAAGGAAATCAGTCCTGAATATTCTTTGGAAGGACTGATGCTGAAGCTGAAACTCCAATCCTTTGGCCACCTGATGTGAAGAGACGACTCATTGGAAAAGACTCTAATGCTGGGAAAGATTGAAGGCAGGAGGAGAAGGGCGTGAGGTTGGGATGGTTGGATGGCATCTTCAACTCAATGGACATGAGTTTGAGCAAACTCCAGGAGACAGTGAAAGACAGGGAAGCCTGGCATGATGCAGTCCATGGGTTTGCAAAGAGTCGGACACCACTGAGCAACTGAACAACAACAACAAATAAATGTTAAATTTATTAATATTTAATTTAATTAATATTTAAATTATACTTAAGTATTACTTCAAACTGTGCAGTCCTCCTTTCACGATTCAGAAAGTCTGAAGGATTTCAGAGCTTTACATATAGAGATTGAGCTAAATTCAGAATTATCATCACAACAGCATCCAAGTTGTTTTTCCAAGAAAAAAACTGACAAGAATTTGTTCAGCAGTTTTCTTTTCCTCCATTCATAAAAATAAGATACAAAATTGGAAATAGGAAAATAAGAAACACAAATAGTCTGGATTGCAAATTAATGAGTTTCTATATAAGTGAAGATACATGACATTGATCTGTCTTCTGACACCGGTGCTGCCATGTAAGTAACTCTTTGGCTTAATTCACTTGTCCAAGGGACTTTTTCTGGGCCACAGTTTAATTTTTTATGAAATGAAGATAGCACATATTACCAAATATACCTAAATCATATTCAGCTTTAAATTTCGTACCTTTTATGACTTTTAGTTAACCTCCCTCTAAAGTCATTCACTCTTAAGAGGAAGGAATTAGATAGGCAGACACCAAAGAAAGTTAAAGTGGTATCAGAGTCTTATGCACACCTCCTCTTCCCTTCTCCTTGCTTCTCTTTTTTAAGGTTTAGGCACTATGCCTAATTTAACTAATAAGATCACCTACAATGTAGGATATTATGGTAATTACACTATCCTATCAAATTTTCTATATTATCATGGAATTTGCAGGTCACATTTCACCACATGTTAATTTCCTAAGTCTATTTTCAATAGATATTGACCAATGGCATCATTGTAATGATGCCCTAATTAGTTCTAGCTCCAGTGTAATTATGCTATAATAAAGCTATTCCTTATCATAATTCACATGCTAATGAGCTTCCTTTGACCATCCTAAAGTTCTGATAAAATATTGCTTAACTCTATGAACCTAAGAAGCTATTATTGTTGGACACAAGATAAAAAGGAAGACAAAAGGTTAAATCTGGGCTTCTCAGGTGGCTCAGTGGTAAAGAATCTGCCTGCCAATGCAGGAAATGCAGGTTCTATCCTTGGGTCAGAAAGATCATCTGGAAGAGGAAATGGCAACCCACTCCAGCATTCTTGCCTGAAAAAATCCCATGAATAAGGAGCCTGGCAGGTTACAGTCCATAGAGTTGCAAAGAGTTGGAGATGACTGAGTGAGCACAAAAAGATATGTCTATCTTAGTTCTCAGCCTTAGTTCTTTGTTCATGTAATACTTTCTCTGTTTACTCTGCCAAATGCTAGTAGCAGAAGAAAGACTTAACCCTATGCTTTTGGGAAAAAAATTAGACAATCACCAATATTATCACCTCAGCTCCAAATTTATGGCCAATCTCAGGCTCTCTTCCACAGCTTTTCATCCAGAGTTTGATAGGCAGTAGCTTTCCACCGCCTTCCAAGTGAGCCTGGGGAGGCCAGTTCAGTAGGGCTCCCTGCAGTTCTAACAGAACATGGACAAGTTGATCTGCATCCCAATGTCTGCCATTGGAGCTCTATGAACACGCAGCCTCACTAATAGAAGCACAATATGCAAGATGCCAGTGCATCTCTGTGATTTACAATATGTCAATGTGCAAGCCCAATGAAGAGGTTTGTTGTCTACCATAAAACCAGATGGATGTAAGCAGTGATTAGAAGCAATTAACTCTGTTCAGCACTAAATAACTTTCCATCATTAATGTACATTTTTCCACCTCATTAGAGGTACGGAGGAGAGCATGAGGTAAGGAGCACTCAATTTGAATTTCAGATATGCATATGTTTGGAGGGGAAAAAAAATTGCAAGGAAAACAGAATACATATTAATAAGAGCTTTGTTTTGAAGTCATTTTTGTTCCATCAGTACTGGTATGGATATATACTCAATTTTACCAGCATTCACCAGGCCTTAGGTGAACATGAAGTGTATGAAGCGAAAGTCTGGTAAGAAACACAGAAGTTATCAAAAGACAAGTGATAACAGACATAGACATTTTTTTCTGTTTTGCTTCCAATATAATAATAGTATGCTTTCAATCATAGGTAATATAATTTAAAAGGATAAATCAAGAAAATCTCATATTGATTATCCAAGATACAAGAGCTTTCTAATTGATAGCATTAGTTAAAAAATAAACTGATACCTTCCCAAAAAACCTTTCAAAATTGACCCACTTCTTAAAATATTATAGGAAATGTTCCAGGTCACACAATTAGACTACAATGTTAAATGAATAAACAAGATATACTATGATCTCAAATATATTAAAAAACTCAGGGAAAATATTAGAAATAAATAAACTGAAATAGTATTAATGAATATTCTAGACAATAGGATTCTGGATGAATTTTTTCCTTTATTATTCTTATTTGTATCTCCAACTTTTCTGTATTGTTCAATCATTTACTCACTTATCTCTTACCTTGCTCTGCGAAGGACTGAACATAGCTTAAATAGTAAAAATAATTGAGCTAATAGGCATCATATGTTGTGTATATAAATGAATATAAAGAAGTAGTAAAGCAGAGAGGTTAAGAACATGTGATTAGGTAGATCACATTAGGTAGACCACAACACCTAGCCTGTCTCCTAAGAAACCTGTATGCAAGTCAAGAAGTAACAGTTAGAACCAGACATGGAACAAAAGACTGGTTCAAAATTGGGAAAGGAGTATGCCAAGGCTTATATTGCCACCCTGCTTATTTAACTTCCATGCAGAGCACATCATGTGAAATGGATGAATGACTCACAAGATGGAACCAATATTTCTGGAAGAAATATCAGTAACCTCAGATATGCAGATGACACCACTCAAATGACAGAAAGTGAAGAGGAACTAACGAGCCTCTTGATGAAAATGAAAAAGGAGAGTGAAAAAGTTGGCTTAAAACTCAACATTCAGAAAACTAAGATCATGGCATCCAGTCCCATCACTTCATGGCAAATAGATGGGGAAACAATGAAAACAGTGAGAGACTTTATTTTTGGGAGCTCCAAAATCACTGCAGATGGTGACTGCAGCCATGAAACTAAAAGACACTTGCTCCTTGGAAGAAAAGTTATGACCAACCTAGACAGCATATTAAAAAGCAGAGACATTACTTTGCCAACAAAGGTTCGTCAAGTCAAAGCTATGGTTTTATCCCATAGTCATGTATGAATGTGCAAGTTGGACTATAAAGAAAGCTGAGTGCCGAAAAACTTGATGCTTTTGAACTGTGGTGTTGGAGAAGACTCTTGAGAGTCCCCTAGACTGCAAGATCAAACCAGTCGATCCTAAAGGAAATCAGTACTGAATATTCATTGGAAGGACTGATGTTGAAGCTGAAACTCCAATACTTTGACCACCTGATATGAAGAATTGACTCATTGGAAAAGACCCTGATGCTGGGAAAGACTGAAGGCAGGAGAAGGGGACAACAGAGGATGAGATATTTGGATGGTATCAATGAACATGAGTTTAAGCAAGCTTTGGGAATTGGTGATGAACAGGGATACTTTGTATGCTGTAGTCCATGGGTTCCTAAAGAGTTGGACATGACTGAGCAACTGAACTGAACTGCTCCTTGGAAGGAAAGTTGTAATAAGTCTAGACAGCATATTAAAAAGCAGAGACATCACTTTGCTGACAAAGGACTGTAATGTCAAAGCTATCGCTTTTTCTGTAGTCATGTACAGATGTGAGAGTTGGACCATAAAGAAGACTGAGCACCAAAGAACTGATGCTTTTGCATTGTGGTGCTGGAGAAGACTGTTGAGAGCTCCTTGGACTGCAAGGAGATCAAACCAGTTAATTCCAAAGGAAATCAACCTTGAATATTCATTGGAAGGACTTGATGCTGAAGTTGAAGCTCCAATACTTTGGCCACCTGGTATAAAGAGCCTAATCATTGGAAAAGACCTTGATCCAGGAAAGATTGAAGGCAAAAGGAAAAGGGGGTGGCAGAGGGTGAGATGGTTAGATAGCATCACTGACTCAATGAACATGAATTTGAGCAAACCCCAGCAGGTAGTGAACGACAGACAGCCTGGCAAGTTGCAGTCCCTGGGGTTGCAGAGTTGGAGATGACTTAGTAACTGAACAACATTTCACCTTAATGACTATGAATGAATGAATAATACTCATTGTTTATCAAAGTTAATGATATTTTTCTTCCTAAAGTGAATTTTTAAAATGATACCAATAGTTAATGTGTGTAATACTTGATCTTTGCCAGGTATTGTTCTAAATAATTTATACATACTCACTCATTTAATCCTCACTCTGTAATCTTATGAAATAAAGACTGATATAAATAATCCCATCATAGTCAGTTTAAAGCTATCAACGATTTATTAACCAGGTTGAAAAATTCCTGAAAATGTAAGTAATAGCTGAAGAAAACCAATACAAGTCAGCTCCAACACATCACTGCTTACTAAAGGTCTATCTGCATGTTTACAGAGCTGGGCACTCCATAAACAAGCAGAAACATCAACCGCTCTGTTTCTAAAATGATGTCATCAAAAATTATGTTGTGGTAGACACCATTGATTGTCCTCCAATATCCACCTCCTATTTTCTTCCCTATTTCTTCCTAAAAGAACTGGATTTTGCACAATGTCTGAGCTTTTCCACCCTGGAAGGGACACTAAGAGGCATCTAAGCCATGGAGAGTTCAGCCTTTATGTGATGCTATTATTAGTCAGAAAATGGGCATGTTATTATGGCTGGCTTAAGCAGACTAAAAAGAGAAATATAACATGATACTATAAAACTCCTAGAAGAGAACATAGGCAAAATATTCTAGGACATAAATCATAGCAGTATTTTCTTAGATCACTTTCCTAAGGCAAAAGAAATGAAAGCAGAAATAAACAAATGGGACCAAATTAAAAGCTTACGCACAGCAAAGGAAACCATCCACAAAATGAAAAGACAACCTACAGAATGGGAGAAAATATTTGCAAACAATATAACCAACAAGGGATAAATCTCTAAAACATACAAACAGCTTGCACAGCTCGATACCAAAAAACCAAGCAACCCAATCAAAAAATGGACAGAAGATCTAAATAGACATTTCTCCAAAGATGACATACAAATGGCCAATAAACACATGAAAAGATGTTCAACCATTGCTTATTATTACAGAAATGCAAATCAAAACTACAATGAAGTATCACCTCATACTAGTCAGAATGGCCATCATCGAAGTCTACAAATAAAAATGCTGGAGAGAATGTGGAGGAAAAAGAGCCCGCCTACAGTGTGGGTGGAAATGTAAATTGGTACAGCCACTATGGAGAACAGCATGGAGGTTCCTTAAACTAACAGTAGAGCTTCCATGATCTTACAATCCTATTCCTGGGCATATATCTGGAATACATCATAATTCGGAAAGATATATGCTCCCTAATGTTCATTGCAGCACTATTTACAATAACCAAGAAATGCAAGCAACTTAAATGTCTACTGATAGATGAGTCAATAGAGAAGATGTGATATATATATGAATATATGAAATGGAGTGTTAGTCAACCATAAAAAAGAATGAAATAATGCTATTTGCAACAACATGGATGGACATAGAGATTATCATACTAAGTGAAGTAAGCCAAAGACAAATACCATATATTTTTCATATGTGAACTCTAAAAACCATGATATGAATGAACTTATATATAAAACAGAAACAGACTCACAGACATAGAAAACAAACTTATGGTTATCACAGGGGAAGGGAGGGAAGGATAAATTAGGAGTATGGTATTAACAGGCACAAATTAATAATGTAAAAATTATAAACAACAATGATTTACAGAATAGCACAGAGAACTATATTCAATGTATTTTAATAACTTATGATGGAAAATAACTGGGAAAAAATATATATATACCTGAAACACATTGCTGTAGACCTGAAACTAACACAATAGTGTAAATCAACTACATGTGTGTGTGTGTTAGTCACTCAGTCATGTCTGATCCTTTGTGACCTCATGGACGGTAGCCTACCAGGCTCCTGTGTCCATGGGATTCTCCAGGCAGGAATACTGGAGTGGGAAGCCATTCCCTTCTCTAGGGGATCTTCCCAACCCATGGATCAAATCAGGGTCTCCTGCATTGCAGGCAGATTCTTTAGCATCTGAGCCACCAGGAAGCCCAAATCAATTATACTTCAATTAAAAACAAAAGAATTTATACTCCATACTTTGAGAAACATTTCTAATACTCCTATTGTCTGTGAAAAGAAAAACATTAATATAATAACTTGTCTGATGACTAAAGTCAAATAATCTTGAAACCAGGAATGGAAATGATATTCAGGATGTAGCTGAAGAAGGCAAGGAGAAACAAGACAATATGAGCCCTTGATAGCATCTTTGGGCCACTCATCTCTGTGTGTGTTTGTCTCTCAGTAGTGTCCAACTCTTTGCAACAGCATGGACTTGTAGTCTGCCAGGCTCCTCTCTCCATGGGATTTCCCAGGCAAGAATACTGGAGTGGGTTGTCATTTCCTCCTCCAGGGGATCTTTTGACCCAGGGATTGAACCTGGGTTTCCTGCATTGCAGGCAGATTGTTTACCATCTGAGCCACCAAAGAACAACATTTATTGGAAAAAAAAAAAAAAATCATGTGTAAGTGGAACCACTCAGTTCAAACTCACGTTGTTCAAGGCTCAACTGTAATCTCAAAATAGCACTCAGACCATACTGTAGTCCCAAATCATTAGAATTGGTATCAGCACTGATCATTGGTATCCTAAAGAAAGCTAAATTTGTCACAAATTGTCTATACTGAACACTTATACCGTCTACATTTTTGGCCCATAGATATTGCCTCCCTGTGAGTATTTTCAGCATGGAGCTAGATAACTGAACCCCAAAGCTCTTATTTAATTAATACTCCTGTCTGTTCCACAAATACTTATTTAATTAATACTCCTGTCTGTCTCCCTGTGATTTTGGCTGTTGCCAAAATTAGTTAGCTTGATAACCCCTTCCAATACCTCTGGAATTGTGATGACAATTAACCAGAATACTTTTTAAATAACCTGGAATCTACCTATAAGGGAATGTTTAATTTTTGTATATGGTATTGTATACAATGTTATAAACAATGAAGAAAATAGTATACAAAGTGGTCTCTGTTCCAAGTTTATAATTTAATGGTGAAGATAAGATTAAGATTTCTGAACAAAATAAAACATTACAAGACACTCTACAAATCATAATATTCAAGAATGACAGAAACTGCTTACTTACCTAGAATTCAGTTAATAATCATCCTTACCTGTTAGAACCCAGGAAGCAGGCCCAAAAGCTTTTATCACATTGTACATTGCAAGTCCTTTACAAGAAGGGAAGCCTTGAGCCCTCATTGGAGATTATGTGTATAATAGCATAAAAATTAGACTACATAATTCAAGCTGACAATTGATTTAAGAGTGACAAAATAGACTTTAGTGAAAATAAGGGCCCAGAGCGAAAAAAGAAAAACTTTAATAACAGGGGGCTATTCCTACACATTTCAGCAGCACCTAAGAGTACCATGTTTTACTAATAAAAATTAATATTCATAATGATGACCCTGAATCATCAAGAAAGTGTGAAATTAGAATAATCTGCTTAAGATGGCAAGGAGGCACATAAAATTACCTTTGAGAAGGTTTCAGTCGCAATAGCTAAGTTGTAGTGCTTAGGACAGGGGATCTGCCATACAGAATTTTTTATGCTCCCACTTTTAAGATAGCAAGATTTCACTGTACATGTTTGTTCTAGAAAATTCCAGGGAGACACCTGGCATTGGCAGTCATTTAAGCTTGTGAGAGAACAGCTCTCGGGAAAAAAAAAAAAAAGTTGACATTTCTTTTTAGAATATTTTCCAAGATGAAGTATTTAAAAGCTCACATCTTTGGGGATAAGAGGTGATAAGAACATGGTCAATTCTAGACCCATTAAAATGGATTGCTTTCTAAGGAATTTTTACCTTGCTTCTTTTTTTCTCTGCAAAGTGAGCCATTCAGGCATTGCATCTTCTGAAATTTCCTCGCCTCTTTCAGGGAAGCATATTGGGACAGAGCTTGCCAGCTGTCTGCTCCCTTTGCCTTCTGCTGCCATTATCCTGAGGTACCGCCCCACCTTCTGGCCCTCCAGCTTGTGGGGGGTGGGGCATGGGGGGTGGAGAACAGAACTCATGCTGCCGCAGACATGCGTAACACAATGAAAAGAGCAGAAGGCTCTACATCTATACATACGTTTGCCTCTCTATACATAGACATCTATAGACTGAGAGCACGCGTGTGGGCATGTATATGCATGTGCATCCACACACCCAGTGCCAGAATATCTATATGTATATATACACAGTATATATTCCATATGCTCTTTCGTTCTGCAGCACACATATGCAGCTGGGAATAACTACTGTGAAAAAAAATTACATACTTACCGAAGACAAATTATCAAGCAGAAACAAGAATATATGGAACTTAGCTATTATAAATTCTCATCTGACTGCTGCCTTTATTAAAACATGCTTACACAGCTTAAGAAACTACCTTGCATTGCATACTGCATATCAAAAGACTTCCTTGTCCTAAATTTCATGTTTTACACTGCTCAGCCAACGTCACAGTGCTGGTCCTGGACTGACAACTAATACAGTCAAGAGGTTTAAAAAAGCAGAGTACACACTGAAAGCTGTATATGATGGCTTGTGTGATGAATGAGCAGAAAGCACAGGTGAGTGTGAACAGGTAAACAGATGAGAGGATTCAATAATAGACAAATGCATGGAATGGGGACTATGTACAAGTCACGGGGACTGAAGCCCCTGGCATGTTACTGTGTCATTTAATCCTCAGTTGGCCCTGTGTCCTTGGTACCATTACTCTTACCATTTTACAAATAAGCAAAGTGGAGCTTGGAGAGATTAAGCTCTCTCTCCTGACCTGAGAGTCCAGGATTCACCCACAGTGCGTCTATCTCCAGAGCCTGTTTTCCTTAATTGTCACTTTGGGCTGCCTCTGGCCAGGATAAATGAAAACGTCTCACATATACACAAGCAGACATTATGCATGTAGGAATAGAAAGCTCATGATACTAGTCTGGGTAGTGGAAGTTAAACATTCCTTTTAGATTTTTGTATATCATTTCTTTGCCAAAGTTAATGGATAAAATACATGATGCATGGTCTGACCAATCAACAATATCTAAACTGCATTGCTGGGAATTCAGTTATAAGTCTGGTGTAAAATTTTAACTTAGTTTAAAACATAATTTCAAGTGTGTACATTAAATAGTATTGAAATAGTAAAATCCCTCGTTTTTCCTAATGATATATTAACTTCTACTAAAATGTATCATGACAATAATGGTTTACTCGGGACTTTCCTGGTGGTCTGGTGGTTGAAACTTCACGTTCTAATTCAGGGGGTGTGGGTTTGATCCCTGTAGAGGAGTTAAGATCCTACATGCCTCATGGCCAAAAATCCAAAACATAAAAAACAGAAGCAATACTGGAACAATTTCAATAAGACTTTGAAAATGGCCTTCATCAAAAAAAAAAAAAAAACCTTTACAAAATATAATAATGGTTTATTGACTCAGAAAAACAACAATGAGCCAAATTCCTCTCTAGTGCTTGTGTCACTCTCCAGGCAGTTAGGTTGCATATTCAATGGATGTATCAATATGCAATACACTGAATATGCCTTCAGTACCCTGAAAATGCTGGTGGTTAAGCATGCATAGGCCAAGTGACAAATGGCAGCTACCCCAACCGTTTCTCAATGAAGACTTCTTGTTTAGGAATTTATAAGGAAGTAATCACTTAGTAAGATCTATCACTCACTTCAAAGACTTCAATTATTCATCTTGCTAACACATTGAGCTCAATTCTCCTTGGTGTCTAAATTGCTTCCTGATATTAATTTAACGGTTTGGGGAGGGATCCTAACTCATTTAAGCTACTTGATACCATTAAGACTTGTAAAATCTATTTCAGGAAAAGGTAACATTCAGGCAACATTTTCAAAAAATTGTTCAACCCACAAACTTCTCACCAGCCTGTCCATTTACAAATTTCAGGAAGTAAGACATGTAGCCATTTGGTACATAATCCTAGCAATTATATAAAGTATAGTATTATCAGGAAAAATTTATGCAAGCCTGAAAATTATGTTCCAGAAGCAAAGGACAGTTTTGCAGAGGTTATATAGATAATTTGTTAAGGTCACTGACAATTTACTGATCTCAAGTTTTGGGTGGCTTGCTATTGTTGTTAAATAAAATCCAGATCACCAGTTTTGGCTATTATTCCTTCATTTTTTAAAGCTCACAGTTTAGAAATAATTTCTATAAAGAGGTATAACCTATAAAGCCCAAATACTCTAATATGTGAAATATAGGTAACACTGTGGATATATGTTTATTACTTTAGTTATAAAACACTGTTATAAAACTATGGATATTTATTTAGGAACAAAACTGAGTTTTTTTAAAAAAAAAAAGGCTAGAATTACTTCCTGGGCTTAATCTCTATTTCTTTTTTCCTAGGGAGGCAGAGTGATATCTAATCAAGAACAAATTTGGTTTTAGAGGCTTTAATTTTATATGTAAGCTGAAAACAAGAGACATATAAAGCAGAATAGCTGTACTTTGTCTCTCACAGAATATTTCCTTCACAGAAAATAGAACCTTGAACTCTCAAATAATACTATTTTAAAACTAACACATATTATTTATTTACTACATTCTACCCTATAGCTTGGACTACAAGGAGATCAAACCAGTCACTGAACTGAACGCTACAGTTAAGTCCTTATGGTGAAAGTGTTAGTCACTCAGTCGTGCCTGACTCTTTGTGACCCCATGGACCATAGCCCACCAGGCTCCTCTGTCCATGGAATTCTCCAGGTAAGAATACTGGAGTGGGTTGCCATTTCCTTCTCCGGGGGATCTTCCCAACCCGGGGATTGAACCCGTATTGCAAGCAGACTCTTTACTGTCTAGGCCAAAGTCCTTACAGTAATTTCTTTTTATCTTTTAAATATTACCACATCTAATTCTTAAAACTATATTATGAGACAATTGATACTATACTATTTTTCAGGTGAGGAAACTGAGGTTTAAGAGTATTTAAATAGCTTTCTAACAGTGGCTCAGTAAGAAGCCAAGTGGGAATAAAAGCCATGATGTCTAATTCCAAAACCGAAGCTTTTGATCACCCTGATATTCTCGTACCCTTGTCCAATTTTTACTGGAAGCCAGGTTTTACAAAGTGTATTTATTGAAGCTTCCTGAAGGACTGGTCATGCAGTTCTTTTATTTCTTTATATATTCTGATTTCAAATTTGATCGCTATATTGTTATTAAAAGCTACAATTTTACCTTTGTATAGTTACTTGAAAAGGCATTAGGTATTAACATCTGACACCAACCTACACTGAGGATCGTTATTAGAAGCAGGCATATAAAATTCATTATTGTATTGTATTGTTGTTGAAATATTGAAAGTTGTTGAAAACATCACCAGCCCCACCAAAAGAGAATCCTTTTTCTATTTGTTTTTTAAACGGAAAGCTATGTTTTTAAAAAAAATTTTTAGGAAATATTATGTCATTGTAGAAAAAGTAGAAGACCAATGCAAAAAGAAGAAAGCCATTTAAAACACTCATAATTTCCACCACTCAGTGCTCAATGGGCTTCCCGCATAGCTCAGTTGGTAGAGCTTCTGCTTGCAATGCAGGAGACCTGGGTTCTATTCCTAGGTGGAAAATTTCCCCTGGAGAAGGAAATGGCTACCCACTCCAGTATTCTTGCCTGGAAAATCCCATGGAGAGAGGAGCCTGGCAAGCTACAGCTCATGGGATCACAAGAGTCAGACATGACTTAGCGCTATCTTTCTTTTCAATGATCAATAATGATGACTCTATTTCTTTCTTTATTTTTTAATTGAAGGATAATTGCTTTACAAAATTGTGTTTGTTTCTGCCAAACATCAACATGAATCAGTCATAGGTATACATAATGAATATGACTTTCTTGGCTAATTTTCTCTGCTAATATATTTAAAATGTGTCTTAGGTATTCAGTTCAGTTCAGTATTCAGTCACTCAGTCATGTCCGACTCTTTGCAACCCAATGGACTGCAGCATGCCAGGCTTCCATGTCCATCAACAACTCCCGGAGCTTGCTCAAATTCATGTCCATCGAATCAGTGATGCCATCCAACCATCTCATTCTCTGTCATCCCCTTCTCCTCCTGCCTTCAATCTTGCCTAGCATCAGGGTCTTTTCCAATGATTCAGCTCTTCACATCAGGTGGCCAAAGTACCAGAGTTTCAGCTTCAACAGCAGTCCTTCCAATCAATATTCAGGACTGATTTCCTTTAGGATTGACTGGTTGGATCTCTTTGCAGTCCAAGGCACTCTAAAGAGTCTTCTCCAGCACCACAGTTCAAAAGCATCAATTCTTTGGTGCTCAGCTTTCTTTAGAGTCCAACTCTCACATCCATACATGACTATTGGAAAAACCTTAGCTTTGACTAGACGGACCTTTGTCAGCAAAGTAATGTCTCTACTTTTTAATACAATGTCTAGCTTAGTCATAGCTTTTCTTTCAAGGAGCAAGCAACTTTTAATTTCATGGCTGCAGTCACCATCCGTGGTGATTTTGGAGCCCAAAACAATAATGTCTGTAACTGTTTCCATTGTTTCCCCATCTATTCGTCATGAAGTGATGGGACCAGATGCCATGATCTTAGTTTTCTGAATGCTGAGTTTTAAGCCAACTTTTTCACTCTCCTCTTTCACTTTCATCAAGAGGCTCTTTAGTTCTTCACATTCTTCCATAAAAGAGATGTCATCTGAGTATCTGAGGTTATTTCTCCTGGCAACTTTGACTCTAGCTTCATCCAGTCTGGCATTTCTCATGATGTACTCTGCATATAAGTTAAACAAGCGGGGTGACAATATACAGCCTTGACGTACTCCTTTCCCAGTTTGGAACCAGTCTGTTGTTCATGTCCAGTTCTAACTGTTGCTTCTTGACCTGCATACAGGTTTCGCAGGAGGCAGGTAAGGTGGTCTGGTATTCCCATCTCTTTCAGAATTTTCCAGTTTGTTTTGATCCACAGTCAAAGGCTTTGGTGTAGTCAATAAAGCAGAAGTAAATGTTTTTCTGGAACTCTCATAGTTTTTCCATGATCCAATGGATGTTGGCAGTTTGATCTCTGGTTCCTTGCCTTTTCTAAATCCAGCTTGAACATCTGGAAGTTCTCAGTTCATGTACTGTTGAAGCCTGGCTTGGAGAATTTTGAGCATTACTTTGCTCACCTGTGAGATGAGTGCAATTGTGCAGTAGCTTGAACATTCTTTGCATTGCCTTTCTTTGGAATTGGAATGAAAACTGGCCTTTTCCAGTCCTGTGGCCACCGTTGAGTTTTCCAAATTTGCTGACATATTGAGTGCAGCACTTTCACAGCATCATCTTTTAGGCTTTAAAACAGCTCAATTGGAATTCCATCACCTCCACCAGCTTTGTTCATAGTGATGCTTCCTAAGGCCCACCTGACTTCACACTCCAGGATGTCTGGCTCTAGGTGAGTGATCACACCATCATGGTTATCTGGGTCTTGAAGATCTTTGTTGTCAAACTTGCCTGTTACTCCAAGTATCTCTTGACTTTTTTTTTTCTTTTTTTGGTGTTAGTTCTAGGGGGTCTTGTAGGTCTTCATAGAACCATTCAACTTCAGCTTTCATGGCTGGGGCATAGACTTGGATTACTGTGATATTATATGGTTTATGTAGGAAATGAGCTGAGATCATTCTGTTGTTTTTAAGATTGCACCCAAGGACCGCATTTCAGACTCTTTTGTTGACTATGAGAGCTATTCCATTTCTTTTAAGGAATTCTTACCCACAGTAGTAGATATAATGGTCATCTGAATTAAATTTGCCCATTCTGGTCCATTTTAGTTCACTGATTCTTAAAATCAGTTCACTTGCCATCTCCTGTTTGATCACTTCCAATTTACCTTGATTCATGGACCTAACATTGCAGGTTCCTATGCAATATTGTTCTTACAGCATCAGACTTTACTTTCACCACCAGACACATCCACAACTGGGTGTTGCTTCTGCTTTGGCTCAGCCTCTTCATTCCTTCTGCAGTGATTTCTCTGCTTTTGTCCAATAGCATATTGGGCACCTCTTGACCTGGGGAGGTCATCTTTCAGTGTCATATCTTTTTGCCTTTTCATACTGTTCATGGAGTTCTCAAGGCAAAAATACTGAAGTGGTTTGCCATTCCCTTCTTCAGTGGACCACATTTGTCAGAACTCTCATGACCCATCCATCTTGGGTGGTCCTACACAGCATGGCTCATAGTTTCACTGAGTTAGACAAGCCAGCAATCCATGTGATCAGTTATATGTCAGTTTACACACACACTTCTGTAACCTAAATCCTTTAGAAACATTCATACATACTAATAAACAGGTCCAGATATTTACCAGTTCACATTGTAATTCTGGATTATTTTTGTTTTGTTTTACTTATGTGGCCAATAAAGAGATATTGGGAAGATGAATTCCATTTTATGCTTACCTGAAACCAGGAAGCTGAAGTCCAGTTGAGAAAAATATTATAGAACTCAAGGAAGGGCAAATACTGCCTACACATTACAAGATTAACCTGTTTGAAATGTAATAAGAACAAAGATAATAGAAATGGCACGATAGGCCGAAGTTACTACTTTATAGGCTCACAATATTGAACATTAGGAAATATCTCTAAATAATTCAATAACCACTTGAAAATGGTTTATGTATTCATCATTTATTCTATGCCTATAAATTTAAGCCTGAATTTAGAAGTCGTTTTAGAGAAATGAAAGTCTTAGGTGGCGTATTTATATGAATTAGCTGAAGAGGGCAGTGAGAAGGATTTTAACCACAAAAGCAAATAAAAGAAAAAAACTAATAGAATCATCTATAGATTTCAGCTTCCCTTGTGCCTCAGTGGTACAGACTCCACCTGGAATGCAGGAGACTCAGGAGATGCAGGTTTGATCTCTGGACCCAGAAGATTCCTTGAAGGAGAAAATGGCAACCCACTCTAGTTATTCTTACCTGGGAAGTCCCATGGACAGAGGAGCTTGGCGGGCTAGAGTCCAAAGGGTTGCGGAGTCAGACACGATTGAGAGAACACACAAACACTAAAAATATAAACAACATCTGAAATATCAGGGAGAACTAAAAAAAAACTTCCACATATATACCAGACAAAGGATTATTGCTGCTCCTGCTGCTGCTAAGGGTCTGACTCTGTGCGACCCCATAGACGGCAGCCCACCAGGCTCCCCTGTCCCTGGGATTCTCCAGGCAAGAACACTGGAGTGGGTTGCCATTGCCTTCTCCAATGCATGAAAGTGAAAAGTGAAAGGGAAGTCATTCAGTTATGTCTGACTCTTCGCGACCCCATGGACTGCAGCCCACCAGGCTCCTCCATCCATGGGACTTTCCAGGCAAGAGTACTGGAGTGGGGTGCCATTGCCTTCTCTGAAAGGATTATTACTATAATATAAAAAAGAGCTCTAACAAGTAGTGTGAAAACATTAGTATCCTAACAGAAAAAAAAAAAAAAAACTGGCAAAAGACAAAATCTAATGATTCAAGGGGAAAGTTAAATAAATATGAACAGGCAAACAATGAGAATTAAAGTAACTGTGAAAACAAGATTCTGTGTTTTATTTATCAATACTCAATATTGTTGAAAAACTGAAATCAGCAATTTTAATCACTGCTGATAAATTTCATATGATATTTCTATAAAACATGTACGAAGAACCTTTAAAAGAAGTCCATTGTCCTTGATGTATTAATACTGTTCCTAAGAATCTACTATAAGCTTTGTCCAAATTGTTCCAGTAAGGTATATTTACAGCATTACCTGTAATGGTTAAAATCTGGTAACAGTGAAAATGTCTAGTGGGTAAATAAAGAATGGTGATGCACTAGGCCTTAAAATGTTTAAAAACCTTATTTTCAATATTATGAAATGTACCAAAAAGTTAAAGAAATCCTAAAGAAGGTATATAAAATTCTACATATGGTTTGAAGTCAATTTGTAAAAAAAGAAAAACAGGTTTCAAATTTAATACAAAATTGTATACACATACATAAAAATATACATATATTTATCACATACACTTATTACAGATCTATTTACAGGTATTTTTTAGTTGGGACTTAGACTTCCTGAAAAAAAACAAAGTACAGTGGAAAACAACTTTTTCATGAGCTAGAAAAAGAAAACATCTGTACCAACAAAAAGCAGACTTTCACAGTGAGTTGCATGTATAAAAGATTTATAAAGATGCAAGACTCTTAACAGGAAGAACAGAAGGAATCAATGATAAGAAAACTCAATTTATCGACAAGCTATTTTTCTAATTGTTTGAGTTGCCTTCAGTCATAGGGTCTCTGATTATGAGTTCTATGCACTTCCTCATATTGAATATTTGATTTTTCTCTGGCTCTTATATCAGAGAAGGCAATGGCAACCCATTCCAGTACTCTTGCCTGGAAAATCCCATGGATGGAGGAGCCTGATAGGCTGCAGTCCATGGCGTCGCGAAGAGTCGGACAGGACTGAGCGACTTCACTTTCACTTTTCACTTTCACTTTTCACTTTCATGCATTGGAGAAGGAAAGGGCAACCCACTCCAGTGTTCTTGCCTGGAGAATCCCAGGGACGGTGGAGCCTGGTGGGCTGCCATCTATGGGGTCGCACAGAGTCGGACACAACTGATGCGACTTAGCAGCAGCAGCAGCAGCTGGGAAGTATGAGCTTCCCAGGTGGCACTAGTGGTAAAGAACCCACTTGCCAATGCAGGAGACATAAGAGACGAGGGTTGGATCCCTGGGTAGAAAGATTCCCTGGAGGAGGGCATGGCAACCTACTCCAGTATTCTTGCCTGGAGAATCCCATGGATGCAGGAGCCTGGCGGACTACAGTCCATAGCGTTACACGACTGAAGCCACTTAGCACACATACATGGCTCTTATATGGATAACAACTTCCCCAAATATTCTCCTAATATCTGTTCTCCCAAATAACCCATAATTATACTTCAGGTCTTTAAAATCACTTCCTTCTGAAAGCCAAAAATCTGCCCAGAACAGGCCAATTCCCCTGTTTATACACTATCATCACACTTTTGGGTTTTCTTATAGCCCTTATCACAAATGTAGTTAAACAATTAAGTAGATGATTGGTTGCTTAATGCCTTCTTCCTTCTTCCCCACAACAGAAGTTCTATGAGTGTAGGGACCAGCTTCATCTTGTTCACCACTCTTTCCCCAAGGCCCAGCAAGTAATAGGTATTCAATATTCAATACTATGTGCCAGGTACCCACAAGCATTTTAAGTATATTAACTCAGTTTATCTTCACAACAATCCTTTGAGGAAGATAATAAAATTATTGTCATCAAAAGAAGTGGCTCAGTGGTAGAGAATTCGTCTGCCAATGAAGGAGACAAAGGAGACATGAGACACTCAGGGGCATCGGGAAGACCCCCTGGAGCAGGAAACAGCAACCCACTTCAGTATACTTGCGTGGAAAATCCTATGGACAGAGGAGCCTTGTGGGCTACAGTCCTCAGGGTTGCAAAGGGTCAGACACAATTGAGCAACTGAACACAAAGAGGTGGAAACTGAGGCACAAAGACCCAAGATCCACAGCTAGTAAGTGAGGGGTCAGGATTCAAGTTCAGGCAGTCTGGCATCCTTAACCATGACCTAAGCCTCCTTATTACAGGTACCCCATAAATATTTGAATAATATTTAGAGAAATGAATGAGGGAATACATAAGCAATAAAATGTGTATTTGCTATGAATTAAGCACCAGCAGAGACATGTCCTGTAACAGCTGTAGCTCATCATTTCATGGTCACCTGACCATAATAGATGCATACGACTCCAATCCTATAATGGAAATACCAAGAACAAAGCTCCATAGACATCCTCATTAGAAATTCAATTATAATGATTTCTTTAGAATAATAGACTATTTGAGGCTTTCAATTTCAATGATAGGAATCTGAAATGAAAAGATTTGGAGTAAAGGCATAAATGGTTTTATGATACATATATGCATCCACTCTAATTATAACAACTGACCAGCCAAAAAGCTCTCAATTTTTGCATGCTCTTATTTCCTGTTGAAATCAGCTTTGAAAGAGGGTCTGTAATTGCAAACAAGTTGTGCAGAATAAACAAGCCATTATTGTAATGAGGATGATTCTTGCTGAGGATTATTTTTAAAAGCCAAATTATAGATTCCAGTCTAAATTGTATCTTTTTTTTGTCACTTGCTTTCAAATTTGGTTCTTATTTGCATTTGCCTGACCCCCTAGTTGGAGCACAAGTTCACAGAGCCTCTTCTGAAACTATAATGAGCTTAGGTAATAACCACCACATAATTGCGTTCAACTGCATACAAGTGTTTACTTTCTACTTTGTGCATCTGCCTTCGAGATTTTTGAGATGCAATTATGCATTGCAAAATTTGCAACTTGCCAACCTTGCTTGGACTATTTTTGCTATGTTTCACATTTAAACTACTTAAGTGTATAAGTAGAGGTATAAAACAGCCAGGTTTTCCAGACTAGAAAATTGCTGTTGCTTAAATGGCAGAATTTCTGCTCTGTGGTTTCCTATTTCCATGCCTTGCCTCAGCTACATATCTTTTTAACCATCTGTTTCTTTCTGGCGACCAGTGACAGGGAGGCAAGCAACTGTATCCACATTACTATGTGCTTTGACATCTGGTATCTAAATCCAACCATGGTATTTATCTGTGAATTGTTTAAATATAAGATCATATTAGTTACACTTGCAGATCCCTCTTCATTAACATCTTCAACCCTGCTAATGCCTGGAATTGCATTCCATTTCCCACAGAGAAAGATATGCATGTTTTCCTGCAGGTTGCATAGAATCTGGGTACGTGAATATGAGATTTTTTTTTAAGTAGCAAAATACATATGAATTAAAATTGTAAATTTCAGATATGTTAGAGGGAAGTTCAACAGACATCGCAACATGCACATGCTTTCAAGTATTCCCAAGACTGCTCTTGAACAAATTAAAAAACTCTGTAGAAATGGTAACTATGACATATGCATATTTTATTGGACAAAAATACCGCTGGCCCAGGATCATTCAGAAAATTATGCTGTTTTTTCCTAGAAGAGAAGAATGCAGTACTTTCTTCTCTTCCCCCTGTGGCTTAAAGTGTGCATTTGGGAAATGGCTAACTAACGTCAGGGTATAGTAGGATACCCCCAGAGCTCAGTAGAAACCAAAAGACAGGGGAAATAAAACAAAGGATTTGGTATTATTAGCACCATTCACAACAGTTAACAAATAATGGTAGTAATCTTTTCATAATCCGTTAATTCTTCTTACTATAATAGTCATTGACTTCCATGTTCAGCTAAGATCACTTGATAATTAAAGTGAGTCAGGAACAATTCAGCTGGAAAGAATAATTCTGCATTAAAAATTACCTCAGAAAAAGAAGGATAATTTTGGTAGCTTCTCTGAGACACAAAAGGAGAGACAGGAAACTGATCCTCCCTCCCTCCACCCATGAAAGAGCACAGATTCTACCTTGACCTTGAGAAGCCTCTTAAAACAAGTTCATTTTCATTTCTCGTTTCTCTCCTGTCTTACTCTCTTAAAGAAGTGATTGTGATTATCATTGCAGAAAGCAGACATGACATCTGTTTAACAAACTGCCTGAGAAATACTTTGCAGGTCTATGGAAAATTATTTATAAAGCAAAAATAAAGTAAAGCAGCAGCATATTTACTAGTTCCTTCAGCTGAAGCTAAATTCCCTTTAAATTTGCTTAAAGGTATTGTAATTACACTGCATAATCTTTCCTACCTACTGCCCTACACTCTTTATAAGCCTACAGAAATTAAAATCATTTTTAATGACTCAGTTCAAATGTCACTTTGTCCATGAAGTCTTCCTTGTCTCTCCTAGATTAGGCACTTCAACACAGCTTTCTTTTGTACTCTAAAATGCCTGTATTATACTGCATATTCCTCTATCAAAGTCCTTATGAAAGTGTGTTTTGGTCATTGGCTTGTACAACAGTGCCAACCAACTCCCGCCTTAACAAAGCAATAGAGCAAACCCCAAAATACCAGTGGCATACAACAATAAGCGTTTATTTTACTCATAGACCCATGGGTCAGCTGGGTGGTCTGTTTCACGTGTTCTTCGTTTTTCCTGTGGTCATGTATGGATGTGAGAGTTGGACTGTGAAGAAGGCTGAGCGCCAAAGAATTGATGCTTTTGAACTGTGGTGTTGGAGAAGACTCTTGAGAGTCCCTTGGACAGCAAGGAGATCCAACCAGTCCATTCTGAAGGAGATCAGCCCTGGGATTTCTTTGGAGGGAATGATGCTGAAGCTGAAACTCCAGTACTTTGGGCACCTCATGTGAAGAGTTGACTCATTGGAAAAGACTCTGATGCTGGGAGGGATTGGGAGCAGGAGGAGAAGGGGCCGACAGAGGATGAGATGGCTGGGTGGCATCACTGACTCGATGGACGAGAGTCTGAGCGAACTCCGGGAGTTTGTGATGAACAGGGAGGCCTGGCGTGCTGCGATTCATGGGGTCACAAAGAGTCGGACACGATTAAGCAACTGAACTGAACTGAACTGATGTGTTGTCCAGGCTAGGTAGGAGTCAAGACAAGGGGAAGTTCTTCTTAAGGTAATGGAATTACAAAGGCATAAAAGAGCAAGAAGAATTATGTGAGGCCTCTTAAACCTTGGCTCAAAACACTTTTTCCATGTGTATTTGGCCAAAGCAAGTCACGTGGCTAAGCCCAAAGTCAGAAGAGAGAGGAGTACACTCCATGCATTATGAAACCATGGTGAAAATGTGGATGCAGGGAGGGAGTGAAAACTCTGAAGCCAATAATTAAATCTGCCACAACGCTAGTACGGCAAGCGTCACACATTCAATAGTGATTTGTTGGATGAATTGAATGAATGAACAAACTGAAAAATTCAGAATAAATCCAAAGTTGTCAAAATAAAATATACCTTTAAATATATATGTATTTGAGTGTTTAAATCTTCCTCACTAAGCTTTGAGTTATACATTAAAACTTATTTGGACTTCAGTGCCTTATTAGTATTCTATTTCTGCTGTTATAATTGCCACAAATATAGTGGCTTAAAACAATACATATTACTTCACAGTTGTGAGACCAGAAGTGTGAAATGGATCTCATTGGGCTAAAATCAAAGTGTTGGAAAGACTATATTCATTTCAGAGACTCTGGGAGAGAATTCATTTTCTTGCCTTTTTCAGCTTCTAAAGGCTGCCCACATTCCTTGGCTCATGGCCCCCTTCCATCTTTAAAGCCAGCAAATGTCAATCAAGTCTTTCTCACATTGCATCACTCAGATGGTTTTCTGCCTTCCTCTTCCATTTTCAAAGGCCATTTGATTACAGTGGGCTCAATCAGAAAATCCAGAATAATCTCGTAATTTTAAATTCAGCTAATTAGCAACCTTAATTTAACCTACACCTTCATTTTCCTTTGCCATTCCCAGTTGGTACAGTGGTAAAGAATTCACCTGCCAACGCAGGAGATACTAGAGACTTGGGTTCAATCCCTGAGTTGTGAAGATTGTCTGGAATAGAAAAAGGCTAACCCACTTCAGTATTCTTGCCTGGAAAATTCCATGGATAGAGGAGCTTGACAGGCTACAGTCCATGGGGTTGCAGAGTTGGACATGACTGAGTGACTGAGCATGCACACACAATATGTAACCCAACACATTCACAAGTTCCATGCAGAGCATATGGACATCTTCAGTTGGGGGCAAGGGGGATGAAAAGAATTATTTTATCTACCACACGGCCACATATTATAATAGAAAAAGCACAGATCCGGGAAATAGTTTTAGTTTGAGTCTTAAGACTAGACAGAAATAGTAAATTGGATGTGTGTGCAAGCTCAGTTGCTTCAATTGTGTCAGACTCTTCATGACGCTATGGGCCATACCCAGACTTCTCTGTCCATGGGATTCTCCAGGCAAGAATGTTGGAGTGGGTTTCTATGCTCTCCCTCTAGGGGATCTTCCTGACCCAGGGATCAAACCTACGTCCCCCACGTCTCCTGCATTGGCAGCCGGGTTCTTTACCACTGAGCCACCTGGGAAGTCCAGTAAATTGCACAAGTCCCTTCAAATTTCGGTTGTTTCTGGTGGAATGAAAAGGTTGTCCTAGCTGATCTCTATGTTCCTCCCAACTCAAATTCCCTTGATTCTATGACTATAGTACATCTAATTAGACTTGAGTGTTAGAAGATATCAAAGGCTAATTCATCATCATAAAAAAAAGAGGTAAAAACTTAGCAGCATTATGGGAACACAGAGGATGGTCATTCATAATTCTCTCTGGATGGCTATAGAGGACTTCATGGAGGAGATGAGATCTGAGTTTATATGCCCTTGGAGTGTCAGAACAAAGGCAATCCAGGCATGGAAACCAATGTGGAGGACACAGGCATTGAAAGGGCATCAATTGTGTAAGACATGGGGTGTGCGGAGAATGGAGAGAAATTCCACGTGGACAGAGCTATAAATGTACAGGAGAAGAGGCTGGAAGCCTACAGTCAGGCCAGATTGCGGTGACTTCGGTAGGCAAAGGAAAGACATCAGTAACTTTTTTTAAATCAGCAAAGCAGCAACATAATAAGTTTTGTATGTTTTAGAAAGATAACGCAGGAAGAATGATTTTCTTAAAGATCTAAAAATCCAAAAAAAAAAAAAAAGAGAGAGAGAGGGAAAGAATAACACATTTTTTGTGTCTAAGCTTACTATTGTTTTTCATGTGTAAAAACACTCATTTGTTTAGAATAAAAACATATTTCAAACTTACCATTTAAAAATAGATTAGATAAACAAAGTAAGATTAACCATATAAATAAGGTTTAGAGAATTAAACTTTCTACCCCACTCAAAAGTGGCCACTGGCTGTATTTGCCAAGCTCTTACTAACAAATCTTTCTTGAGAGTCTAATCCTGTAACTATCCCCTTGCTGCATGTGCTTAGTCACTCAGTCGTGTCCGATTCTTTGCAGTTCTTTGTACTGTAGCTTGCCACGCTCCTCTGTCCATGGGATTTTTCAGGCAAGAATATAGGAGTGGGATCTTTAGGCAAGAAGGGTTGCCGTTTCCTTCTCCAGGGGATTTTCCCAACCCAGGAATCAAACCTGTGTCTCCTGCTTTGCAGGTGGATTCTTGACCCTCTGAGCCATCAGGAAAGTTCTCTAATACTATAGGTTCCTGTTTATTCCCTGCTATTTAGTAAGTTAGTAGAATCCAAAGCTCTGGGATATTTAATTGCCAATTTAATTAACTTCATCTCCTCATCAGAAGCACTGAGATCTTGAATGATCAGAATGTGCTACTCCTTTGAATTTCTCACTTCACTAAAGAAATGTTTTCTTCCTTGTCTCTCCTTCCTTGTAGTTCTCCAATGTGCCAATCTTGCTCCCACTTCGGGGTGGTGTGGGGAGGGGAGGTTCACCCTGCTATTTCTCTCTCAACTGACAGCAGAGTGGTGTCCAGGATGGAGTCACTCAGGACCCTCTTGAGACAAGCCGACTGGACTCAAACATGATTTTATCACTTACTTGTGCACTATTAAGTTCCTTAACTACTCCATGTCTTAGTTTCTCCATCTGTACAATGAGGATAAAAATAATACACACTGCAAATGATTATTATAAGCATCTGATGAGTTATTATTTGTAAAAGGCTTAGAAAACAGGCATCATGTAAGGATTTATCAGAGAGGTACCCCAGATTGTCAGGTATGTGAGAAATACTAACTCCATACTTCCTTAAGCTGCTAGAGTATGATTTTCTGATCCTTAGAGCAGAACATAATCTTAATTAATACATGTGCCACCTAAGGCCTTTCAAAACCTGGCCCTTTACTTGCTTTCTAAGCTCATTCCTCATCCCTCTCTCCACTCCTTTTGCCTAAGTTTCCAGAATCACACTCTTGAATTGCCCATTTATCCTTAGAGACCCACTCTGCACCTTCAATGTCACATCATGAGAAAGACTTTCTTAACTCACTCATCACACTATGTTGCAATGATTTCTTTAGAGGTAAGTTCCTTGAACTAAAGTGCTCATTTCCTTAGAAGAAGAATTGAGTCTTTGGGGCTTATTTTCAATGTCTGGTACAGAACTGCAGCAGCATGATTAATTTATGAGTACATGTGGAATGAACGAAGGCATCACTATTCTGATTCTTGCCTTCAGGCCATTAGGATTAGGTTATTAACAGTTTAGTCTGTGCTTTTACAGTAAAAATATGAAGAAAGCACAATGTGGTCAATGTTTTAAATTACCATATCCCTTTTGTTATCTGAAATTTTATTCCTATATTTGAACATCTCTTCAAATACAGGTTGTTGTGTGTGTATGTGTTTTAATGATTTAATATATTAGGCCAAACATGAATAAGATGTTTACTTTGAAATATTTTTGCAAAATCTCATCTTTGTAATTCAAAAAGAATAAGACCTTTACCCTTATGAACAAATTCAGTTTTGTGCTTTAGTTTTGCAATTCAGAGAGGAATAACTTTCAAGTGTCTTTTATGTTTGAAACTAGGCTTTTCCTCAAATTATAAAATACCAGTATCAACAGGGCAAACAATAAATACTTTATGTTTGAGTATATTTACTAAGTACTTTGTTTGATGTACTTCACCTATGATCATTTAACTGTCTTTTTACTACCCATGTCAATCACAGTATCCAGCTCACTTGAAACCTTTTTATAAAAGGTTTTTTTTTTATAAAAGGTTCTCTGCAAGTCTTCTATAATTTTCGCATTTATAGCCACTGCTACTCCTGTCATCAAGGCTTCTACATCACCCCCACCTCCTCTCTTCAATTCATAAAGTCCTTGCTCCATTGATTATTTCTCCTCTTTTCTGTATCTTCAAACTTATCCTTTCCATTAACTCCTACTTCTCAACAAATTTTGGAATCCTTAAACAAGGAATCAACTGCAAGTATTTTATTTGGGAGGTAATCCCAGGAAACAGAGAGGGGAATGGCAACGTGACCCTTTTTATAGGGCAATCAATAACTGGTCTTCTTGATTCTGGTCTTGAGTCCCTCCCATCGGTTGTTCTCACTACTACCAGAATAATCTTTCTAAAATGTGTAATCATCTCCTGCACAATATCCTCCATGTTTCCCATCACCCACCAGGTGTAAGGGAAGCTGATCTGAAAGACCCTTCCCAACCTCTCTCTGCCTGTCTTTCCAGTTGTATGTCCTGTTACTTTCTCATCAAGCCATATGGCAGCTCTCTAACAAGCCATGCATTCTTTTTTTTTTTTTTTTAATTTATTTTATTTTTAAACTTTTGTCTGTGCTCTTAGCTCCTCCTACAAGTGGAGTCTTACACAAATTTTCAAGTTTGCAATAGTCTTTTATTTCCCCTACTTTTTCAAACTTCTCTAGGTCAACTTATAATCAGTCCCCACCACACTTAAAAGTCCAGCTCAAGCCCACGGCATTGTTATTGTTTATCCCAGGTCTACGTGTTATACATCTCCCAACCTCAATGTTGTAAACCAGCCCATGAAAACAAGCTTTCATTTAACAATTAACTGAGCTACCACAAGTGCACAGCTACAAGGATGAAGAGGACACAGGCCTGACTCAAAGAGCTTTTATTTGGAAGTATAGTATTTTGGGGGCAGAAAAGTTTTCCCTTCTTCCTTTTTAGGTTCTTTAGCTGGCCTAAGGCAATGGCAAGCCACTCCAGTACTCTTGCCTAGAAAATCCCATGGATGGAGGAGCCTGGTAGGCTGCAGTCCATGGGGTCGCTACAAGTTGGATGCATCTGAGCAACTTCACTTTCAATTTTCACCTTTCACTTTCACACAATGGAGAAGGCAATGGCAACCCACTCCAGTGTTCTTGCCTGGAGAATCCCAGGGACGGCAGAGCCTGGTGGGCTGCTGTCTATGGGGTCGCACAGAGTCGGACACGACTGAAGCGACTTAGCAGCAGCAGCAGCAGCAGCTGGCCTAAAAAATAATTTAACATAAGACAGATCAGAAGAAAACCAAACTTCCTACTTATAGAGGCCCCATAAAAATATGATACTCCCCTTATAGTCTGGTAATTGAGGCTTATATACCATCCTAAATGAAGAAGAGGGGAGAGGTCTGGGGCTTCAAATGGGAGGAGGGCAATTCATGGGAAGATGAGGAGCGTAAACATTGTAAACAACTGTTTGCCGTGCCATGCAGAGAAGTCTTTCTGATAAAAAAAAGTTATCTCTGGTAAAAGCTCTCTTTTGGCACAGATTCCCTGTCTAAATTATTTTAAATAGTTAAAGGAGAGGTGAAAAGCTCTTCCTGCATCTGTTGGGCCTTGCCTGTCTTTCTTGTCATTCTTTTTTGGCTGTGTTAGGCCTTTGTTGCGGCACGTGGGCTTCTCTCTAGCTGCAGCGCACAGGTTCTAGTTGCCCCACGGCATATGGGATCTTAGTTCCCTGATCAGGGATCAAACCAACATCCTTCGCATTGGAAGGTGGATTTTTAACCACAGGACCACCAGGGAAGTTGCCGGGCCTTGACTGTCTTTAGCTTGAGATAATCCACACACTCAAGCGGCACATTCTGGGATGGCATATCCTGCTCCCCAGCAGTATAAATACCAGCAATTTTAAAACCAGGTGTAGAGCTACACATTTTATAAATGAGATGCAGCTACACAATTGTAGGAGTTCACAGCAGGAAAAGATGACTGTGGCAATAAGTTTTAACTTTCCCAAATAGTACCTATCTTGGATTTTTTTCCAATTTTGACTTACTCTTAAATACTCAAAAATTCCATGGAAGAAAATATCTTTATTTAGGTAAAAAAAAAAAAAAAAGACTTGTTGTCTTGTCTTAACTATGATTTTTATGGTTACTCTCTAAGGCTCATTTTATGAATCCAGACTTTTTTTCTGTGTTTATTTCCATCAGTGTGACTTCATCACCAAGGAAAATCATTTATATCTTCATTCATTAAACATTTGAGGATGTACTATGCAAAATAAACTATACCAAGAGACTAATCATAGGAACAATAATAAATTGCTTTCACCAGTTTTACATCTTTGAAGGGCAAAAATTTTCATCATTAACAATTGTGGCTGATTTTAACTAGAAGTTTGTGCCTTTATATTGCTATTTGAACACTCTTGTCTGCCCTTAAAGACAGCTCATTTTCATTGTTCTAGCTTGCTGTTTCAATGACAGCTTTGTAGCATCCAAAATAAGACTGAATACCTAGACTAATTTTAGATGAACGAAAGGGAAAAAAGTAAACAGATCCAAAGAAAGGGAAGAAAATTCATTACAAAGAAGGCATAATCTATATTTAACACTATGTTTCTTTCTGTTAATGCATTTTTTCACAATTATTTCTTAGTATCAACTCCTAGAAGCAAGTTCAATTTGCTTACTGCAGGAATGGTCTGCACTTTAAATACCGGAGTTTCGGAAAATAACCACACCTTAAAAATCCTTGCCAGTAAACACAAAGCAAACACCACATGCCATCAGTGACACAGCTGGAAATACAGACTTTCCATACTTAATAGACTCTGGTTAACATTTTATGACTCAAGAGTAACTGTCATATGAGCTCAGCATTTCAAAAAGCCATGGTCAGTGAGAAGAACTAAAATGTTACTTTTCTCCATGCGCCATTTTTATATTCTTTATTTGTCTTGAATAATATGAAACGCTGCAGTCACCCTATGATGCCTATGAACTGAGTTATTAAATGAATGACTGCAGCCCTGGGTAGCAGTGGGCCATGACACTCACAATGCAGATTCAGCTGGATGGATGAGCCTGGCACAGGACATCCTCATTGGGACGTTCGTTAGCCTCACTTTACAACTGTCAGAAATGATATCTGTTATTCAGCCCGACCCAGGCTCTGAGAAAGAATTCTATGGCAATTGATGGTAAAACACAGAAAATGATCTGAGAAAAAGCAAACCTATTTGAAAAGCTGACAAACCAAGTGGCGTAAATAAATAAATATCAATACTTCTTAGAGGATTAAAATGTAGTACCAAATAATAATTATAGATCAGAGTCAGACAAAGGAAAGGCATTCAACTTTACCTAAAAGAGTTCCGTGACTGTTTTCTATACTGGTCCCCAAGTCACACATTTGTTTCTAAGCCTGTACTATATCTCCATGAGTTACTCAAGTATATAAATACCCCTGCTCTCATTATGCTCCTCTGGCATTATTGTAAGTATGTCCATACTCAGAGAAAATTAGAGGCCTCTCAGATACTCCCATGTATTCCAGATAATTTAGGGACTCAGATGGTAAAGAATCCGCCTGCAATGCAGAAGATCTGGGTTCCATCCCTGGGTTGGGAAGATCCCCTAAAGGACGGCATGGCAACCCACTTCAGTATTCTTGCCTGGAGAATACCCATGGACAGAGGAGCCTGGTGGGCTACCATCCATGGGATTGCAAAGAGTTGGACACGACTGAGTGACTCAGCACAGCACAGGAAAGAGAAGATACAGCCTCACAGAACAGAAGCTGACTTGTCACTGGC
The DNA here is from genome assembly GCF_029407905.1 of Bubalus kerabau. Classification (NCBI taxonomy): domain Eukaryota; kingdom Metazoa; phylum Chordata; class Mammalia; order Artiodactyla; family Bovidae; genus Bubalus; species Bubalus kerabau. Next base: position 98,082,150 of record NC_073630.1, on the reverse strand, counting down.
CCACCAAGACCTCTCCATCCTTGGAACTCCTATACAGTTTTTATCTCCACTTGACAATATCTCTCTCTTCATCGTCTTATCTTATTATTTGTATTTCCCCCTCCCCACTTGGAATCACAATTTTGATACACATGACAATGCGACTCTTCACTTCTCTGGCTCAGTGCTTAAAATAGTATTGTGCACTGATTGGTTTTTAAGAAATAGTTGTTTAAAATCTTTAATAAATAGATGTTCAAAGTATGGAAAACCATGTGATGCCATATTGGCAACCCCAGTGTCCACAGTTCTTCCTCTACAAGGTGGCCAGCTTGCCCCTGAAGGCTTTATTTTCACTGTTAAATGTAAAAGCAGTGTTACCCTTGCATCTGGTAAATTAAATATCGACTCAGACATTTCTGTTAACAGAAAGAATCTTGCCAACAGTTTAGAATTCCTGAGTCATTCTTTAGGTGTTCTGTCTTCAGAAATGTTTAGATTTCAATTTGGATTCTTCTTCAACACATAATATCAGTACCATGCTTGCCATGCTCAACAGGTATTTTCTTAGTATATTCATAGTCTTTTAGGGCCTCCCTGGTGGCTCAGAACGTAAAGAATCTGCCTGCAGTGCGGGAGACCTGGGTTCAATCCCTGGGTCAGAAAGATCTCCTGGAGAAGGGCATGGCAACCCACCCCAGTATTCTTGCCTGAAGAATTCCATGGACAGAGGAGCCTGGCAGGCAGCCCATGGGGTCACAAAGAGTCAGACATGACTGAGTGACTAACACTTCCACGTTTCATAGTCTTTTAAAAGAAATTTCACTACTTCAAGGGGTGTGGGGGGGAGGGGGGGGGGCGCGGGGAGAGCCTTTTTAAAAATGCGTGGGCTTGTAGCATTTTCAGCGCAGTGTTTCCTGAACAGCCAATGACCTGAAATATCTTCACATGGATCCTATGAAACCTTTAACAAGACATTTCTCAAGAAAATGGCACCCCAGAAACACATACATGTGTGAGGACACACACCACTCACACACAAAACACTGTTTTAATAGCCAAGGGCACTTTGGCACAATGTGGGGCGGTGGCTGTCAACATAAACAGATGGTCAAAGAAGTGGGCAAACACTTGGAGTGAACTAGTTCCATAAATGGAGTTTTTTATTTCATTTTAAATGCCATACTTACTTAACCAGCTTTCAGACAAGATGATACATGTAGCCAGTTGGAAACAGTTCCCTGCCAGGCTTCTGTGTTTTTATGACAAAATTAAAAGTCCACAGATGGAATAACTCAAAGCTAATTCTTACAGAGTTTGTTTAGTTAGAATGGGAGGGGGGGAAAGGAGAATACCATATTGCTTCAAATTAAAGCCACATCTACAAAATAGGAGATTTTTAATTAGGAAGGGTAGAAACGGCTTTTTAAAGAAATAGCAAGTCTTGTTTTTTAAACGAAAAGAATTATTTATCCATTAAAATAGCAACCTCCCCCAAAGAGTTTGAGGATCGTCTAAAAGATTCCTGATTCCAAGCTCAGCCCCCAAACATCTCAGCATCCTCTCAATCAGTTTTTTGAAAAATATCAGTTTGCCACTTCAGCTATCTTCTAAATATATACAGTCTTTGCATCCCGACTTCCCTAGTCATTAAATTTCAAAATCCCAGAGAAAGACTTCTGCAAGTGAGCTATAGGAAGAGAGGTGCTAAGAGAAGATGTAGAGGAGACCACTGTCTTGGCATGGTGCATTCTTTGAAAAATTTTCAAGTCTGTTAGAGTATTGAGCTGGTTCTTTTCATGAGGAAATGAAATAGAACTGATGTTTTGCCTAACATGGTAGCTCATGTGTAAAAGCATGAAAAGCATACAATATTGCCTATTGGGTAAGAAAGAAAATAAAAAGAGAGAACCCAAAATGAAAGAAAAACTATGTCAAATGGAATATGTTCCCTAATCTTTCAATTTAAAAACAAACCTAGGCATATAAAATTCAATTACAAAAACTAAGCTCTACAAAGAAATTTTCTCTACAGTTTTTCAGTGTATCCATTCAGAAGTCCCAAAGCAAATTTTTAAAAAGATGTAACCAATAAAATCATTATATGGGTCTACATAATATAAAAAGAAGTTGTTTTCATTTATTACCAATTGACTGATTTCACCTGATAGAATTAACTTGCTAGTTTCAGGTAAATCTAAGTGTCTACATTATATACAGGAAGTAAACATATATCAGCTTCTATTTGTCTTCTAGAAATACATGTACTTATTTCCACAAAAGACATTTTTCAGTGCCAAAGGTGGTGGCAGAAAAATTCTTAGCAAAAAACAATGTTCAACATTTGCTAGGAAACAGCTGGTCTTCTTCCAGAAGACCACTCAGCGGCCCTAGACTCATGGAACATGAGCAAGCCGACCAATGCATATACTAAGACCCTAAAAAGGCAAAATGAATCTCTTTTCACTACCAGGCATCCAGCAATTAAAGCCAGGGGTTCTCAAGTGTTCATGACCACAGATAAATGGGTGAATAGAACAGATCAAATCCCAACTTCCATATTATTCACTGAAGGATTTACCTGTGACTTCAATTTCTTTGAGGAGGAAACTGGTCTTGTTATCTGATGTTCTCTGTTTTTCATCTGATTATCTTTTATTTTAGGAATTCTTTTTCGTCATCTTTTAAAAACTTCTCTGCCATTAAAAAAGGGCTGTTTCTTCAATCTTCACTCAACTGTTTAAGGAAATCACTACAGGACTACCTGAAAATTAGCACTTCTCTCAATACAATATGGACTTCATCAAACGAAGTTGCCATATTCCACTGCCTATTTGAAAGTGTTCTGCAGACTTTAGTTTGCCAGGAATGGTAGACTTTGGATATGTTTTGATTGTTAAAGAAGCATCGGGTCTTTAAATTAAAGAAGGTATCTCTGTTTTCTGTGGCTCTTAATAGGAAAGCAGAAGATACAGAGAATGTGAAAGTCCAGTATTTTGGATACTAACAAGTAAGTGTTGTCTAACTAGAGTGGATTTTAAGCTGTGAAAGTCAAAACTTTGTACACCACTGTTTCTACAGAGTCAAGAACGGGGCTTGGCCTAAAGTAGAAGCTCAATAAATATTTGTTGAATATTGATCAAACAACTGAACAAAGGATTTCATAAAGATATGGTACTATAAAACCATAGCTTATATTTGGCTCTAAGAATTTTTGGCAGTTAAGCAGACAACAGAGAAAGTATTTAGCTTCTGTCTAGAGAGTAGTTTGTACACCACTGTGTCTAGAGAGCCTGGAATAGGGCCTGGCACATAGTACAAACTCAATAAATATTTACTGAATATTGATCAAATAAATGAATTGAAAGTATTTAATAAAAAATTATACTATAAAATCAGAGTCTATATTTGGCTCTAAGATTTTTTGGCAGTTAAGCAGATAACAGAGAAATTATTTAGCTTCTGTCTATAGAGTAGCTATTGGCATCAGTTATTGAAAAGCACTCTATTATTCTTTCTCAGCACAAATACATCCATTAGAATGATGAGTGAAGTGCTCATTAGTCAACCTGAATACTAAAAGTGGTGGAGGCTAGCTCACTCAAAGCCTGACCTTTCCAAACATTTTGCTTCTTAAAAAAAATAGACAACATTTCCCTCCCTAATCTTCCCTTTTTGATCCTCTGGCTAATTGGGGAGCAATCTCTCTTTTAACTTTGCCAAATATTGCAGACTATTTTCAGTAAATGTCAGCATAAATTGAAAGCAACACTAACATGGTAGATGTGTTTCATTTTCTGATCACGTGTAACAAACTTAGTCTTTGCTCTTGTTCTTCCCCTATTAGTATTGATTTTCCAAGTTGATAATGGATGGCAGAAAAAGACTCATTGAAACATTCTCACCCTTTGGCCTTACCAAGAGCTTAATTGTTGTCATGAATACACAATGGAGATTTTTAAATACCTTTAAAATAAGCATTTATGCTACTATTCTGATTGTACTGTGCCCTCATTATCCTTATATTTAATATTGCAGAAATGATGAATTTAACATGCTGGTGAAGCAAGGGAAAACCAATAGGTCTGTGATCACTAATTTCCTTTACCCGAAGGACAAGTTCTGTCCCAGAAGTTATTGCTCGTAACTCTGGATACATCCTTTAACTCCTCTGAACCTTGATTTTGTCTCTAAAAATGGGTTACTACCTAGTTCATGGCACTTCTTTAAGGATTAATTCAGAAAATATATGAAATTACCTAAGATATGTTTAAGCACTTCCATTCAGAGCTTTTGGAGTATGTGACAAAATTGTGAGAGTATCGGCAAGTAAGCCTTAACAAAAGAAGTACATTTTAGAAAATAAATCCTGTACTAGGCACAGATTAAAGTGGCTAAGTCACTCATACCAACTTCAACTCTACATTTTAGTGTAATATTGGTTATTATCCTAAGTGTTTTAACATTTTTCCTTTTTCAAAAGCAGGCAAAACAAGAGGATACAGAATCAAGAACAGGTTAGAGAGCTTCAAGTCAGCAGCACAAGGTCAGAGACTAATAAACCACATGAACGTTAACCAAGAAACTTAACTATAATGTGCCCCTGGAGTAAAATTCTCCCGTAATGGAAACCACCTTATGGTCTTTCAGTCTCCTACCTGTTCACTGTAGTCAATCATGACACAGCATGTATAATTTCATCCTGGAACTTTCTGAGGAGTGAAAGAAAATCACTGAGAACCGTACTCAACTTTCTACTCCAAGCCTTCCGGGGGACGGCACGAGTCCACCAGCTGCCAGACAGCAGAGCCTGGGCTGAGCCACCCACATAGCCCCAGCAATGGATCACAGGAGAGTCCCCAATTTACGAGACACAGCTGGTGCCTCCCCAGTCACCTTGCCTTCCTCTTTACCCAGGAGAAAACTGATGACTAGACAAGAGGGCACAGGTTGCTGAGGACAGAATCTGGACACAAGGGAATAAATGTCCAATGCTTAAATTAAGACCCTAAAAAATCAAAATGAATCTCTTTTCACTACCTGGCATCCAGCAATTAAAGCCACATCCTCCGTCAGTTCAGTTCAGTTCAGTCGCTCAGTCGTGTCTGACTCTTTGCAACCCCATGAACTGTAGCACACCAGGCCTCCCTGTCCATCACCAACTCCCAGAGTTTACCCAAACCCATGTCCATTGAGTCGGTGCTGCCATCCAACCATCTCATTCTCTGTCGTCCCCTTTTCCTCCTGCCCTCAATCTTTCCCAGCATCAGGGTCTTTTCAAATGAGTCAGCTCTTCGCATCACGTGGCCAAAGTATTGGAGTTTCAGCTTCAACATCACTCCTTCAAATGAACATCCAGGACCAATCTCCTTTAGGATGGACTGGTTGGATCTCCTTGCAGTCCAAGGGACTCTCAAGAGTCTTCTCCAACACCACAGTTCAAAGCATCAATTCTTTAGCACTCAGCTTTCTTTGTAGTCCAACTTTCACATCCATACATGACTACTGGAAAAACCATAGCCTTGACTAGATGAACCTTTGTTGGCAAAGTGATGTCTCTGCTTTTTAACATGCATCTGGGTTAGTCATAACTTTCCTTCCAAGGACTAAGTGTCTCTTAATTTCATGGCTGCAGTCACCATCTGCAGTGATTTTGGAGCCCGAAAAACTAAAGTCTGCCACTGTTTCTACATCTATTTGCCATGAATGATGGGACCAGATACCATGATCTTAGTTTTCTGAATGTTGAGCTTTAAGCCAACTTTTTCACTCTCCTCTTTCACTTTCATCAAGAGGTTCTTTAGTTCTTCTTCACTTTCTGCCATAAGGGTGGTTCAGTTCAGTTCAGTCGCTCAGTCGTGTCCGACTCTTTGCAACCCCATGAATCACAGCATGCCAGGCCTCCCTGTCCATCACCATCTCCCGGAGTTCACTCAAACTCACGTCCATCGAGTCGGTGATGCCATCCAGCCATCTCATCCTCTGTCATCCCCTTTTCCTCCTGCCCCCAATCCCTCCCAGCATCAGAGTCTTTTCCAATGAGTCAACTCTTTGCATGAGGTGGCCAAAGTACTGGAGTTTTAGCTTTAGCATCATTCCTTCCAAAGAACACCCAGGGCTGATCTCCTTTAGAATGGACTGGTGTCATCTGCATATCTGAGGTTATTGATATTTCTCCCAGCAATCTTGATTCCAGCTTGTGCTTCTTCCAGCCTGGCATTTCTCATGATGTACTCTGCATATAAGTTAAATAAGCAGGGTGACAATATACAGCCTTGATGTACTCCTTTTCCTATTTGGAACCAGTCTGTTGTTCCATGTCCAGTTCTAACTGTTGCTTCCTGACTTGCATACAGATTTCTCAAGAGGCAGATCAGGTGGTCTGGTATTCCCATCTCTTTCAGAACTTTCCACAGTTTATTGTGATCCACACAGTCAAAGGCTTTGGCATAGTCAATAAAGCAGAAATAGATGTTTTTCTGAAACTCAAGAGAGTTTTCAATGATGCAGCAGATGTTGGCAATTTGATCTCTGGTTCTTCTGTCTTTTCTAAAACCAGCTTGAACATCTGTAAGTTCACGGTTCATGTATTGCTGAGGCCCGGCTTGGAGAATTTTGAGCATTACTTTACTAGCGTGTGAGATGAGTGCAATTGTGTGGTACTTTGAGCATTCTTTGGCATTGCCTTTCTTTGGGATTGGAATGAAAACTGACCTTTTCCAGTCCTGTGGCCACTACTGAGTTTTCCAAATTTGCTGGCATGTTGAGTGAAGCACTTTCACAGCATCATTTGACTCCTATAGTCCTTGGAATTCTCCAGGCCAGAATACTGGAGTGGGTACCCTTTCCCTTCTCCAGGGGATCTTCCCAACCCAGGAATCAAATCCAAGTCTCCTATACTGCAGGCAGATTCTTTACCAGCTGAGCCACAAGGGAAGCCCATATCCTCCATAATAAATAGGAATACACTGCAGGGAAGCAGTAAAGAATTCTGATTTCATTCACCGATAATATGGGGTAAAGTCAGTTATAAAAATTGTAAATTTGTGAATTCGTTATATGTTGTACCTTTAGAGAAAGCATTAGTTCAGTTCAGTCACTCAGTTGTGTCCGAGTCTTTGCAAACCCAAGGACTGCAGAACACCAGGCTTCCCTGTCCATCACCAACTCCCAAAGCTGACTCAAACTCATGTCCATAGAGTCGCTGATGCCATCCAACCATCTCATCCTCTGTCATCCACATAGAGAACATATGTGGTCCATATCTATTCCTTTATCAAATTTTATAATTCCTTTATTAATACAGCACACCTCACTTTTTTTAAAGAGTCAAGTTTATATTCTTATTCTTTCACCAGAAGAAACAAACTCCATTCTTTCATTTTCAGCAAGTTAAAGAACATACACACACTCAAAAATCACCATGAAATATTTCTTCATCTTTTATGAGAAAATTGTATTTTTTTGTTGTTGTTTTGTTTGTTTGTTTGTTTGCATTTGCCCTAGGTTTCTGCTTGGTACAGAACAAAAGGAATGTTTCTTTCCACTTCCTGAGAAGCACTTTTGAATTATGAAAACCTCAGTGTCTTCTCTTATTCCCCTACCTTACCCAAGAGAATCTAAAAGATTTAGACCACCATGGGGTCATACAGAGATTAGCAAACAATGGATTGGTTTTTATAAAATGGTATTTGAAACCACTGTTTATATTTCTGAACCACCTTTGAAGAGTAACACCCCTTACCAGAGCTCTACAAAGAATGTAATATAACTTTAGAAAGAATGTGTTATTGATTACTGAATGTAGTCAGTAACAGGACAAAATGTAAATACTCTTCAAGATAAATATTCTTGGATCACAGCCTTAAAATTACTTTACCAAATTTTATTTTTAACATTCAGAGTTCTGGCATAGAAAGGAGTAGCTAAACAACCTTCCCAATGTCAAGCTGGAGAATTTTTCTCTTCTCCTAAGTAATTGTTATAGATGACTATTTCTCTACCAAAAATGACACTAAAGCAAAAAGCAAGCAAAAACTGAAGAATATGGAATGTTATATGTGGAAAAATCAAAATCCTATACTTTTAAAATTATGAAATAAATACTATGAGTTTTTAAATTTGTTTGAATGATCATATCATACTTCCTTTTGTATAGAACATGCTAGTGGTTTCCATTTGTGTTTAGAGTAAGCTCCTAATGCCTGCCACGGCATAACAATCTGAACACTGCAAGCCCAATCTCTTCCCCTCTATGGAGTTCTCTATGCTCCAATCTCTTTGGTATTCTTTCACTTTTAGGAATTTCCAAAGGTCTTTTCTGCTTAGGGCTTTCACACATGCTCTTCCTGGAATGATATCTTTCATCCTTCCCACGGCAGTGTCTTCAACCTTCACAATCCAGCAGAGATGTCAAGTCAGAAAGACCTTTCCAGATATTCCAGTCTAAAGTAAACAAACCTCCATCATCACAACTACCTCAAAGTTTTTCTTTCTCTCAACACTTGGTTCTTTTCTTTTATAGCACTCATTACAAAGTGCATGCATGTGTGCGTTTGTGGGTATTGTTTATGCTGCATCACCCCCGCTGGACTTAAAGTGCCCTGAGAGCAGGGACCATGCTTCTGTGTATAAAATAAAATGCCAAGTACCCAGTGCAGTATGCAAAGTACACGGCAAACACTCAATAAATATTGATATTTGTTAGATAAATAGAAGCTCTCCATTACATATGTTTATCTTTCCTAATATATTTCTCCAGAGTATTTGAGATAGGTCATCATTTGAACTGTTCTCTAGGCCTTTTGTTGAATCAGTACAATGAACATTTGAAAATATCCAATCACAGTAAATAGATGGGGAAAAAGTGGGAGAAGTAATATTTTATTTTCTTGGGCTCCAAAATCACTGCAGACAGTTAGTGTGTGTGTTAGTCAAGCAGTTGTGTCCAAATCTTTGTGATCCCATGGACTGCAGCTCACCAGGCTCCTCTGTCCATGGGATTTCCCAGGCAAGAATACTGGAGTGGGTTTCCATTTCCTCCTACAGGGGATCTTCCCAACCCAGGGATCAAGCCAATGTCTCCTGCATTGCAGGTGGATTCTTTCCTGTCTGAGCCACCAGGGAAGCCCTGCAGATGGTGACTACAGCCATGAACATAGAAGACTCTCCTTGGAAGAAAAGCTATGACAAATCTGGACAGTGTATTAAAAAGCAGAGACATCACTTTACAGCAAAGATCTGTATAGTCAAAGCTATGGCTTCTCCAGTAGTCCTGTATGGATATGACAGTTGGACCATAAAGAAGGCTGAGTGCTAAAGAACTGATGCTTTCCAGTTGTGGTACTGGAGAAGACTCTTGAGAGTCCCTTGAACTGTAAAGAGATCAAACCAGTCAATCCTAAAGGAAATCAACCCTAAGTATTCATTGGAAGGACTGGTACTGAAGCTGAAGCTCCAATCCTTTGGCCACCTGATGTGAAGAGCCAACTCATTAGAAAAGACCTTTATGCTGGTAAAGATTGAGGGCAAGAAGAGAAGGGTGCAACAGAGGATGAGATGGTTGGATGGCATCACCGACTCAATGGACATTAGTGTGAGAAAGATAGTGAAGATAGTGAAGGACAGGAAGCCTGGTATGCTGCCAGACCATGGGATCGCAAAAAGCTGGACATGGATGAGCGAATGAACAACAATAACTGACTTATTAATACTCATATTCTATGAAGAACTTAAATATCTCAAATTTAAGATCTCTATCATGAAGTTTTCCCAAAACACACAGTTGATAAATAGTACTTGCCACATACCTAAAACATAAATTTAATTCATATCATCCATTTTGCAAGTGAAAAATGTCCATGATTCAAACACAGAGACCAGAAACCAATGCCTAACCATTAAATAGGGACAAAATTAAGAATAAAATAAGCTTTAACTATAGTCAAATTTCTGAGCCATGACAGCTAGCAAAGAGGGTTTAAAATTCACTGGAAACTTTACATTATTAATATTTCTAAATATTATTGTTCAAAAGATGTATTGATTCATTTTTCTCTAGTTTTGCTCAATTTTACTTCTCATGCTCAACTCAGGTGCTGATAACATCTCCCATCTATAAGGATAATCAGATTAGACTAGATGAGAAATGTCTCCAAAAGTTATTAATCATTCCCCCATGATATTAGCATTTACATCTGTAGTGCTTTAATCTGGTTATTAGCACAGTTATTATGAAACCTGGTCCCAAGAAGAATAAAACAAGTAATAAACTTTTGCTCTTATCTCATTTGTGGGAAATTATTTTTCCCAAGAAGCTAAGCTACTTCTAACAAATAACTTATTTCAAAGGGGTAAATACTATCAAGAAAATACATCCTAAATCTCAACTTTCGATAATATGATCTGACTTGTTCTTATTATTACTAAAATATATAAAAATGCCATTGGATAAAAAACAGAATTAAGCTTGGTACAAACCCACTTAAGAGAAACAATTATGTTAACTTCAAATTTCATATTATTAACTGTACTCTTCAAATGAGCTCATGGCTGTTCATTCTCTAAGAACAGCTTGATTATTTCTCTCCACATTTGTGTCATCCTTCTTTGGTTTAAAATAGGAAAAGAAGAGGTTTCTGTTGCTCAGTTAAGAAGAGAACAAAGGGAGACCCAAGAGGTAATCAGTGAAGGGACCCTTCTCTGGACCCAGTTCCAGCACTGGTTCAGATACTCTCAAAGGAAAAATAAAATTCAACCAAAGATATTGGACAGAAAGGAGATCACACTTGTCAATCCTAAAGGAAATCAACCCTGAACATTCACTGGAAGGACTGATGCTGAAGTTGAAGCTCCAATACTTTGGCCACCTGATGCAAAGAACTGACTCATTGGAAAAGACCCTGATGCTGGGAAAGACTGAAGATAAAAGGGGAAGAGGTTGACAGAGGATGAGATGGTTGGATGGCATCACTGACTCAATGGATATGAGTTTGAGCAAGCTCTAGGAGAGAGGAAACCTGGCATACTATAGTTCCTGGAGTTGCAGAGTTGGACACAACTTAGCTACTGAACAACAACAAAAAAGAAATAAAATGCAGTTCATCCTCAAAACATTATGAGCTGAGGAAAAAGTTTATTCCAATTATAGACACTCAATGAAATGACTTGGTAAAAAAATGAAAATTCATGCACATACACACACATACAGTGTTCATATTTTATAATTCAAAAATTTAAAATAAACTCTCTCTTTGATACAACAGCCTAATTTATTACTCAAAGATAGAGATTGAAATTACTATTCAATGGACTATGTAATGGGCCTTACAGATTCCATTAATAGAGGAAGACTCCCTCCAAAGTACAATAGAATACTAGGTACCACAACCTAGGGTAACTCAGCAGAGAACTTCCTGACTGTACAAACTTCCTGATTTTATAGGTATCAGTTCAGTTCAGTTGCTCAGTCATGTCTGACTCTTTTCAACCCCATGAATCAAAGCACACCAGGCCTCCCTGTCCATCACCAACTCCCGGAGTTCACTCAAACTCATGTCCATCGAGTCGATGATGCCATCCAGCCATCTCATCCTCTGTCATCCCCTTCTCCTCCTGCCCCCAATCCCTCCCAGAAGCAGGGTCTTTTCCAATGAGTCAACTCTTCGCATGAGGTGGCCAAAATACTGGAGTTTCAGCTTTAGCATCAGTCCTTCCAAAGAAATCCCAGGGCTGATCTCCTTTAGAATGGACTGGTTGGATCTCCCTGCAGTCCAAGGGATTCGCAAGAGTCTTCTCCAACACCACAGTTCAAAAGCATCAATTCTTCGGCACTCAGCCTTCTTCACAGTCCAACTCTCACATTCATACATGACCGCAGGAAAAACCATAGCCTTGACTAGACGGACCTTTGTTGGCAAAGTAATGTCTCTGCTTTTCAATATGCTATCTAGGTTGGTCATAACTTTCCTTCCAAGGAGTAAGTGTCTTTTAATTTCATGGCTGCAGTCACCATCTGCAGTGATTTTGGAGCCCAGAAAAATAGTCTGACACTGTTTCCACTGTTTCCCCACCTATTTCCAATGAAGTGACGGGACCAGATGCCATGATCTTCGTTTTCTGAATGTCGAGCTTTAAGCCAACTTTTTCCCTCTCCTCTTTCACCTCATTAAGAGGCTTTTTCATTCCTCTTCACTTTCTGCCATAAAGGTGGTGTCATCTGCATATCTGAGGTTATTGATATTTCTCCTGGCAATCTTGATTCCAGCTTGTGCTTCCTCCAGCCCAGCGTTTCTCATGATGTACTCTGCATAGAAGTTAAATAAGCAGGGGGACAATAGTAACAGTCTATAACCAGAATAAAAATGTAAACTCTTGACCTTGGGATATTTATGGGAAATAAAATAACTGTCTGGTTCAGATGACTTTGTGAGCTTTTGTAAATGTTCCAAGTGATATCTAATTAAAAATGATGTTTATATAACATTAATACAAGTGCTACGATGCTATGTATCAACTACAACAACTACAGTGCTATGGATCAACTTCTCTGGGCCATAGTACCCAGATATCCAGTCAAACATTATTCAGATATTTCTGTGAAGATGCTTTTGGATGAGATGAACATTTAAAATGGTGACTTTGGGGTCAAGTAGATTACTCCTTGTTATGCATGTGGGCTTCATCCAAGCAGTTGAAGGCCTAAATAGAAGAAAGATGGACCTTTTCATAGAAAGAAGGATTTCTGTCATCAGAATGCCTTTGGACTCAAACTACAGCTCTTTCCTGAATCTCCAGCCTTCCAGCCTCCCTCACCAGATCTGGGATTCTACAGTCACATGTGCCGGGGCTTCCCAGGTGGCACAGTGGTAGAGAATCTGTCTGCCAATGCAGGAGACTCAGGAGATGCAGGTTTGATCCCTGAGTCAGGAAGATACCCTGGAGTAGGAAATATCAGCTCATTCTAGTATTCTTGCCTGGAATAATCCATGGACAGAGGAGCCTGGTGGGCTGCAGTCCATGAGGGTCACAAAAGAGTTGGACATGACTGAGCACACATGCATAATCTCATGTGCCAATTACTTAAACTAAATCTCTCTATATGCACACATATTATTGGTTCTGTTTCTCCGGAGAATCCTGCATAATACACACACCAACACAAAAAGTGATCCATTAACATCTATTTTAGAATTACTTTTATGACTTAATTTTAGACATTCCCACCATATTACCATTTAATATCACGTCAGCTTCACAAAGATTGGAAGTCAAAACCAGAAGGCTCTGGAGAACTACTTGGGCTTGTTTATTTATGAAACCAGCTGGGGGAGGCAAGACTTTTTCATCTAATTCCTTTTCATTTCTGTTAAAATCATTTTATTTGTGAAAATCTGTTCAAAAGGCAGGGTTTCCCTGGTAGCTCAGGGGTAAAGAATCCACCTGCCAATGCAAGAGACCTAGGTTCAATCTCTGGGTTGGGAAGATCCCCTAGAGAAGGAAATGGCAACCAATTCCAGCATTCTTGCCTAGGAAATCCCATGGACAGAAGAGCCTGACAGGCTACAGTCCATAGGGTCGCAAAGAGCTGGACACAACTTAGTGACTAAACAACAACGACAACAATCCAAAAGGCAGAGGGCACCTTAAAGGATGGACAAAGCAGTTCTATAGTGAGAACATTTTCCTTCCAGCTCCTTAATTAAATATAATAGCAAAAGCAGCTGGAATTATGTGAAAGGACAACTCTGGCACCCAGTAAAGAGCCTTAGATGTGGTTTCTGTTGTCAGGCAAAATGCCCTTGGCTGAATTCTTGTGGACTCGCATTACATTTGAAGTATAAAAAGGAACGAGAAAAAAAAATCCTAACAGAGAGGAATAACAGCAGAGCTGATTTTCTACAGCAGTTACCTCTGAAAAAGCTGCAGGCACAGTCTATTGAGCATTGTGGCCACAACTCCCAGCTCCAAGGTCTCCATGTCACAGATGGTTTATCAGGAGAAAAATGATAATGGCTGAAAACTGCATGGGTATTTTATTGTTAATGGGGACAAGGAAAGGAACAGACTGATATATCACGAATAATGAAAACATCATTCTCATTGTTATACAGCACAAATTACAGACAAAACAAACTGCTAACTTCAGGTACATTGGCCATTGAAATAAGAAGTTTTACGATTGTAAGGACAAACGAAGGAAAAGACCTGCCTCTTATCCCGACAGCTCCACAGCCATGCTTTCTAAGTCTCCTTGATTAATGTCAGGTGTCATTACCAAGGGAAAAGGAAAGAGGAGGATAATTTGAGAATTTCTCCTAATGCCTCTTGATGTGCACAATCAACCATCTTTGGTTCTTTTTTCTTCCTATAGAAATGCATCAGTTGAGAACACTATGTAATTGGCTGGGTAAGTTATTTGATGCCAAAAGTTACTGATGATGACCATAAGAATGAGATAAGTATGTGCATGTATTTTTGTTATGGGGTATTCAGGACTCACCTTTCTTCAAAACTGATTATAGCTAATAATTTTAAAGGCAGAATCTGTGTCCACAATTAAGCAGCAGACTGTCCCAGCAACTCTAACAAGCAGTGCATGAGTTCTTAATACCAGGAAGATTGTTTGCCAGCAATTATATGCTTCGATAAGAAATTATTTTCCCTTTCTTTCAAGAAGAATCTATTTGTCTTAATTTAAAGAAATTGAGTCATTCTATCTGTTTAAATGGGCTTTTCTGGTGACTCAGATGGTAAAGAATCTGCCTGAAGTGGAGGGGACCTGGGTTCAATTCCTGGGTCAGGAAGATCCCCTAGAGCAGAGAATGGCTATCCATTCCAGCAAATACTCCTTACATCCTGGGGCAAAGCAGGAGGGAGACAACATCAAGTTCCTTTTCTATACTGTTTGCATTGGGATAAGAGGTTTATTTCAGCTCTTTTGTCTGTTGAGTTCCTGGATACCTTCTGCTTTTATAGAAATTATAACACACACATTGTTAGCATGGTGACTAATGTAATTTTCCCTTTTATAGAATCCACAGATGTTTTATACCATCTTTGTTAATGTACATTTTGATTTATGTCATACTTCATGTTTCAAAGCTAAGGAGGCAACAGCTAAATAAGTTGATGTATCAGTTGTAACTCGGTCATGGTAATTTTGCTCCTAAAGCAGTCTGGACTCTTAAAATATAAACATTCCCATTGCTTCCTCTGGTCTTTGTGTAGCATTGGCTGAAATATTGCAAGGAAAGGAATCACAGCAGCGACCAACCTTCAGACTCTCTACCTAAAACTTTAAACTCTTCCCAGTGATCTGCAACATAGCATCCTTATATAGGTCCTCAAAGATGTAAAGACCCAGGGAGTGTATTAATAGCATTGTTGTATTTGTCATTGTTCAGTCGCTAAATTGTGTCTGACTCTGTGACCCCATAGGCTATAGCATGCCAGGCTTCCCTGTCCACTATCCCTGGGAGTTTGCTCAAAGTCATGTCCACTGAGTAGATGATGCCATCCAACCATCTCATCTTCTGTTGTCCCCTTCTCCTGTCCTCAACCTTTCCCATTATCAGTGTCTTTTCCAATGAGTCAGCTCTTTGCATTAAGTAGCCAAAGTATTACTAGCACTAGAAAACCCTTTTCCATCCTTGAAACAAATACTTAGCATCAGGAACGTGTTGCATTTAAGGAATGTGTAAGTAGATAGCAATAGACAGTTTCAGAATGTCTCATTCTCAGAGAAATAGCCCCAATTCATTTTCTTTGGAAAAATTTCAACTTTTTAAAACACCTGATGATTTTATTTCAAAATCATATCTATCTAATTGATAGTAACCATCAGTGAAAGATGATGCTGTGAAAGTGCTGCACTCAATATGCCAGCAAATTTGGGAAACTCAGCAGTGGCCACAGGCCTGGAAAAGGTCAGTTTTCATTCCAATCCCAAAGAAAGGCAATACCAAAGAATGCTCAAACTACCACACAATTGCACTCATCTCACACGCTAGTAAAGTAATGCTCAAAATTCTCCAAGCCAGGCTTCAGCAATATGTGAACCGTGAACTTTCTGATGTTCAAGCTGGTTTTAGAAAAGGCAGAGGAACCAGAGATCAAATTGCCAACATCTGCTGGATCATGGAAAAAGCAAGAGAGTTCCAGAAAAACATCTATTTCTGCTTTATTGACTATGCCAAAGCCTTTGACTGTGTGGATCACAATAAACTGTGGACAATTCTGAAAGAGATGGGAATACCAGACCACCTGATCTGCCTCTTGAGAAATTTGTATGCAGGTCAGGAAGCAACAGTTAAAACTGGACATGGAACAACAGACTGGTTCCACATAGGAAAAGGAGTACGTCAAGGCTGTATATTGTCACCCTGCTTATTTAACTTATATGCAGAGTACATCATGAGAAATGCTGGGCTGGAAGAAGCACAAGCTGGAATCAAGATTGGCGGGGAAATATCAATAACCTCAGATATGCAGATGACACCACCCTTATGGCAGAAAGTGAAGAGGAACTCAAAAGCCTCTTGATGAAAGTGAAAGTGGAGAGTGAAAAAGTTGGCTTAAAGCTCAACATTCAGAAAACTAAGATCATGGCATCTGGTCCCATCACTTCATGGGAAATAGATGGGGAAACAGTGGAAACAGTGTCAGACTTTATTTTTCTGGGCTCCAAAATCACTGCAGATGGTGACTGCAGCCATGAAATTAACAGACGCTTACTCCTTGGAAGGAAAGTTATGACAACCTAGAAAGCATATTGAAAAGCAGAGACATTAAGCCAACAAAGGTCCGTCTAGTCAAGGCTATGGTTTTTCCTGCGGTCATGTATGAATGTGAGAGTTGGACTGTGAAGAAGCCTGAGTGCCGAAGAATTGATGCTTTTGAACTGTGGTGTTGGAGAAGACTCTTGAGAGTCCCTTGGACTGCAAGGATATCCAACCAATCCATTCTAAAGGAGATCAGCCCTGGGATTTCTTTGGAAGGAATGATGCTAAAGCTAAAACTCCAGTACTTTGGCCACCTCATGCAAAGAGTTGACTCATTGGAAAAGACTCTGATGCTGGGAGGTATTGGGGGCAGGAGGAGAAGGGGACGACAGAGGATGAGATGGCTGGATGGCATCACTGACTCGATGGACATGAGTCTGAGTGAACTCCGGGAGTTGGTGATAGACAGGGAGGCCTGGCGTGCTGCGATTCATGGGGTCGCAAAGAGTCAGACATGACTGAGCGACTGATCTGATCTGATCTGATCAGAGATTCTCTCAATTTGTAAAGAATCTGTTCTTCACACAGTGCCCAGGAGTTAGCAATACAGATCAGGGGGTGGGGAGCCTTTCTCCTCCTGCATATCCTGGGTCTCCTTACCCTTCTATTTCTTGTAAGTGCTGTGACCCTAGGAGACCAGCTCCAGAGTAGCTCAAGGGCATTATTGTCATTTCCAACTTCCTAAACTTCAACAACTCTTTCTAGCTTCAGGGCCAGCCTAGACAGCAATCACAGAAACCACACTTGATCATATAAATAACACAGTTCTTTGTATTCCAAGTAACAGAAAGAAACTTAAGCTTATCTTCTCATTGTCCTCAAAGCAGTCTTACTAATGCCCACCTCTTGCCTTTTTCCCTGCTCCCTTCCCTCTTCCCCTTGGATTCCTTTTCCTTTTTCCTACATATTCTCAGTTGTCTCCTTCCCCTTGATGACTTCAAGCTCTCATTTTCTGTGATGTTTTCCTGAATGATTGCAGCCAACTGTGATTCTTCCCTTTCCAAACTCCTGGACACTTTTATTTTCACTTCTACTCATCTGTGTTCTTAATCATATATGCAGTAATTTATTAGATAAATATTTCCTGAACATCTACTATATAGCAGTGGGGTTTCCAGTCAGCTCAATGATAAAGAATCTGCATGCCAATGCAGGAAACATAGGAGATGTGGGTTTGATCCCTGGGTTGGAAGATCCCCTGGAGGAGGAAATGGCAACCCACTCCAGTACATTTGCCTGGAGAATCCAATGGACAGAGGAGCCTGTCAGGCTACAGTCCATAGGGTCACAAAGAGTCAGACACAACTGAGTGACTACGCACAAACGTGCAGACACATTCTAGGTCTTATAGATGAAATTGTGAACAAAACAGACAAACTTACCCTGTTCCAATAAACCTCACATGCATTTATAATTCTCCCAGTGATATTATAAAATGTAAGAGTGGCCAAGGAGTATCACATGACCCTTGTATTAGCCCAGATGGAGTGCAGTTCAATTCATAGTTGACTGACGTGTGGGAGACAGGCACTGCAGCAGACCAATGATGTCTGTACTCCTCACACTTCTTGTCCTACTCTTCTTAGAACTCTTTGACTTTGCCTTCTCATCTACCCCTTAGGCTCACTTAATTACACCAACCAAAAATACAATACCTTGTTCTACCTCTTACTGGGGAAAAAAAAGCCAACTGTCTTCAAAATGGAGAATGGATAGCCATTCTCTTGTTTTCACCCACAAAAGTATATCCACCTAAAGTCTCTATACTGGTGTAGCTTGCACATCTAATGGGAACTAAGAGAGAAAGAAGTTTGGTCCTGTGGATGAAGAAGAATGGAATGTGGAATCAGGAATATCTGAGAAGTATCCACATAGAGACATTTCTAGTCTTTCATCCTGAAGTTAAATAAACAGTCTTTGGGTGGAGGCTAGAAGAGCCAGGGGTCATTATTCACTAGTACTTCTAAGTTTAAGGTAGGGCAAAGGACATGCATGGCTGGACAAGGCTGCCACAGGTAACTGGACAAGCTTTGTCCCCCATCAGAGCTGAGATTCTCTCGTATAGATGAATGAGAATTTGTCAAGGGAACATTCTGGAAATAAGCTTTGGATGTTGTTGGTTTTAGTCATATGTTAAAATCATCTGTCATCTGTGTGGACAACTAACACTTGGGGAAAAAATCCACAAAATAAGTAGCTCCTTGGCCTCTGTTGTTGTTGTTCAATTGTTAAGTCATGTCTAACTCTCTTACAACCCCATGGACTGTAGCCCACCAGGCTCTTCTGTCCATGGGACTTCCCAGGCAAGCATACTTGAGTGGGTTTCCATTTCCTTCTCCAGGGGATCTTCCTGACTCAGGGATCAAACCCACATCTCCTGAATTGGTAGGAAGATTCTTTACCATTTAGCCACCTGAGAAACCCTTGGCCTCTGTAGGAAAGTGTTTAAACATTTAATTAAACTGCCAAATGTATTCTAAGATAAAACTACTTTTTTCCCTAAAATAGTTTAATATATAGCTTTACAACATAACAAGGGGTCTTATTAATTTAAATATATATGTATGTATGTATGTGTGTGTGTATATATATATATATATATATATATATATATATAGTTTCAAGAGTGATTCAATAAGTCTACAAGAAACCCACTTCCGACCTAAAGACACATATAGAATGAAAATGAGAGGATGGAAAAATACATGCCATGCAAATGCAAGCAAAAGAAAGCTGGAGTAGCAATCCTCATATCAGACAAAATAGATCTTAAAATAAAGAATATTACAAGAGATAAGAAAGGACACTACATAATGATCAAGGGATCAATCCAAGAGGAAAACATAACAATTGTAAATAGCTATGCACCCAACAGGAGAAGGCAATGGCACCCCACTCCAGTACTCTTGCCTGGAAAATCCCATGGACGGAGGAGCCTGGTAGGCTGCAGACCATGGGGTCACGAAGAGTCAGACATGACTGAGCAACTTCACTTTCACTTTTCCCTTTCATGCATTGGAGAAGAAAATGGCAACCCACTCCAGTGTTCTTGCCTGGAGAATCCCAGGGACAGGGGAGCCTGGTGGGCCACCGTCTATGGGGTTGCTTAGAGTTGGACACAACTGAAGTGACTTAGCAGCATTCACCCAACACAGGAGCACCTCAATACATAAGACAAACACTAACAGACATAAAAGGAGAAATTGACAATAACACAATAATAGTAGGAGACTTTAATGCCGGAGTCCAGCTCCAGCAGCCAGGGATTCAACCTGAAGGGGTGAGTGGTGTCGGCAAGAAACTGAGGCAGCCTCTCATTTTTCTTGGACTGCCTGTTTATTTCAAGCTTATGATTCTCTTTTATACTTCTACAAAAGCATTAGGTCAGAGGTTTGATATTTTTATTTCCCATTGACCCAGATTTATTTTTCTCCAAAACTCATTGTTGCCCCTCAAAAGGAGTTCCTTCCTCAGTGATTCTCTTATCTACTTTTACTCATGTGTCCTTGTGAATACACTGTAACTCACGCTAATGTCTGGGCTGCGTACCACATTCCTCAGTTTAATTCTTATCTTTCTAAGTCCTGTTTGCCCCTAGTATACTAAGCTCACTATTTCTTAGAAAGGGCTTCTAGCTAATAATATTTATAAAGTCCCTAATTTCTATAAGCTATAGTAGAATATGTTAACATTACAGCAATCCTTAAATCTTTAGCTTCTAACTATTTTAATTATTCCTAAGCCCTAAATTCAGCAAACTCCTTTGCCATAAACACTTTTCTCACAAATGGGCCTCAGATAGCAATCCCTCCCATGGCCTCAAGCTGTGGCCTGTGTGCTCACCCTGGAGCATTTTTTGTAAAAGTCCTTGAACAAATGTTAGTGATTAACTTTATGAATTATTCTTTGAGTACAGCTGCAGAAGGCTTTATGCCTTCTCATGCTCCTCTCAAAAAAAATAAGCACCTTAATA
The DNA here is from genome assembly GCF_029407905.1 of Bubalus kerabau. Taxonomy (NCBI): domain Eukaryota; kingdom Metazoa; phylum Chordata; class Mammalia; order Artiodactyla; family Bovidae; genus Bubalus; species Bubalus kerabau. The sequence continues at coordinate 98,061,417 of NC_073630.1, read as the reverse complement.
TTCTCTTCAGTCAACTCAGCCGAGGAAAGGAAAAAACAAGTCGGAATCACAAAGCCTAACTCCCTCATTCCGGGTCTGTGCTTACGGAACAAAGGGACGGGGTTTAGGGCCGTGCCTCCATTTTGTCAGTAATGCCTAATGCAGCTCCCAACACTTTAATAACACCCTTAAACCAATGGACAGATCATCAAAACAGAAAATTAATAAGGAAACACAAGTCTTAAATGATACATTAGATGAAATGGATCTCATTGATATCTTCAGAACATTCCATCCGCTTGCAGAATACAACTTATTCTCAAGTGCACATGGAACATTCTCCAGGATAGACCACATCTTGGGTCACAAATCAAGCCTCAGTAAATTTAAGAAAATTGAACTCATATCAAACATCTTTTCCAACCACAGTGCTATGAGACTAGATATCAATTACAAGAAAAAAAAACTGTAAGAAACACAAACACATGGAGATGAAAAACATGTTTCTAAATAACCAACAAGTTACTGAAGAAATAAAAAAATTTCTAGAAACAAATGGCAATGAAAGCAACTCAAAACCTATGGGATTCAGCAAAAGCAGTTATGAGGGAAGTTTATAGCAATACAATCCTACCTCAAGAAACAAGAAAAACATCAAATAGACAACCTAATTTTACACCTAAAACAATTGGAAAAAGAAGAACAACAACAACAACAAAAAAACCCATAATTAGTAGAGGGAAATAAATTGTAAAGATCCGAGCAGAATAAATGAAAAAGAAATGAAAGAAACAATGATAAAGATTAATAAAACTAAAAGCTGGCTCTTTAAGAAGATAAACAAAATTGACAAATCTTTAGACAGATTCATCAAGAAAAAAAGAGCGAATAATCAAATCCACAAAATTAGAAATGAAAAAGGAACAGTTACAACAGACAATGTGGACATACAAAGGATTATAAGAGACTATTATGAACAACTATATGGCAATAAAATGAATAACCTGGAAGAAATGGACTGATTCTTAGAAAAGTTCAATCTTCCAAGACTCAACCAGGAAGAAATAGAAATTATGACCAACCCAATTACAAGCACTGAAATTGAAGCTGTGATCAAAAACCTCCCAAAAAACAAAAGCCCAGGACCAGACTGCTTCACAGGAGAATTCTATCAAACACTTAGAGAAGAGCTAATGCCTATCCTTCTAAAACTCTTTCAAAAAATTTCAGAGGGAGGAACACTTCCAAACTCATTCTACGAGGCCACCATCGCCCTGATACCAAAACCAGACAAAGACAACACACAAAAAAGAAAACTATAGGCCAATATCACTGATGAACAGTGATGAACATAGATGCAAAAATCCTCAAAAATATTTTAGCAAACAGAATGCAGCAACACATCAAAAAGCTCATACACCATGATCAAGTTGGGTTTATTCCAGGAATGCAAGGATTCTTCAATATATGTAAATCAATCAATGTGATATACCAACAAATTGAAAGATAAAAATCATATGATAATCTCAATAGATGCAGTAAAAGCCTTTGACAAAATTCAGCACCCATTTATGATCAAAACTCTTCAAAAAATGGGCATAGAAGGAACTTACCTCAACATAGTAAAGGCCATATATGGTAAGCCTACAGCAAACATTATTTTCAATGGTGAAAAGTTGAAAGCATTCCCCCTAAGATAAGGAACACGACAGGGTGTTCACTTTCACCACTATTATTCAACATAGTTTTGGAAGTCCTAGCTACAGCAATCAGAGAAGAAAAAGAAATAAAAGGAATTGATCAGAAAAAAAGAAGCAGAGCCCTCACGGTTTGAAGATGACATGATACTGTATATAGAAAACCCTAAAGATAGTATCAGAAAATTACTAGAGCTAATCAGTGAGTTTAGCAAAGTTGCAGGATACAAAATAAATACACAGAAATCACTTGCATTTCTATATACTAACAATGAAAAATCAGAAAGAGAAATTAAGGAATCAGTCACATTCGCCATTACAACAAAAATAATTAAATATCCAGGAATAAACTTACCTAAGGAGACAAAAGAACTGTACACAGAAAATTATAAGACACTGATGAAAGAAATCAAAGATGGCATAAACAGATGGAGAAATATTCTATGTTCCTGGGTAGGAAGAATCAATATTGTGAAAATGACTATACTACCAAATGCAGTCTACAGATTTAATATGATCCCTATCAAATTACCAATGGCATTTTTCAAAGAACTAGAACAAAAAAATTCACAATTCATATGGAAACACAAAAGACCCCGAATAGCCAAAGCAGTCTTGAGAAAGAAGAATGGAGCTAGACTTCATCTCCTGACTTCACCTTCCTGACTTCAAATTATACTACAAATCTACAGTCATCAAGATAGTATGGCACTGGCACAAAAACAGAAATATAGACCAATGGAACAAGATAGAAAGCCCAGAAATAAACCCATGCACCTATGGGTACCTTATTTTTGACAAAGGAGGCAAGAATATACAATGGGGCAAAGACAACCTCTTCAATAAATGGTTCTGGGAAAATTGGACAGCCATATGTAAAAGAATGAAATTGGAACACTTCCTAACACCACACACAAAGACAAACTCAAAATGGATTAAAGACCTAAGTGTAAGACCAGAAACTATAAAACTCTTAGAGGAAAACATAGGCTGAACACTTGATGACATAAATCAAAGCAAGAGCCTCTATGACTGACCTCCTAGATTAAAGGAAATAAAACAAAAGTAAACAAGTGGGACCTGATTAAACTTAAAAGCTTTTGCACAGCAAAGGACACTATAAGCAAGGTGAAAAGACAACCTTCAGAATGGGAGAAAATAATAATAGCAAATGAAACAAGAGACAAAGGATTAATTTCCAAAATATATAAGCAGCTCATTCAACTCAGTATCAGAAAAGCAAAAAACCCAGTCAAAAAGTGGGAAAAAACCTAAACTGACATTTCTCCAAAGAAGACCTACAGATGGCTAACAAACACATGAAAAGCTGCTCAACATCACTCATTATTAAAGAAATGCAAGTCAAAACTACAATGAGATATCACCTCACATGGGTCAGAATGGCCATCATCAAAAAGTCTAAAACAATAAATGCTGGACGGGATGTGGAGAAAAGGGAACGCTCTTGCACTGTTGGTGGGAATGTAAACTGATACAGCCACCATGGAAGACGGTATGGAGATTCCTTTAAAAGCTAGGAATAAAACCACCATATGACCCAGCAATCCCACTCATAGGCATATACCCTGAGGAAACCAAAATTGAAAAAGACACATGTATTCCATTGTTCACTGCAGCACTATTTACAATAGCTAGAACATGGACGCAACCTAGGTGTCCATCAACAGATGAATGGATAAAGAAGTCGTGGTACAGATACACAATGAAATATTACTCAGCCATAAAAAGGAATGCATTTGAGTCAGTTCTGATGAGGTGGATGAATCTAGAACCTATTACACAGGGTGAAGTGAGTCAGAAAGAGAAAGATAAATATTGTATTCTAACATATATATACAGAATCTAGAAGAATGGTACTGAAGAACTTATTTACAGGGCAGCACTGGAGAAACAGACATAGAGAATAGACTTATGGACATGGGGAAAGGGCAGGAGAGGGCGAGATGTATGGAAAGAATAACATGGAAACTTATATTACCATATGTAAAATAGAGAGCCACTAGAAACCTGCTGTATGGCTCAGGAAACTCAAACAGGAGCTCTGTATCAACCTAGAGGTTGGGATGGGGAGGGAAATGGGAGGGAGGTTCAAAAGGGAGGGGATATATGTATACCTATGGCTGATTCATACTGAGGTTTGAGAGAAAACAACAAAATTCTGTAAAGCAATTACCATTCAATAAAAAAACAAAACAAAAAAAAAAGAGTGATTCACTGAAATTGTTCCAATGTCAGACAATGGTATCCTGTGAAAAAAAAATTTGTATTATTAAGAAATAGCATTATCCCACTAATTTACTTCATTTTATATTCTACAGGACAGTTATGAAATCATTAAAAACACTACTTTCCAAATGTTCAAATAAAACCATAGATTATGACTCTCAGAATGAAGGAATTAAAAACTCAAGACAAAACTCCCAAGCTCCTGATTTCATATCTGTTCCTGCCAATTATTGCTTTACAAGTTTTGTAGTGTTCACATTCTTCTCAGTATCCTAAGTTTCTGAACCTAATCAACTTTCTACATCCACAAATGAAAAACAGAAATTAGAAACAAATAATTAACGCATACTTACTAGACTCTTGCTAGCCTGACACAGAATCTCCAAGCAGCAGATCAACCAAAAGTTATTTATATTCAATTCAGTTCAGTTCAGTCGCTCAGTCGTGTCCGACTCTTTGCAACCCCATGAATCACAGCACGCCAGGCCTCCCTGTCCATCACCAACTCCCGGAGTTCACTCAAACTCATGTGTATCTAGTGGGTGATGCCTTCCAGCCATCTCATTCTCTGTCGTCCCCTTCTCTTCCTGCCCCCAATCCCTCCCAGCAGCAGGGTCTTTTCCAATGAGTCAACTCTTTGCATGAGGTGGTCAAAGTATTGGAATTTCAGCCTCAGCATCAGTCATTCCAATGAACACACAGGACTGGTCTCTTTTAGGATGGACTGGTTGGATCTGCTTGCAGTCCAAGGGATTCACAAGAGTCTTCTCCAGCACCACAGTTCAAAAGCATCAATTCTTCAGCGCTCAGCTCTCTTTATAGTCCAACTCTCACATCCATACATGACCACTGGAAAAACCATAGCCTTGACTAGATGGAACTTCGTTGGCAAAGTAATGTCTCTGCTTTTGAATATGCTATCTAGGTTGGTCATAACTTTCCTTCCAAGGAGTAAGCGTCTTTTAATTTCATGGCTGCAGTCACCATCTGCAGTGATTTTGGAGCCCAAAAACATAAAGTCTGACACTGTTTCCACTGTTTCCCCATCTATTTTCCATGAAGTGATGGGACCAGATGCCATGATCTTCGTTTTCTGAATGTTGAGCTTTAAGCCAACTTTTTCACTCTCTACTTTCACTTTCATCAAGAAGCTTTTTAGTCCCTCTTCACCCTTTGCCATAAGGGTGGTATCATCTGCATATCTGAGGTTATTGATATTTCTCCCGGAAATCTTGATTCCAGCTTGTGCTTCTTCCAGCCCTGTGTTTCTCATGATGTATTCTGCATATAAGTTAAATAAGCAGGGTGACAATATACAGTCTTGACGTACTCCTTTTCCTATGTGGAACCAGTCTGTTGTTCCATGTCTAGTTCTAACTGTTGCTTCCTGATCTGCATATAGGTTTCTCAAGCTGCAGGTCAGGTGGTCTGGTATTTCCATCTGTTGAAGAATTTTCCACAGTTTATTGTATTCCACACAGTCAAAGGCTTTGGCATAGTCTATAAAGCAAAAATAGATGCTTTTCTGGAACTCTCTTGCTTTTTTGATGATCCAGCAGATGTTGGCAATTTGATCTCTGGTTCCTCTGCCTTTTCTAAAATCAGCTTGAACATCTGGAAGTTCATGGTTCACAGCCATTTTGCTTTCTTGCATTTCTTTTCCATGGGGATGATGTTGATCCCTGTCTCCTGTACAATGTCACGAACCTCTGTCCAAAGTTCATCAGGCACTTTATCTATCAGATCTAGTCCCTTAAATCTATTTCTCACTTCCACTGCATAATCATAAGGGATTTGATTTAGGTCATACCTGAATGGTCTAGTGGTTTTCCCTACTTTCTTCAATTTAAGTCTGAATTTGGCAATAAGGAGTTCATGATCTGAGCCACAGTCAGCTCCCGGTTTTGTTTTTGCTGACTGTATAGAGCTTCTCCATCTTTGGCTGCAAAGAATATAATCAATCTGATTTCGGTGTTGACCATCTGGTAATGTCCATGTGTAGAGTCTTCTCTTGTGTTGTTGGAAGAGGGTGTTTGCTATGACCAGTGCATTTTCTTGGCAAAACTCTATTAGTCTTTGCCCTGTTTCATTCTGTATTCCAAGGCCAAATTTGCCTATTACTCCAGGTGTTTCCTGACTTTCTACTTTTGCATTCCAGTACCCTATAGAGAAAAGGACATCCTTTTGGGGTGTTAGTTCTAAAAGGTCTTGTAGGTCTTCATAGAACCGTTCAACTTCAGCTTCTTCAGTGTTACTGGTTGGGGCATAGACTTGGATTACTGTAATATTGAATGGTTTGCCTTGGAAATGAACAGAGATCATTCTGTCGTTTTTGAAATTGCATCCAAGTACTGTATTCCAGACTCTTTTGTTGACCATGATGGCTACTCCATTTCTTCTAAGGGAGTCATGCCCACAGTAGTAGATATAATGGTCATCTGAGTTAAATTCACCCATTCCAGTCCATTTTAGTTCGCTGATTCCTAGAATGTAGACATTCACTCTTGCCATCTCCTGTTTGACCACTTCCAATTTGCCTTGATTCATGGACCTAACATTCCAGGTTCCATTTGCTAAGTATTCCTAAATACACATCCCAGAACCAGAAGAGAGGCAGTCTAAGATTAATCACTGATCATGGATAAGCCACAAAGTAAATAATCCATGAGTGGATAGTAATATTTTCACTAAAAGTGTAAGATCTATGTTACCTCATCTAATAATGATGCTAAATGTTTGCATTAAAATAATCCTTGTTTTATCCCAAATTCATATTAGATGTCTCAGCATCTCCTCCTTTATAGACTATACTACATGATGACTATAATTACTGCTTGTCTACTTGCTCACATTTTATCTACAATCTTGATTCTAGATTGTAAATATCTAGATATTTAGATATCAAGATGTAGAGACTATTTCCAGTGCCAAGTATTACACCAGCCACATATTAAGAACATTGTAGATATTTACTGAATGAATAAATCAATCAACTCCAGAAGAATGCTTCATAGCTTGGATTTCATTGGATGTTGTACTATTTAAATATTACTTTATAGAACAAACTGGAATCAAGATTTCCAGGAGAAATATTAACAACCTCAGATATGCAGATAATACCACTCTAATAGCATAAAGTGAAGAGGAACCTAAAGAGCCTCTTGATAAGGGTGAAAGAGTAGATGGCTTGCAACTCAACATTAAGAAAAACTTCATGGCAAATAGAAGGCAGAAAATGGAAGCAGAGACAGATTTTCTTTTCTTGGGCTCCAAAATCACTTTAGATAGTGGCTGTAGGCATGAAATTAAAAGATGCTTACTCCTTGCAAGAAAAACTATGACAAACCTAAACAGCATATTAAAAAGCAGAGACATCACTTTGCCAACAAAGGTGCATATAATCAAAGCTAAGGCTTTTCCTATAGTCATGTGAGAGTTGGACTATAAAGAAGGCTGAGTGCTGAAGAATGGGTGCTTTTGAACTGTGTGTGTGTCAATGGTACATGAACCATGAACTTCCAGATATTCAAGCTGGATTTAGAAAAGGCAAGGGAACCAGAGATCAAACTGCCAACATCCACTGGATTATCAAAAAAACAAGAGAGTTCCAGAAAAACATCTACTTCTGCTTTATTGACTATGCCAAAGCTTTTGACTATGTGGATCACAACAAACTGTGGAAAATTCTTCAAGAGATTGCAATACCAGATTACCTGACCTGCCTCCTGAGGAATCTGTATGCAGGTCAAGAAACAACTGTTAGAACTGGACTTGGAGCAACAGACTGGTTCCAAACTGGGAAAGGAGTACATTGAGGCTGTATATTGCCACCCTGTTTATTTAACTTATATGTCAAGTACATATTGAGACATGCTAGACTGGATGAAGTGCAAGCTGGAATCAAGATTTCTGGGAGAAATATCAATAACCTCAGATATGCAGATGACACCACCCTTGTGGCAGAAAATGAAAAAGAACTAGAGAGCCTCTTGATGAAAGTAAAAGAGGAGAGTGAAAAAGTTGTCTTAAAACTCAACATTCAGAAAACTAAGATCATGGTATCTGGTCCCATCACTTCATGGCAAATAGATGGGGAAACAGTGACAGACTATTTTGGGGGGCTCCAAAATCACTGCAGATTGTTACTGCAGCCATGAAATTAAAAGATGCTTGCTCCTTGGAAGAAGAGTTATTACCAACCTAGACAGCATATAAAAAGCAGAGACATTACTTTGCCAACAAAAGTCCATCTAGTCAAAGTTATGGTTTTTTCAGCAGTTGTGTACGGATGTGAAAGAAAGCTGAGCACTGAAGAATTGATGCTTTTGAGCTGTGGTGTTGGAGAAGACTCTCAAGAGTCCCTTGGACTGCAATGAGATCAAACCAGTCCATCCTACAGGAAATCAGTATTGAATATTCAATGGAAGGACTGATGCTGAAGATGAAACTCCAATACTTTGGCCACCTGATGCGAAAAACTGACTCATTTGAAAAGACCTGGATGCTGGGAAAGATTGAAGGTGAAAGGAGAAAGGGACAACGTTGGATGAGATCGTTGGATGGCATCACCGACTCAATGGACATGAGTTTGAGTAAACTCCAGGAGTAGGTGATGGACAGGGAGGCCTGGCGTGCTGCAGTCCATGGGGTCGCAGAGTCAGACACGACTGAGCAATTGAGTTGAACTGAACTGAAGAAGACTCTTGAGAGTCCCTTGGACTACAAGAAGATCAAGCCAGTCAATCCTAAGAAAAGCAACCCTGAATAGTCATTGGAAGGGCTGGTGCTGAAGCTGAAGCTCCAGTACTTTGGCCACCTGATTCGAAAAACCAACTCATTGGAAAAGACCCTGATGCTGGAAAAGATTGAGGGCAGGAGGAAAAGGGGGTGGCAGAGGATGAGATGTCTTGATAGACATGAATTTGAGCAAATTCCAGGAGACAGTGGAGGACAGAGGAGTTTGGCGTGCTGCAGTCCATGGGGTTGCCAAGAGTTGGACACTTAACAACACAACAACAGCAACAACAAGAGAACAATCTCAATTCATCCATGATATGCTTTTCTTGTATTTACCCAAAGCAGCAGTCAGTTTTTTTCACCTCTAGTATTTCGGGTTACTCTTTAAAACTTATAGAATTTTTTTAAAATATAGCCTTCTATTAGAAATCTCATAAATCACAGTTGTAAAATTCTGAGCGAGAACAGGAAAAGGAGAGAATGGTAATCATAAAATGAAAGTTCTCTGCATTGTTTTCTTGAAAACACAAATTGTTTCTCTAGGCCTTCACATCCAAAAGTGAAAAAAAGTGAACGTGAACCCACACGGTTGTGTCCAACTCTTTGCAACCCCATGGACTGTAGGCTACCACGCTCCTCCGTCCATGGGATTTTCCAGGCCAAAGTACTGGAGTGGGTTGCCATTTCCTTTGCCATCACATCCAAACTTACCTCCAATTACAAAATGATTCCCTTCATAGAGTGAGTCCCTGGCACTGAACCAAAATGCAAAGTCCTGCGCAATCCCGGGGTCTTGAACCTACTAGTCTCCAAATGGATACTTCTCCCCCAGCTCTTCTTCATCCTTCATGTTTCAGCTTATGTGTGTCTCCTTAAAGAGGCCATTCTTCTCAGTGAGTCCAAACTGATTTTTCTTTTAATGAAACTGAAAAAGTGAAAGTGAAGATCACACAGTTATGTCCAACTCTTCGTGACCCTGTGGACTATACAGTCCATGGAATTCTCCAAGCCAGAATACTGGAGTGGGTAGCCTATCCCTTCTCCAGGGGATCTTCCCGACCCAGGAATCGAATCAGGGTCTCCTGCACTGCAAGCTGATTCTTTACCAACTGAGTTATCAGGGAAGCCCTTTTCTTTGCATAGCACATGGTATTATTTGTGATTCAGTTCAGTTCAGTTGCTCAGTCATGTCTGACTCTTTACAACCCCATGGACCACAGCACACAAAGCCTCCCTGTCCATCACCAACTCCTGGAGTTTACTCAAACTCATGTCCATTGAGTCAGTGATACCATCCAACCATCTTATCCTCTGTCATCCCCTTCTCTTCCTGCCTTCAATCTTTTCCAGCATCAGGGTCTTTTCAAATGAGTCAGTTCTTCGCATCAGCTGGGGTTTGTATTTAGGATTACAAGTTCTAGTGTGTATTTTTGTTTACTATCTGTTCCTCACCCACACCTTATCTTACCTTCCATGATGATGACAGGGGCCACATTTGCCTCATTCATCTGTGGATCTCCAGCACCCAGTGAAAGACCCAGGACACTGGCAACACTCAAACAGACTGGAATCAAATCAAAAATGATAACTAAACTTAATATTATTTGTGTTACACTTATTTCTCTGGATTCTAAGCATTTTTTATCTCAGTGTTTCATATTCTATATGCCCTTGCTAGATTATACTTCCACATTTGTAGAATATAAACTAATGCCCGTAATGATAATATTGTGAGACAAAATATCCTGAAAACTTTTTAAGATGAAAATGAAAATAATGTATCATGTTTAAATTAGTATGCAATAATGTGCTCTAAACTATAAAAACTGAACATTCACATCCATACCACTGTTGTAATTTAAGACACTCTCAGTGTTAGGCTTTGAAAAGGTTTGGTTCCTATTACCTGCAGAGAAGGCAATGGCAACCCACTCCAGTATTCTCACCTGTGAAATCCCATGGACAGAGGAGCCTGGTGGGCTACAGTCCATGGGGTGGCAAAAGAGTCAGACATGAGTTAGTGACTAAACAACAACAATCTGTGGCTATATAACAAGCCACTCCAAAGCCTAGCAGCCTAAGACACCAACACTTATTTTGCTCACAAATCTGCAATCCGAGCAGGGTTAGACTGGGACAGCTTGTCTGCGCTCCACTCAGTGTCAGCTGAGTGACTTAAAGGCTGTGTCTAAATTACCTGAGTACTGTTCATTCACTCATTTCCCACCTTGTCTGCTTGAGGCTGGAGGAATGGAGTTCCTCAATCATCTCTCTCCACAAGACCTCTCCAGGATGATATCTTCAATGCAGGTGGTCATCTTACTTACACTTTGGTTCAGGGATACTCAGGTATGTGTCCCAAGAGACAGAGCCATGTGGAAGGAGGACCAGAAACATAGTTTTTAAGGTCCAGTACAAATGGAAAACGCAGGGCCCCTTGTTAAAAAATCACTAAGAATTTCAAGACACCACAACAGAGCATTAAACCCAGCAACTGCATAGGTCACACACCCATGATGATAGCTGTGAAGGAAGCCATATTGTATTTCACGATCTAGCATCACTTCTGCTTCATTCTGTTCACAAGGCAGTCACAACGTCCCTACCAATTTCAAAAGGAAGAGAAATAACTCCACATCTTGTTGGGAGGGACCATGATCTGAAAGAACACATAGGGTTGGAAAAGTCACTACGGTCATTTCTGAAAATACAGCCCACCACATGCTTGCTATAAATGACTGGCACAGCTCTGGAAAATAGAAACCTACCAAACTTGGAATACTCATACTGACACCTATGCATGTATGTGTGTGCTCAGTTGCTCTGCCATGTCTGATTCTTTGAGACGCCCATGGACTGTAGCCCATCAGACTCCTCTCTCTGTCCGTGGAATTTTCCAGGCAAGAGTATTGAAGTGGGTTGCCATTTCCTTCTCTAGGGGATCTTCCCAACCCAGTGATTGAATCTGCATCTCCTGCATTGTCAGGCGGATTTTTTTTTTACCACTGAGCCACCTGGGAAGCCCTACTGACACTTATAATAGCCATATATTTAGGAAACTTTCTGTGTGGGGGGGTTACTGACTGAGCACTTCAGAGACATCACTATATTTAACCCTCCTGACTTTGCACTTAGTAGGTACAGCAAGACTAGCATCCTTGTTACAGGGCTGATATCACAGAGAGGTGAAAGCATCACATAGTGAATAAGTAACAGAACAGGCTAACAGTGCTTATCACTGTTCAGTGCTATTGGAGTAAATTTCCCAAGAGACAAAGGGCCACACTCTTCCCCTTTCCTACCACCGGGTGATTTTATAAAGGTCAGCTATAGGGGGCACCTAATAGTTTGCCTTCATAGCTCACAACTTTCCTTCTTTAATGACTCTCCATCCCTCCATCTTCATAGCGCTAGTGTTCATATGACTGATTCTAATGCCCTGGATAAATGGGAAAATAACGGCCAGAGATTTACCCCTGGAAGGGAATGCAGGAAGAGAGAGACAAAGATCGGTTCACTTGGTCTGTCTTCAAAGTCTGCACCTGATATATACAAATTGGGGCACTGTATGTGGTTCTGTTTTCCATCCTGTGTTCTGAGAAAAATAAAGTAGATTTATAGAAAAAGAAAATAATTAAGTGAGTAGAGAGCAGCAAGACCTGCAAGAGAGAGAGTACCAACAACATTCATATTTGTTTTCTTAAACTATTCCTGGAGCCCAAATATATCCCTGATCCTGAGATAACTACATATCATTAGGATATAACTTCATGCCTTGCTATTGTCAGCTTAAGTAGTTCTTCATCATTTACTAGAAAAATAATGCTAACATATACAGGTAAAGTAATAGCTTATCTCAACTAATAGAGGGCAAATTCCAGAAGTAGTTGATGGCCTTCCCAAATAAAAATATACAATATTAAGTTCATAGTTTCCCAAGGGCTCTATAAACCATGGTGGCAAATCCAAGTTACATTTAGCAAAGCTGAAACATCCTATGTATGGACAATAAGACAAAATAGAACCCTCATGACCACTACTAGAAAACACACACACACACACACACTTAGATCAATTAATCTGAGCTATGCAGGAATCCCTCAGAAGAAATGGAGTGGCCATCATGGTCAACAAAAGAGTCCGAAATGCAGTACTTGGATGCAATCTCAAAAACGACAGAATGATCTCTGTTCGTTTCCAAGGCAAACCATTCAATATCACAGTAATCCAAGTCTATGCCCCAACCAGTAACACTGAAGAAGCTGAAGTTGAACGGTTCTATGAAGACCTACAAGACCTTTTAGAACTAACACCCAAAAATGATGTCCTTTTCATTATAGGGGACTGGAATGCAAAAGCAGGAAATCAAGAAACACCTGGAGTAACAGGCAAATTTGGCCTTGGAATACGGAATGAAGCAGGGCAAAGACTAATAGAGTTTGCCAAGAAAATGCACTGGTCATAACAAACACCCTCTTCCAACAACACAAGAGAAGACTCTATACGTGGACATCACCAGATGGTCAACACCAAAATCAGATTGATTATATTCTTTGCAGCCAAAGATGGAGAAGCTCTATACAGTCAGCAAAAACAAGACCAGGAGCTGACTGTGGCTCAGACCATGAACTCCTTATTGCCAAATTCAGACTTAAATTGAAGAAAGTAGGGAAAACCACTAGACCATTCAGGTATGACCTAAATCAAATCCCTTATGATTATACAGTGAAAGTGAGAAATAGATTTAAGGGCCTAGATCTGATAGAGTGCCTGATGAACTATGGAATGAGGTTCGTGACATTGTACAGGAGACAGGGATCAAGACCATTCCCATAGAAAAGAAATGCAAAAAAGCAAAATGGCTGTCTGGGGAGGCCTTACAAATAGCTGTGAAAAGAACAGAAGTGAAAAGCAAAGGAGAAAAGGAAAGATATAAACATCTGAATGCAGAGTTCCAAAGAATAGCAAGAAGAGATAAGAAAGCCTTCTTCAGCGATCAATGCAAAGAAATAGAGGAAAACAACAGAATGGGAAAGACTAGGGATCTCTTCAACAAAATCAGAGATACCAAAGGAACATTTCATGCAAAGATGAGCTTGATAAAGGACAGAAATGGTATGGACCTAACAGAAGCAGAAGATATTAAGAAGAGATGGCAAGAATACACAGAAGAACTGTACAAAAAAGATCTTCATGACCCAGATAATCACGATGGTGTGATCACTGACCTAGAGCCAGACATCCTGGAATGTGAAGTCAAGTGGGCCTTGGAGAGCATCACTACGAACAAAGCTAGTGGAGGTGATGGAATTCCAGTTGAGCTATTTCAAATCCTGAAAGATGATGCTGTGAAAGTGCTACACTCAATATGCCAGCAAATTTGGGAAACTCAGCAGTGGCCACAGGCCTGGAAAAGGTCAGTTTTCATTCCAATCCCAAAGAAAGGCAATGCCAAAGAATGCTCAAACTATCGCACAATTGCAATCATCTCACACGCTAGTAAAGTAATGCTCAAAATTCTCCAAGCCAGGCTTCAGCAATATGTGAACCGTGAACTTCCAGATGTTCAAGCTGGTTTTAGAATAGGCAGAGGAACCAGAGATCAAATTGCCAACATCTGCTGGATCATGGAAAAAGCAAGAGAGTTCCAGAAAAACATCTATTTCTGCTTTATTGACTATGCCAAAGCCTTTGACCATGTGGATCACAATAAACTGTGGACAATTCTCAAAAAGATGGGAATACCAGACCACCTGATCTGCCTCTTGAGAAATCTGTATGCAGGTCAGGAAGCAACAGTTAGAACTGGACATGGAACAACAGACTGGTTCCAAATAGGAAAAGGAGTTCGTCAAGGCTGTATATTGTCACCCCGTTTATTTAACTTATATGCAGAGAACATCATGAGAAACGCTGGACTGGAAGAAACACAAGCTGGAATCAAGATTGCCGGGAGAAATATCAATAACCTCAGATATGCAGATGACACCACCCTTATGGCAGAAAGTGAAGAGGAACTCAAAAGCCTCTTGATGAAAGTGAAAGTGGAGAGTGAAAAAGTTGGCTTAAAGCTCAACATTCAGAAAACAAAGATCATGGCATCCAGTCCCACCACTTTATGGGAAATAGATGGGGAAACAGTGTCAGACTTTATTTTTCTGGGCTCCAAAATCACTACAGATGGTGACTGCAGCCATGAAATTAAAAGACGCTTACTCCTTGGAAGGAAAGTTATGACCAACCTAGATAGCATATTCAAAAATAGAGACATTACTTTGCCAACAAATGTCCATCTAGTCAAGGCTATGGTTTTTCCAGTGGTCATGTATGGATGTGAGAGTTGGACTGTGAAGAAGGCTGAGTGCCGAAGAATTGATGCTTTTGAACTGTGGTGTTGGAGAAGACTCTTCAGAGTCCCTTGGACTGCAAGGAGATCCAAACAGTCCATTCTGAAGGAGATCAGCCCTGGGATTTCTTTGGAAGGAATGATGCTAAAGCTAAAACTCCAGTACTTTGGCCACGTCATGCGAAGAGTTGACTCATTGGAAAAGACTCTGATGCTGGGAGGGATTGGGGGCAGGAGGAGAAGGGGACGACAGAGGATGAGATGGCTGGATGGCATCACTGACTCGATGGACGTGAGTCTCAGTGAACTCCAGGAGTTGGTGATGGACAGGGAGGCCTGGCGTGCTGTGATTCATGGGGTCTCAAAGAGTCGGACATGACTGAGGGACTGATCTGATCTGATCTGATTATAGTCTGCCTCCAGAATTTTAAAGAAGTAAACTTTACCTCTGCAAAAGGGATTTTCCTCCAGCATTTCCAATTCATTTAGAGGTGAGATGAGGAGATGGATTACATGTATTTTAAATTTCTCCCAGTTTTTGAAAAGAACATTTGATGAAATCCACTTCTCTGCTCTCCCTCTGCAGACTCACTTCTATTATTGATTTATTATCCAATTCTATCTATAATTCATATGGCTTTCCCAGGTGATGCCAATGTTAAAGGAATCCACCTGCCAATGCAGGAGATACAGGAGAAAGTGGGTTCCATCCCTGGGTGGGGAAGATCCCTTGGAGGAGGAAATGGCAACCCATTCCAGTATTCTTTCCTGGCAAATTCCTGGGGGCTGCAGTCTATGGGGTTGCAAAGAGTGGGACATGGCTAAGCACACACACACACAGATATAATTCCTAGCAGCTTTGGCATTGCTGGAGAAGCATTCCGGTGTGTATCAACAGTGCTTCCTCCAAGTTCCATGCAAAGAGAGAGTAGCTGGCAAATCCGTTCTTCTGTCTGAAGAGCTTTGCTCCCCTTCTCGCATGCTTCTCCACCCACCCAGGTCTTCCGTCTTCTTCACTGGGGGAGCAGTTTCCCAAGCTTGCAGTTTAGGGTGGAAGGGATGGGAGGAGGGGATTCTGGTGAACAGCTGGGGCCCATCACTTCTCATTGCAGGTCTTGGGGAGATGTGGTTGACAGAGTGATGCACAGAGCCTGTCCCAGTTAATGACTTCACCATTCTCCATCATTATCCCCATCATTAGAAAATTAGGAGGACAGAAGGTATTTACTGTAAACCTGCCACCTCCCAAGGAGAGATAAATAGAAACTGATAAATGGGCTCTTCTGATGCTGTTCGTCTATTAACCTTCTGCTTCCCAGCTCTGGCATATGCATGCCATCCTGCCATTAATATCCAGTAATTGGCATGGCAGCGGGCAATACAATCCTACCTTTCCTGTGAGCGATGCTCCGTGCAGTGTGTCTGCACAAGCACACAATTACGTTCATAATGAAGCTTTTGCTAAACAGTCCGGTTAAAAGACATTAGGCAGTTGTTCCCCAGCCATCATACCACCCTTCCACAGCCATTCAGAGCTTAACTCTTCACCAGCCTGGTTACCGGCTGCCTGCTTTGCTGGTCTTTGTGCCCTCATTGCATGCATGCCAACCTATTCGTTAAAGGTATACTCTGTTTCTGTTTTGTTTTGAACAGCTTCTCTTTCTTAACTCTGTGTTCCTTGGGAGCAAAGGCACAGTCAGCCTATGAATGACTTGGAGTCGCCTTATTTGGTTCACTGCCTGACATGACGGCAGGATGGTGTTTCATCCATGTTGTGGCCACTGGTGACCACCCAGGGGCAATGCCCCTCATTTGTCATCAATTGAAAGCCACGCTATTAATATTTAGCACTGTTTCCCAAGGAGATTTTGTGTTTGTTAGTGCATTCCTAGGTGACAAGAGGGAAAAAGCATGCATCTAGTGAATTTTCTTCTCTGTATGATAATAGAGCAGAAAGGAACACGATAACCTTGGTGTCTGATATTAGGAAGACTTCATTCTCAGTGTTCATCTGCTTAGACTCACAGGGTTCTTGAAGGAGCATGCATCCCAGGAGAGCCTGAAAGAGTTTACAGAAAACTGAGGCCCACAAAAAGAGAGCCAGCTCATCTCTTCTCCATCTGCTCACACAGTGGCTGCAAAATGAACATTTGGTCTCTGCTTCCCTGACCTATTTCTTCCCAAGTTACATTCCAGTGTTTACTCTGAAGACTTTACAACAGTGACTGCAGTGGGCAGACAGTCTCACCGGATGAAACATGAAAAGCAATGATGAGCAATCTCTCAGAAACACAGAGCAGATTCTATGAAATGAGTCAAGCTGGTCCTAAACATGGCTCTGAGGGGTAAATAGAAAAAGAAAGAAAGAAAAAAAAAAATGACAGTTGCAAGGGGGGAGGTGAGGTTGGAGAGAGGTAATATCAGCAAAGAGATAAAAAGCAATAAAAAGACCAACGAGAAGAAAATGACATGACAATCTTATTACTGGTGTTCAGGAACCATAGCCTCTCTGTCAGAAAAATACCAGATCACCCATTTGAGAACTTCATAAAACTAAATGATCAATAGATTATAGCTCTGGCCCTCCTTCCACACAGCATAAAACAAATAATAATATCTCCAATAAATATAACAAATAGGGCCATCTCTCCTGTTTCCTGCAGACCCCTGACAGAACATGCTACAGGATCTTTTCATTTCCTCTTCAGGATACTAAGCAGCTTGCCAGACTCCCAGTCAAGCACAGCCTCTCCAGCTGTCTTCTAAGCATCCACCTTTAAATACAGAATCTGGATATAGCTGGGCAGCTTTGCACTCATGGAGGCTTTCATTCCACAGAAATACCTGGGGGCGAAGCCTCTGTCAGTCAGCCTTCTATTAACTAAGCCTCTCCAGGTGCTGGCGCCAGAACACAATTCCAGTATAATGATGAATAATGTTCGTCAAGATGAGCTGTAGACAGATGAAGAGATGGATGTGAATTCTGCTTCGGCTTCACCATTCCTTATTTCTATCCACCTTTATATTTTCACTAAGCCCCTTTACATTATCTTTTATGAATCACAACAAAGTCCAAAGCAGTCATCAAGAGATGAGGTCAGCTTGTAAATCAATGATGTTCAAACACTTGACATACTCCTTACAAAAATAAACTCAAAATGGCTTAGAGACTTAAAAATGTAAGACGTGACACCATAAAACTCTTAGAGCAGAATATAGGCAAAACATTCTCTGACATCAATGGTAGCAACGTTTTCTTAGATCAGTCTCCCAAGTCAATAGGGATAAAAGCAAACATAAGCAAATGCGACCTACTCAAACTTACAAGCTTTTGCACAGCAAAGGAAACCATTAACAAATAGACAACCTGTGGACTGGGAAACAATATTTGCAAATGATGTGATCAACAAAGGCCAGGTGCCAAAACATATAAACAGCTCATACAACTCAATAATAACAAAAACTCAATAAAAAAAAAAATGGGCAGAAACCTAAATATACATATCTCCAAAGAAGACATACAATGGGCAATAGGCACATGATAAGATGGTCAACTTTGCTAATTATTAGAGAAATGCAAATCAAAACTACAATAAGGTATCAGCTCACACCACTCAGAATGGCCATCATCAAAAAATCTACAAATAAATATTTCCTGGAGAGGATATGCAGAAAAGGGAACCCACCTACAGTGCTGGTAGGAATATAAATTGATGCAGCCATTATGGAAAACAGTATGGAAGTTTCTCAAAACTAAAAATAGAATTGCCATATGATCCAGCAGTCGCACTCCTGGGCATATATCCATAGGAAACTTTAATTTGAAAATATATATGTAAACCCCAATGTTCATAGTAACAGTAGTCAAGACATGGAAGCAACTGAAATGTCCATGAACAGAAGAATGGATAAAGAAGATGGGGTACATATATAAAATGGAATATTACTCAGCCATAAAAAAAAAATGGCATTTGCCACAACATGGATGGACCTAGAGATTGTCACACTGAGTGAAGTAAGCCAGACACAGAAATAAAAATATCATATGGTATCATTTATATGTGGAATGTTAAAAAAAAAGTACAAATGAACTTATGTACAAAAATTAAGTAGAGTCACAAACCACAAACTTATGGTTACCAGTGGATAAGAGTGAGGAGAGAGAAACTGGGCGATTGGTATTGGCATATACACATTCTACATAAAAAATAGATAACTAGTAAGAACCTAGCAGGGAACTCTACTCAATACTCAATAATGGCCTATATGGGAAAAGAATCTAAAAAAAGAGTGAATACATGTATATGCATAACTTGCTTCACGTTGCCATACACCTAAATCTAGCACAACATTGTAAATCAGCTACTGTTGCTCAGTCACTCGGTCATGTCCATTTTTTTGTGACTCCATGGACTGCAGCATGCCAGGCTTCCCTGTCCTTCGCTTCAAGAGTTCACATTCTATTTTACCAATATAAAATCAATTCACTGGCTATGCTTCATTATAAAACATATGCCCCCAAAAGTTTCATTTCTTCTGAAGCATGGTGAAGTACATATTATTTTAATTGATCAGATATGTTCAATAATTTTAAGAGCTCCAAGATAAAATCAAAGAGTCTTTTATGGGACAAATAATACTCCTTTTGAGTATTTATCATTTTAGCTATTTTTCTTTGCGTTTTTATTAAAAGGCTATTAGTTGAGGGTACAGTAGAAATTGAATACAGTACAGATGGAAATTTAAAAGTTAACTGACCTTCCTATATCTAGGTTTATAATATTCTATACCCAAGGTATATTTGTTCCCCCAAATCATATTATAGCTTTATTATAGAGGCAATAAAAATACATTCCTTTTTAGATGTAACTGAAAATGTGATTATGACATTTAACAATGGTAACTTGAATAATAATTTCCATCCATTTCAGCAACTGACAGTGTCCATCAATTATAGCATTAACTGCCCAGCAATTGCAGCTGCACAAAAAAAAAAAAAAAAAAAGAATTAGCGTATAAGTTACTGTCACTCACCTGAAATTTTACAGTTCTAATTAGTGATCCAGTAAGTCTGTCAACAGTTAAATGCCCAATGATTGGCCTGCAAAGGCAGCATTTACCAACCCTTCCCTAGACTCATCCAGCACTGTAATGTCATTTCTTCCTAGTTTAAAATTCTGTCTGAAAGAAAACTCATTGTTTTGGCTTTTGGCAACATTCCTCAACAAGAAAGGAGAACACAGGACAGATGGATCCTCTGAGCCCACCTGAAGTCTGTAGAAAAATTGTTTTATACTCCTTTTTAACTTCATTTCTATACTACTGGCTTTTGGAAATTCTGATAGTGTAGTTTTTGTTGTTTTTTTTTTTTCCTCGCTCATTTACTATAACATATTTGAGTGCTTTACATGTGCCAGAGACTTGGCTAAGTATTGAGGATATACAATAGAAAAAGATTCCTGTTCTAAGAGAGCAATTCACAACACTCAAAATGGGGAGATAAACAGATTAGCAGGCAATTAATAAATCAAAGAAAACTATCATAGTGATAGATTTTAGGAAATGAATTAAAATAGAGTTATGGGGCTGAGAGTGAGTGGTAACTACTTTGGATTTGCTAGCTAGGAAAGACCACTAAGATGCTATTTGACCTGAATCAACCATGATGAGATGGAGTCAACATTCAAAGGCTACAACAAAGAGCATTTTAATAAGAGGGTACAAAAGCCCAAGTGCGAGAATGAATGCAAAAATTTGCAAGTTTGAGGAAAAGAAAAAGGCCATTGTGGAACACAATGAGCTAGGGAAAGACTAGTCCAAGAAGAGGTCACAGACATGGACAAAGGCCAAAGCACGCACAGCTTTGCAAACCACGGTAAGGAGTTTGGATTTTATTCAAAGTACAATAAGGTGTCACTGGAGGACTTTAAATTGATTTATGTTTTTAAAAGACAACTTACTCTGGTCTCTGTATAAAGAATGGATTATAATCCTTGAGAAATTCTTACACATTTGCAGCAAGAACATGAACAAGAAGGCTCATAGCAATACTGTTCAGAATAGCAAAAACTGGACATGGCCTAATTTTCTTCATTAGTAGAATAATAAATCAATTTTGTGACAGTTTAACCATAGACTACAACATGCATACTAATGGAGATGACTGGACGACAGACATATCAACACAGGTGAATTAAAAATAATTATGTATGGAAAAGCAAATTGGAGAATATTATATATAGAATGATTCCATTTATATAAAATTCAAAAGCATATACAAACTAAACAATATCTATTTTAATATACATATGCATGCTAAGTCACTTCAGTCGTGTCTGACTCTTTGTAACCCCATGCACTGTAGCCCACCAGGCTCCTCTGTCCATGGAATTCTCCAGGCAAGAATACTGGAGTGGGTAACCATTTCCTTCTCCAGGGGAGCTTCCCAACCCAGGGATCGAACCCAGGTCTCCTGAGTCTCTTGCATTGGCAGGCGGGTTCTTTATCACCAGCACCACCTTTGGGGAAGCCCAGTATACATATGATTAAAAAAAAAAATAGTCAATTGCAAACTGCAGACATACCCGAAGGGGACTCCTAATGAGTCTCACTATTGTATAACCGTCCCCTTGTAGTATGAACAAAATCTATGAGTATGGGCAAAGGTGATAAAACCTCACTCCCATGATCACACTGCATTATGTAAGACTCCATATTAACCAACTAAAGTAAGATATTCTCCTACTGGCCCTGAGGTAGGCTGGCATGTTCCTGGAGGCCTGGAGGGCCTATGACAAAGCTTGCATGGTAGGCAAGATTCAGGAGCTGAGAGAGACTCCAGTCCCACAGTCAGCAAGAAAACAAGAGCCTCAGTCCTATCACCATTAGAAGGTGAATTCTGCCAACAACCTGAGGCAGCTAGAGGTACACCTTTTCCCAGGGGAGCCTCTGATGAGAATACAGTCTGACTGACACTTTAATTCCAGCCTTGGTAGACTGAACAGAGGATATGGCTAAGCCATGCCTGCACCTCTGCACCAAACAAACTGTAAGATGATAAATATGTGTTGTTTTAAGCCACTGAATTTGATACTTTGTTGTGGAGTAATATAAAACATAAAAATAATAAACCCCAAATCTGGAGTAGTGGTTACCTCTGGGGGGAAGTAGGTAGGGGATGTAATCAATGAAGGTCACAGGGTGGACTTCAAAGATACTGTTAATACAATATGTTCTTTCCTCTTTTTATATCCACATACCCTCTGGGCTTTGCAGATAGGCCATTATTCCTTTCTTAAGTATACATTTCTTAGTCAACTATATTTTAGCCTTAAATTCTATTTGGTCGAACTTAAATTTGTTACCCAATGTTTTTCTTGGTTCATACTAACTACACATCCTTTCCCATGCTTTTATTTTCAGCATTCCCTTGACATTGTTTAAAATCAACAGTCTTATAGAAAATATGTTGTTAAATATTTTAAACCAAATCTTAGAGCATCCATCTTTGGTTGATCAAGTTAATCCATTTGTAGTTATTGTAATTATTATTTTAGAATATAATACTGCTATAACTTAAAAACATTTTCTATTTTCTGTACTTTCTTTTTCTTTTCTCCACTTTTGCTTTCCATCAGATGGATTCAGTGTTCTTATTCTGTTTATATTTTCTATACGTGCTGTTATGATGGATAGATTTAACATAGGACCAATCTAATTTTCTTCCTAATAAGAGCTACAGCATACTGGCATGTTCCTTTAGTCTCCTCCAGCCCATTATGTTAATTTTTCTATAATTTTAGTTCTGAGTTCTAAAATTCCCTCAGAGCTAAGGGAGGAACACAGCAGCCCATAATGGTTTGCCATTTTGTTAGGAAAATAAATGTTTCATTATAACGTTTAGACATGTTCCATTTCTTAAGCTATATGGCGGGCATGTGAGTTTTGTTTTATTACCAGTCTTTAAGCTTTATCTATATGTTATATATTACTTTGTATGAATCATCTATTTCATTCTCTTTTTGATAAAGAAGAGTACCTGGCTCAAGTAGATACTTACTATAAGTGGAATATAAAGAACTAATTGATTATTCTTTTGATCCTTGTTTCATAAATGCTCTGGTGATACTAACCACTAAGAAATTATTCCAACAGATAAGAAGGATCTTGTCTAGCTTTTCCTTTTTACCTAGAACCAGTGTACCTTCTATCACATCATTCATTTCATGCCGTTGTTAATTCATAAAATGTGCATGTTTATCCCAAACACCCTTAGCTATTAATACTTCAAGCATGTTGTTTTTAATGAAGCACCTGATATATGCAAATCATTGTGGTTATTAATATGAAGGATGTGAAAAATAATTTAGCAGGCTTCCCTGGTGGCTCAGATGGTAAAGAATCTGCCTGCAATGCAGGAGACCCAGGTTCCATCCCTGGGTTGGGAAGATCCTCTGGAGAATGGAATGACTACCCACTCCAGTATTCTTGCCTGAAGAAATTTATGGGCAGAGGAGCCTGGTGGGCTACAGTCCATGGGGTCACAAAAAGTCAGACACAATTGATCAACTAACACTACAACAATGCGTTTATCTGCTAGCAATGGGTGATAGATATGCTTACAAATAATTAAGATAGAAGATTTGCAGTGATGAATACAAAAAGAGGGTACTTCTTAGTCGCTTCAGTCATGTCCGACTCTGTGCGACCCCATGGACTATAGCCTGCTAGGCTCCTCTGTACATGGGGATTCTCTAGGTAAGAATACTGGAGTGGGTTGCCATGCCCTCCTCCAGGGAACCTTCCCAACCCAGAGATTAAACCCAGGTCTTCCACATTGCAGGAAGATTCTTTACTGTCTGAGCCACCACAGAAAAAGGGTACAAATAGATGAATAGGAAGTGAGAGGAGAAAGCTTAATAAAGATTTCCAGCTGGTCCTCTGGAGAAGGGAAGAACTGGGACTTTTAAAATAAATGTGTTCTCTCTCTCCTCTGGGCCTTCATAAACACTATTTTAACTGCATATATACTCTCATGCGTCCTCTTAGCCTAATTCTGACTCATCCTTAGATTCTCAGCTTTGTCCTCAAGTCTTTCAGGGAGACTTCCGGCCCCGCACCCTTACTTTCCTGAGCCTGAGTTCAGCCCCTTTCCTATGTGTGCCCCCCAAAATCTGTAAATGAACTGTTAAAATTTACCATAGTCTATTTTATAATTCGGAGAAGGCAATGGCATCCCACTCCAGTACTCTTGCCCGGCAAATCCCATGGACAGAGGAGCCTGGTAGGCTGCAGTCCATGGGGTCGCTAAAAGTCAGACACGACTGAGCAACTTCACTTTCATTTTTCTCTTTCATGCATTGGAGAAGGAAATGGCAACCCACTCCAGTGTTCTTGCCTGGAGAATCCCAGGGATGGGGGAGCCTGGTGGGCTGCCGTCTATGGGGTTGCACAGAGTCAGACACGACTGAAGCGACATAGCAGCAGCAGCATTTTATAATTAACTACTTATTTACAAAATAGAATGCTTCTGTATACATTAAATTATTAGCTAGAGATCTGCAGGGTCTATCCATAAGAATTACTTGTACTGGGGACACAAGACCTGTGAGAATAAATTTTTTTAGCAGAAACGGGAAAGCAGGAAATGAAGAACAGAACGTGGATTTCTTTTTCAGCCTATTCCCAGGGACTGGATCTGAGAGAACTTATTGAGCCTTGGGGTATAAGCAGCATCTGGGGTATAAGCAGCATGTGGGGTTTAGGCGAGGAAGTACAATGCACAGGTGGGGCTCGGGGCATGTTTTACATTCTGTTGAAGAACAGTGTGTCATACCAGCATGATGGCAACATGGTAGTAGCTAAAGGATTTTGCAGGACGGAGAATATGAGAAATTGAACAAGGAATGAGTGCCATTTATGTGGCGGTACCTCTAACAGTGATTGCATAGGCACCAGCTAGAAGTACCTTTGCAGGGAAAACCAAAGAAGAACACAATGGAGTCAGGAGTCCAAGGAACATTAATTGACAGGAGCTCATCAAACGCCTCCATACCAACACTGAAACCAAGCACCACACAAGGGCCAACAAGTTCCAGGGCAAGACATACCAAGCAAATTCTCCAGCAACAAAGGAACACAGCCCTGAGCTTCAAGATACAGGCTGCCCAAAGTCACCCCAAATCCATAGACATCTCATAACTCATTACTGGACATTTCATTACACTCCAGAGAGAAGAAATACAGCTCCATCCACCAGAACATCGACACAAGCTTCCCTAACCAGGAAACCGTGACAAGCCACCTGTACAAACCCACACACAGTGAGGAAACGCCACAATAAAGAGAACTCCACAAACTGCCAGAATACAGAAAGGACACTCCAAACTCAGCAATTTAAACAAGATGAAGACACAGAGGAATACCCAGCAGATAAAGGAACAGGATAAATGCCCACCAAACCAAACCAAAGAGGAAGAGATAGGGAATCTACCTGATAAAGAATTCCGAATAATGATAGTGAAATTGATCCAAAATCTTGAAATTAAAATGGAATCACAGATAAATAGCCTGGAGGCAAGGATTGAGAAGATGCAAGAAAGGTTTAACAAGGACTTAGAAGAAATAAAAAAGAGTCAATATATAATGAATCATGCAATAAGTGAAATTAAAAACACTCTGGAGGCAAAAAATAGTAGAATAACAGAGGCAGAAGATAGGATTAGTGAATTAGAAGATAGAATGGTAGATATAAATGAATCAGAGAGGATAAAAGAAAAACGAATTAAAAGAAATGAGGACAATCTCAGAGACCTCCAGGACAATATTAAACGCTACAACATTCGAATCATAGGGGTCCCAGAAGAAGAAGACAAAAAGAAAGACCATGAGAAAATACTTGAGGAGATAATAGTTGAAAACTTCCCTAAAATGGGGAAGGAAATAATCACCCAAGTCCAAGAAACCCAGAGAGTCCCAAACAGGATAAACCCAAGGCGAAACACCCCCAGACACATATTAATCAAATTAACAAAGATCAAACACAAAGAACAAATATTAAAAGCAGCAAGGGAAAAACAACAAATAACACACAAGG
Source organism: Bubalus kerabau (assembly GCF_029407905.1). Classification (NCBI taxonomy): domain Eukaryota; kingdom Metazoa; phylum Chordata; class Mammalia; order Artiodactyla; family Bovidae; genus Bubalus; species Bubalus kerabau. Next base: position 98,035,316 of record NC_073630.1, on the reverse strand, counting down.
GAATACCCATAAGGATAACAGCTGATCTTTCAATAGAAACTCTTCAAGCCAGGAGGGAATGGCAAGACATACTTAAAATGATGAAAGAAAATAACCTACAGCCCAGATTATTGTACCCAGCAAGGATCTCATTCAAGTATGAAGGAGAAATCAAAAGCTTTTCAGACAAGCAAAAGCTGAGAGAATTCTGCACCACCAAACCAGCTCTCCAACAAATACTAAAGGATATTCTCTAGACAGGAAACACAAAAACGGTGTATAAATTCGAACCCAAAACAATAAAGTAAATGGCAACGGGATCATACTTATCAGTAATTACCTTAAACGTAAATGGGTTGAATGCCCCAACCAAAAGACAAAGACTGGCTGAATGGATACAAAAACAAGACCCCTACATATGTTGTCTACAAGAGACCCACCTCAAAACAGGGGACACATACAGACTGAAAGTGAAGGGCTGGAAAAAGATTTTCCATGCAAATAGGGACCAAAAGAAAGCAGGAGTAGCAATACTCATATCAGATAAAATAGACTTTAAAACAAAGACTGTGAAAAGAGACAAAGATGGTCACTACATAATGATCAAAGGATCAATCCAAGAAGAAGATATAACAATTATAAATATATATGCACCCAACATGGGAGCACCGCAGTATGTAAGACAAATGCTAACAAGTATGAAAGGAGAAATTAACAATAACACAATAATAGTGGGAGACTTTAATACCCCACTCACACCTATGGATAGATCAACTAAACAGAAAATTAACAAGGAAACACAAACTTTAAACGATACAATAGACCACTTAGACCTAATTGATATCTATAGGACATTTCATCCCAAAACAATGAATTTCACCTTTTTCTCAAGTGCACATGGAACCTTCTCCAGGATAGATCACATCCTGAGCCATAAAGCTAGCCTTGGTAAATTCAAAAAAATATAAATCATTCCAAGCATCTTTTCTGACCACAATGCAGTAAGATTAGATCTCAATTACAAGAGAAAAACTATTAAAAATTCCAACATATGGAGGCTGAACAACACGCTGCTGAATAACCAACAAATCACAGAAGAAGTCAAAAAAGAAATCAAAATTTGCATAGAAACGAATGAAAATGAAAACACAACAACCCAAAACCTGTGGGACATGGTAAAAGCAGTCCTAAGGGGAAAGTTCATAGCAATACAGGCACACCTCAAGAAACAAGAAAAAAGTCAAATAAATAACCTAACTCTACACCTAAAGCAACTAGAAAAGGAAGAAATGAAGAACCCCAGGGTTAGCAGAAGGAAAGAAATCTTAAAACTTAGAGCAGAAATAAATGCAAAAGAAACAAAAGAGATCATAGCAAAAATCAACAAAACCAAAAGCTGGTTTTTTGAAAGGATAAATAAAATTGACAAACCATTAGCCAGACTCATCAAGAAACAAAGGGAGAAAAATCAAATCAATAAAATTAGAAATAAAAATGGAGAGATCACAACAGACAACACAGAAATACAAAGGATCATAAGAGAGTACTATCAACAATTATATGCCAATAAAATGGACAACGTGGAAGAAATGGACAAATTCTTAGAAAAGTACAACTTTCCAAAACTCGATCAGGAAGAAATAGAAAATCTTAACAGACCCATCACAAGCACGGAAATTGAAACTGTAATAAAAAATCTTCCAGCAAACAAAAGCCCAGGTCCAGACGGCTTCACAGCTGAATTCTACCAAAAATTTAGAGAAGAGCTAACACCTATCCTGCTCAAACTCTTCCAGAAAATTGCAGAGGATGGTAAACTTCCAAACTCATTCTATGAGGCCACCATCACCCTAATACCAAAACCTGACAAAGATCCCACAAAAAAAGAAAACTACAGGCCAATATCACTGATGAACATAGATGCAAAAATCCTTGACAAAATTCTAGCAATCAGAATCCAACAACACATTAAAAAGATCATACACCATGACCAAGTGGGCTTTATCCCAGGGATGCAAGGATTCTTCAATATCCGCAAATCAATCAATGTAATACACCACATTAACAAATTGAAAAATAAAAACCATATGATTATCTCAATAGATGCAGAGAAAGCCTTTGACAAAATTCAACATCCATTTATGATCAAAACTCTCCAGAAAGCAGGAATAGAAGGAACATACCTCATCATAATAAAAGCTATATACGACAAACCCACAGCAAACATTACCCTCAATGGTGAAAAATTGAAAGCATTTCCTCTAAAGTCAGGAACAAGACAAGGGTGCCCACTTTCACCATTACTATTCAACATAGTTTTGGAAGTTTTGGCCACAGCAATCAGAGCAGAAAAAGAAATAAAAGGAATCCAAATTGGAAAAGAAGAAGTAAAGCTCTCACTGTTTGCAGATGACATGATCCTCTACATAGAAAACCCTAAAGACTCCACCAGAAAATTACTAGAACTAATCAATGACTATAGTAAAGTTGCAGGATATAAAATCAACACGCAGAAATCCCTTGAATTCCTATACACTAATAATGAGAAAACAGAAAGAGAAATTAAGGAAACAATTCCATGCACCATTGCAACGGAAAGAATAAAATACTTAGGAATATATCTACCTAAAGAAACTAAAGACCTATATATAGAAAACTATAAAACACTGGTGAAAGAAATCAAAGAGGACACTAACAGATGGAGAAATATACCATGTTCATGGACTGGAAGAATCAATATAGTGAAAATGAGTATACTACCCAAGGCAATCTATAGATTCAATGCAATCCCTATCAAGCTACCAACAGCATTCTTCACAGAGCTAGAACAAATAATTTCACAATTTGTATGGAAATACAAAAAACCTCGAATAGCCAAAGCGATCTTGAGAAAGAAGAATGGAACTGGAGGAATCAACCTACCTGACTTCAGGCTCTACTACAAAGCCACAGTTATCAAGACAGTATGGTACTGGCACAAAGACAGAAATATAGATCAATGGAACAAAATAGAAAGCCCAGAGATAAATCCACGCACATATGGACACCTTATCTTTGACAAAGGAGGCAAGAATATACAATGGATTAAAGACAATCTCTTTAACAAGTGGTGCTGGGAAATCTGGTCAACCACTTGTAAAAGAATGAAACTAGAACACTTTCTAACACCATACACAAAAATAAACTCAAAATGGATTAAAGATCTAAACGTAAGACCAGAAACTATAAAACTCCTAGAGGAGAACATAGGCAAAACACTCTCTGACATACATCACAGCAGGATCCTCTATGACCCACCTCCCAGAATATTGGAAATAAAAGCAAAAATAAACAAATGGGACCTAATTAACCTTAAAAGCTTCTGCACATCAAAGGAAACTATTAGCAAGGTGAAAAGACAGCCTTCAGAATGGGAGAAGATAATAGCAAATGAAGCAACTGACAAACAACTAATCTCGAGAATATACAAGCAACTCCTACAGCTCAACTCCAGAAAAATAAATGACCCAATCAAAAAATGGGCCAAAGAACTAAATAGACATTTCTCCAAAGAAGACATCCAGATGGCTAACAAACACATGAAAAGATGCTCAACATCACTCATTATCAGAGAAATGCAAATCAAAACCACTATGAGGTACCATTTCACACCAGTCAGAATGGCTGCGATCCAAAAGTCTACAAGTAATAAATGCTGGAGAGGGTGTGGAGAAAAGGGAACCCTCTTACACTGTTGGTGGGAATGCAAACTAGTACAGCCACTATGGAGAACAGTGTGGACATTCCTTAAAAAACTGGAAATAGAACTGCCTTATGACCCAGCAATCCCACTGCTGGGCATACACACTGAGGAAACCAGAAGGGAAAGAGACACGTGTACCCCAATTTTCATTGCAGCACTGTTTATAATAGCCAGGACATGGAAGCAACCTAGATGTCCATCAGCAGATGAATGGATAAGAAAGCTGTGGTACATATACACAATGGAGTATTACTCAGCCATTAAAAAGAATACATTTGAATCAGTTCTAATGAGGTGGATGAAACTGGAGCCTATTATACAGAGTGAAGTAAGCCAGAAAGAAAAACACCAATACAGTATACTAACGCATATATATGGAATTTAGAAAGATGGTAACAATAACCCTGTGTACGAGACAGCAAAAGAGACACTGATGTATAGAACAGTCTTATGGACTCTGTGAGAGAGGGAGAGGGTGGGAAGATTTGGGAGAATGGCATTGAAACTTGTAAAATATCATGTATGAAATGAGTTGCCAGTCCAGGTTTGATGCACGATACTGGATGCTTGGGGCTGGTGCACCGGGACGACCCAGAGGGATGGTATGGGGAGGGAGGAGGGAGGAGGGTTCAGGATGGGGAACACATGTATACCTGTGGCGGATTCATTTTGATATTTGGCAAAACTAATACAATTATGTAAAGTTTAAAAATAAAATAAAATTTAAAAAAAAAAAAGGAAAAAAAAATCACCAGGAGGAAGTCTTTAAAAAAAAAAAAAAGAAGAAGAAGAAGAACACAATGGGATTCTGAGAAACATATAAGACACCCTTGGGAATTCTCAGTAACTCAGGAGGCTTAGAAGGAGAACTGAGGTTCCCCAAGCTACTTAGGTTTTAAGCAACAAGTCTCATGCCAAATTCAGGCACTAACATTAAAGCAACTTCATTTGCTTCTAAGAGATGATAAGTCTAGAGATTTGTATAGGTTTCTTTTCTTTATCCTCTACTATAACGTGATTTCTTAGGAGCAGGTACTGAGTCTTGTTCACTATGGGATTCATAGCATTTGGCACAATATCTGACATATGCTACATGTTCATTACAAAATTATTGACTAAATGAATCACGAGTGGTATTAGAACTAAAGTATCTCCTCTAACTATTCCAATTGTTTTTTTCTTTACCACTGTATTGAACTGACTGCTGTATTGACTCCTAAGATTTTTCAAATGAGCCTTTGAAGAAATGTGGAATTTGTACTTCTTAAATACACAAGTTTTCCTTTTCATATTCAGGCCTTAATAAATGTTATTTTAGTTGCATATACACTCTTCTACGTCCCCCTAGCCTAGCTAATTCCCAGTTATGCTAAAGGTTCACTGATATCTATTTGTATGAAATATTTGCGATGATGAAAAGAGAGAGACCTGTTTTATGTGGGTGACTAATTTCACATGGGTGAAGTTACAAGGGAATAAAAGATAGTAAGTGAAACTTTTCAAACAGCCATTAAAACAGTGTTATCTGGTAAGAACAGATAGGTTTTCAAATGAATAAGTACCCAATATTATATTAAATCTCCAATATAATCTGGTCAATTTGAAATTGTGAACAAAGAGTTTTCTCTGTAATATCCTCTATTTGGAAATCAGTTTCTGCTCAATGAATATTAGCTCCTTACATCTAGACTACAGGATTACCTAAAAATGTCTCTACATCTCATATACCACATTAGATGTTTTATAAATAACAAGATAAATTCAAAGTACAATATGGAAGTGAAGGCTGGTATGCATTTAGCTGCATTTTCACTTAGAAGGCAGAGTCTGTGTGTTGTAGTAAGAAGGCAGATCTAATATCAAAACCCCCTTGTAAGAGAACACGATTTTTCATAGCAATGAGAGACAGCAACCAAACTTAGTTTTAAATTAATTTACTGGTCTCATGTGTCATTAAATAGTATGTGTAGATTGTGGAATACATGAAGGTTATACTCTTGCCCCAAAGAGGTAAATCAAACAAATGGAGAGAATTATACAGCTTTCACAAGCTTATATGTCCCTGGAACATCAGAGCTCCTGGATGGTTTAAACATATGTCTTCCCTAAGGGGTAAATTTAAAAATTTATGTAAAAAGCTGTATGGCACCAATAACAAGCTAGACTCTTGAAGCTCCACTGTCAAAAACAGCAATACACTGTGAATATAACAACAGATATTGGGCAGTGTAGTGGGAAATAAATGCCCCCAAATAAATTTTTTTTAAGTTATCTTGCACCAAAATGAACTGAAACTTTTGCCATTAAAAAGTTTACACAATTGGGACTTCTCTGGTGATCCACAGGTTAAGACTCTGTGCTTCCAATTCAGGGGCCAAAGATTTGATCCCTGGCACCCCATATACACATGGCAAGGTCAAAAAATAAATTAAATAAAAAGGAAGAACTAATGAAAAAAAATTTTAATTCACATAGTAGAACTAAAAATAGATGATAGGAATAATGGAATTCCTGACACTTTCAACTACAGTTGGGTGCCTGACTGTTGTATAGAAAAGATATCCTACGTGTCCTACTTGTACCTTGTCTATCCTCTCACAATCCATGAGACACGCCTCATTTTGGCAGGCTCCCAACCAGAAAGTCAAAATATTAATAAATTAGTTATAAAGGGAGGTGACTCATCTGAAAATATTTGCATTACACTTCCCACTGAGCAAGAAGCTTAAGGAAGGAATCCAGTAACTTAGAAATATACTCTTTGGAGAAAGTCAAATGAGAGTTCAAGTAGAACTCAACTTACCTGTTTGGGCAACTGCTACACAATTTGATTCTTATGGCCTGTTTAAAAAATGTATGTCCATAATCTTACCTACAACAAGATATAATGCTTGGGTGAAAGAAACTCGCCACTTCTCTTTGTTTTCCAAATCTATGCTTTCCCCCTCTAAAGTCCAATTAATCAACTGGGTGGGGGGGTACCTTTCATGTTTCTGAGGTTAGAGTCATAAAAACCTTACATGTATCAAAGGAAAAGTCTCTCAGACTCTAACCGGTTTCATCTTTTTTTCATATGGTGATTCAATACTTGTTCAGACATTGATTTTCCAATATCCACTCACTTTGTAGTTCTGTCTGCAATGTTTCTCACATGTTTAGCTTGTTTGCTAGGACAACAATAGCTTTCAGCCTTATGTTGGCTGAAAGTTATTGATGGTAGCATCATTCTTTCCCAAAGCCCAGTGTTTGGTGATTCACTCTTCCCTGTTATCCCACAGTCATTCCCTGGCATGGATGTCTAAGCACTTCTGAGATGCTGTGTTCCAAGGGACTTGATCCACGTGCTTATCCAACAAGGAACCCACAATCGTTTCTCTCATCCCTCAGGGGGAGCCAACACCTAAGCTATGTAGTATGTGAACTGCATAATAGAACCTGATTAGGTGGTATGTGGGAGAACTGGAATCCAGCCCCGCTCCCCTGGCTAAGCACTGTGTCTTGTCTCTGGGTTGTATCTACCTAGAAAGTGAGTCTTTTTCTAATTTACAGAGAAACTTTCTGTAGACCACTCAGTAATGGCCCAGGTCTAAAATCATTCTGGGTTTAGGACCTCTCTCCACAACCTCCTCTAGGGTATATTCCACTCTTGAATAAAGCCTTTAATTCCCTTAATGAATCTGAAAGAAAAAGCTATTAAAGCCTTTCCTGCCACTACTCTTCCCCTATCCCCATAAGGAGAAGCTAAACTTTACAAATAAAGATCTGGTTGCTGGAGATGGAACATGAAATGGAGCAGAGAAGTCCCTTCAAACAAATTAAAAGCAAAGCACTGAGAGAAAAAGAGACAAAAACAACAATTAACAATTTATGTTACCTACTTTAATCCTTAAAATATTCTCAATTTTTAGGGAAGGAAACTGAGGCACAGAGAGATTATCCAATATTCTGAAAGTTACATAGTTAATAAATAGTAGAATCAAGACTTGAACCCAAGCACTCTTGTTCCAAAGCCTGTGCAACTAATCACCACACTATAGTAATAATGTGGGTAAACTGTTGAAAGGATTTGTTCTCTAAAAACTGTTAAGTAGATACAGCCACTTTATAAGACATTTGGCAGCTTCTTACAAAGCTAAACAGTCTTACTACACAATCCAACAATCACTCCTAGATATTTACTCAACTGATTTCACATTTTATGCCTACACAAAAACCTCCAGATGAATGTTTATAGCTTTAACTATAATTGCCAAAAATTAGAAATGTCCAAGACATCCTCCAATAGGTGAATAAACTGTGGCACATCCTTACAAGTGACTATTACTTTGCAGTAAAAAGAAATGAGCTATTAAGTAACAAAAAGATATGAATAAATTTTAAATGTGTATAGCTAAGTAAAAGGAGTCAGTCTGAAAAGGCCATATACTATATGATTCCAATAATAATTATATGACATTCTGAAAAAGGAAAAACTAGAGAGACAATAAAGAGGTCAGTGGTTATAGGGAGTTTTAGGGAGTATAGGCTGAAGAGATAAAGTACAGGGGACTTTTTAGGGCAATGAAACTGTTCTGTATGATACTATAATGGTGGATGTATGACCATATATCAAAATCCATAAGGCAGCACAAGGAGTGACCCTTAAAGAATACAAAATTTTTTAAAATAGTTTTGGAGGTCAGGGGATTCCAAGAAGGAATGACAAGAGAATCTAACTATACGGCAAATGTATGAAACAGCCTCACTAAAGGGGATGGGGGAAAAGAAACTAACCTAAATAGCTTTGGAAATTAATGGAATCTGTAAAACTAAAGACAAACTGCACATAATCACTTTTCTCTAGTTGATAAAGTTGTTTCACACAGGTATGGGGTTAACAGTTTTAAAGCTGCTACACATATATACTAGAATTTAGTGATTAGTTAAATGAATGGCAATTTTTCACTGTTGGAATGGGAATTTACAGATATGCAAGTGGTGGAGCCTAGAATCACCCATGTAGTAATAGATTACTGTTGGAAACAAAACTATGATCTCATGTTTACCTTAATACAGATGCAGATGGTTACATATATAAATATTTATAGGTGTACATTCCTTTACTCCTTCAGCTAAGAAAGCCTAAAAGAAATGATATTAAGTAGCAACAAGCACACCTTGCACCCAGATCTTGGCTTCTAATACCATTTCATAATAAAAGAAGTCACAGCTCCTTAGAGAGATAATTCTAGGACTGGGAAAGGAAATATACAAAAGGAGATGGAGCATCTTTTAGTTCCGAAAAGGAAATACAGACACACACACACACACAAGTTGATGGGAAAATGTCAAAGAGGAACATGAAATTCCAAAGGCCAAACTAACAATTTGAGCAACAAAACAGCTTTTTAAAGTATGACCTAAAGTATAAATCCAAAGAAGAGTATGAGAAGATGGTTTTCAAGCTACCATTAGCAGCCAGTTTTTATTGCATCTTACTAAGAACCAGGCAAAGAAGACTGGAAACCTTAGCTTATTCAAGAGCTGGTGAATAGACCTGAAACAGTGACTTTGTATAGAAGATTGATATTATAAAGGAAACCAAGGCCAAATTACCTTGAATCTTTATCTTACAGGCAATGAAGAGGCAGATGAATATGGTCTTCAGCGTAAATCATGAAATTAGGCACACCAAAGAGTCTACAAAGTCAAGAAGCTCAATTAGAAAGCTATTACAGAAGTCCGGGTGCAAGATAATAAATGCTGCTCAAGGACTGTGGCACTAGGATTGGAGAGGGTAAACTGATATTTGAAAGGAATAATTAATATATTCAGTGGTAAAGGAGATTTAAAATGAATCAGATAATTTAAGTTTTTTAATCTAAGTGATGTGGCTTTTTTAATCTGAGAAGCAAAAGGCAAAGGAAAAAAGGAAAGATATACCCATTTGAATGCAGAGTTCCAAAGAATAGCAAAAAGAGATTAGAAAGCCTTCCTCAGTGATCAATGCAAAGAAATAGAGGAATGGGAAAGACTAGAGATCTCTTCAAGAAAATTAGAGATACCAAGGGAACATTTCATGCAAAGATGGGCTCAATAAAGGACAGAAATGGTATGGACTTAACAGAAGCAGAAGATATTAAGAAGTAGTAGCAAAAATACACAGAAGAACTGCACAAAAAAGATCTTCATGACCCAGATAATCACGATGGTGTGATCACTCACCTAGAGCCAGACATCCTGGAATGTGAAGTCAAGTGGGCCTTAGAAAGCATCACTACGAACAAAACTAGTGGAGGTGATGGAATTCCAGTTGAGCTATTTCAAATCCTGAAAGATGCTGTGGAAGTGCTGCATTCAATATGCCAGCAAATTTAGAAAACTCAACAGTGGCCACAGGACTGGAAAAGATCAGTTTTCATTCCAATCCCAAAGAAAGGCAATGCCAACGAATATTCAAACTACCGCACAATTGCACTCATCTCACACGCTAGTAAAAGTAATGCTCAAAATTCTCCAAGCCAGGCTTCAACAATACATGAACGATGAACTTCCAGATGTTCAAGCTGGATTTAGAAAAGGCAGAGGAACCAGGGATCAAATTGCCAACATCTGTTGGATCATCAAAAATGTGAGAGAGTTCCAGAAAAACATCTACTTCTGTTTTATTGACTATGCCAAAGCCTTTGACTGCATGGATCACAATAAACTGTGGAAAATTCTTAAAGAGATGGGAATACTACCAGACCACCTGACCTGCTTCCTGAGAAATCTATATGCAGGTCAAGAAGCAACAGTTAAAACTGGACATGGAACAACAAACTGGTTCCAAATGGGCAAAGGTGTCTGTCAAGGCTGTATATTGTCACTATGCTTATTTAACTTTTGTGCAAAGTACATCATGAGAAATGCTGGACTGGATAAGGCACAAGTTGGAATCAAGATTGCCAGGAGAAATATCAACAATCTCAGATATGCAGATGACACCACCCCTTATGGCAGAAAGTAAAGAAGAACTAAAGAGCCTCTTGATGAAAGTGAAAGAGGAGAGTGAAAAGGTTGGCTTAAAACTCAACATTCAGAAAACTAAGATCATGGCACCTGTCCCATCACTTCATGGCAAAGATGAGGAAACAATGGAAACAGGGACAGACTTTATTTGGGGGGACTCCAGGAGTTGGTGATGGACAGGGAAGCCTGGCATGGTGCAGTCCATGGGGTTGCAAAGAGTGGGACACAACTGAGCGACTGAACTGAACTGAACTGATGTGGTGATGGTTTACTCTCTAAAGCCATGTCTGACTCTTGTGACCCCATGGACTGTAACCCACCAGGCTCCTGTGTCCATAGGATTATCCAGGCAGGAATACTGGAATGGGTTGCCATTTCCTTCTCCAGGGGATCTTCCCAACCCCAGGATCCAACCTGGGCCTCCTGTATTGCATGTGGTCTCCTGCATGGCAGGCAGATTCTTTACCAACTGAGCCACCAGTCAAGACCTAGGTGGTGTGGTAGTATCATTAACTCAAAAAAATTAATTTAGGAGAAAAATCCAATTAGAACAGAAATGTCTAACTGGAGATGCAAGTTCATACTTCAGCTGGTAGTAAAATGACCCTAGTAATCACTTACTAAATGACTGTCAACAAATGAGCAAATAAACAAAATCAGGAGATACACTTTAGAGATAAGATTATAGAATTATCTAAATATAATAAAACATGATGTAAGAGAATAATAGGAATTCTAAGAAATGTCAGGTACAAAAGGGGAAAAAAAGACAATGGTAGGTTACATGCCAATAATATGGATATAACATAGGTGATATTTTCTGAAAACAATGTGTACAAAATTAGATGTCAACAATAAAACCTGAGACCACTTATTTCTATAAGTCTTAATTATCAAGTCTGAGAACACTATTCACATGACATGACTCTACTATCTGTTCTGAAAAATTGTTGACCAGGGAAATAAAGATATAAACCAAAAAACAACTCTATGGTTAACTTAAGGAAATTCCTACAAATCAAGTTATCCTGGCAAATAGTTAGCTGATCTAGGCAAATATCTTTTGTATCATTTTAGCAGAATATTTATGCAAGCAAACAGCTTATCCATCAAACAATAATTTATCAAGACTCTCTTCATGACTCTCACCACATTGTATCCCCAATATTAAACCATTATGTTGTGAAGTTTGCCCAACTCCAACAAATTTCCTACCTTAAACCACTTAAAACCAGAATTAAAAGCCCTATACAAATCTTCCACTGATTTTCCCCTTCTTTATTCAGTACAAAGGTTATCACAATGTCGTGTTCTTCTTTATTGCAGTAGGTCATATAAATTTCACTTTGCTTTATCATTAGGTTTTCTGGTAGACTTCTGGGGAGTTGACAATTGACAAATATAAAACCAGAAGTCCCACTTCTGGATCTTCAGGAAGAAGTCCTGGAAATTTCAGGAAGAAAGTTAAAAGTTTATACAAATCATGATGCAAAGAGGAAATTCATGCCTAAACTGCTAAATATATATGGACAAACAATATACGGAATACAGCTAAACCACTGAGCTGAGGAAAATACATTGCCTAAAACAGTTATGTTAAAAAGTAAAAAGAACTACAAATAATCCCCAGAAAAGCAAAGTGATTAATGACAATTTAAGCATAAATTAATGAATTATAAAACAAAAACAGAATGAATAATATATCCCAAAGCTAATCCTTAGGGGGAAAAGTAAAATGAATACCCAATAAGAATCACAAAATTTACAAGGATTGTCCTAGAATAAACACCACCAAATTCAATTAAAATGAACAGAAACAGTAAAAAAAAAAAAAAAAAAGCAAAGATTATGAACTTACAAACTTTTTTCTGCATAAAGCAAGCTAAGATGGATATTCAAGTTATGGTCACTGGCCATTTATTATGTGAAAAGAAAAGCAACTTAGAAGGTTAAGCCAACAGCTACAGAAGAAAGCTCAGAGGAAGCAGGACTGGGCCCTAATCAAGGAATGGAAAAATGTGCTTACATAACTTTCACAATGGACCAAGATTTCTATGTGCGTAATACTGGCCATATTTTTTTGAACAGGAGTGTCTATTACAGTCATCTTATACCACTGTACGTGAGATGTATGGATGGCAGATAACCTTATCTCTTTAGTTCACAAGTCTTCAGATCAAGAGGAACTTTAGAAAAGGAATTGTATCAAATGAACAATATCTGAAAAACCTTAGTTGCTCAGTCATGTCCAACTCTTTGCGACTCCATGGACTATAGCCTGCCAGCCTCCTCTGTCCATGGGCATTCTCCAGGCAAGAATACTGGAGTGGGTTGCTATACCCTCCTCCAGGGGATCTTCCCAACCCAGGGATCGAACCCAGGTCTCCCGCATTGCAGGCGGATTCTTTACCAGCTGAGCCACCAGGTAAGCCCTTGTAAAACCTTATCTACACCTGAACAAGTTATAAAGCCTCCATAATTAAAACAATAGAACTGCATTTTAACACTACTAAAACTAAATAGTCTCATGTATATAACTTTCAAAATAGCCAAAGCAAATTGTATACACTGTTTGGGAATACATGTATATGTAGTAAAAATATAAAACTTGGTGGCAACGATTTACACCAACATCATGCCAGTGATGTTATATCTGAGAGGAGAGAAAGAAATGAATGAAGGAGGGATCTTAACTATCTGGAATATTTTATGGCTTTAAAACATAGAAATCTGTGGCAGTTATAGCAAAATGTTGACATCTATTTCATCAAGGTTGTGGACTTATAGACCTCTCTTACATTATTTGGAGAACTTCAAGTATTTTATAGTTTAAAGGTGACATTTTGAAAAGGAGAAAGAGAAGAAAAGATGGAGAAGGAGGAGCGAAACGAAATAAATAAATGCAATCATAATCAAAAACACAAACTACTAAAGTTTTGTTTTTTAACAACTTTCCCTAGAACTACAAGTTCATTAGGTACATTTTCTTGTTTTCACATTTTCATAAACAACTTTACTAAATCTTTTGCCACCACAAAACACAGACTGCCATCCCTCCAGCATCTAAAAATAGTTTTCTCAAGGGAAAGCTATACCAATGTCATATATTTCAGACTTATGACAGTATCTCCCTTGGGTAATTTTTGTATCTGTCAGAAAAGGCTAGAATACACTGCAGTAACAAACAAAATGTATATGGCTTATCACATAAAAGTCTATTTCACGTTCAAGGAGGTTCAGCAATAGCTCTGTTCATCACAGACTCTCAAGGACCCAGAATGACAGAGATTTAAGTTTGACAGACACATTTTAGATTTCTGCCACAGGGAATAAGTAACATGGCAAACCATGCACAGGTTCTTGAGATTTTCACAAGGAAATGACACATATTGCTAGCCTAGAGCGAGTTATTGGTATTCCTATTATTAAAGGGACATTATCTTTCCATGCATGGAGAAAGAAGAGAGTTAGAAATATTTTATGACTGGCAATAATAATTTCCACATTATCTGAAGAGAAGGACAAAATTAAATGTTTATTTCTTTTTATTATTATTGCAATTTTGTGAATGTAATACTTACAAATTATGTAAATATGAAAGATGTGAAATGGCAAAAACAATACTGAATTTCTCCACTATAAGCCACTCATTATTAACTTGAATTGTCAAATCAAATCACAAGTTCAGGGCTTCCCTGGTGGTCTAATGGTTAAGAGTCCACCTTGCAATTCAGGAGACACTGGTCTCATCCCTGGTCCGGGAAGATCCCACATGCCGCACAGCAACTAAGCCCATGTTCCTTAACTACTGAGACCCCATTCTAGAGCCCGACAGCCACAATAATGAGCCCACACACTGCTACTACTGTGGCCTGTGCACAACACGGGCCACAGCAGTGTACTAGAGTCTGTGCCCCACAACACAGAAGCCACTGAAACGAGAAGCCTGCACACTGAAACTAGAGCGGAGCCCCCACTTGTTACGACTAGAGAAAGCCTGTGGACAGCAACAAAGACCCAGCACAGCCAAAAAAGACTAAATAAATAAAAACCTTTTTAAGTTAAAGTTACAACACATTTATAAAAATTTAAAAATCACAAGTTTAGAACAATTAAAAAAAATAATCTCAAAGGTTTTTTTTTTTGAATTATTAATATAGCCCCACATCTCTGCCTAAAACAATGATAGTCAATGATGTGAAAGAATAAAATATATCAAATCATTTACTGAACAAAGATGAGGTATATTGTTTCTATATAATTCTTTCAAATACTTATTATTTAGAATACCTTCAGATAATACATTATGATTTACAAAGCATTCAATCAGTACTTGATTATAAGTATATAGGCATATTCTTTAGTGTTTCCATAAATAATAAACTGTACAGGGTAGTAATTGCTTATATATCTCTTTTATCTATTTCTGTAATGGTTATAAATCACAGACAAAGTTATATGCAACTAACTAATCTCAAATTTTTGAAGGCTCCTCATTGTGTCATTTTTAATAGATATTAGTGGCAATAAATTCTTATTTGAGCTATTGGACTTTAAAACAATAGGCACACTACAGCTGCATACAGTAAACAAATACTTATTTTAAAATCTTACATTACTATATTTTATTAACTCTTATTTGAAAAATATCTTTTTTTTTGAAAAATACCTTAAAATTCTAACAAATCGAGATTAAAAAGAGCAAGACATCTGTATCTTAAATTTGAAAAGATTTTATAAGAAAACATGTTTAAGCCAGGAAATATTTCAAGCAATAGTGCTTACATTTCTTCAAAAACAACAATGATAAAATATGAATATTGGTGGTAAAGAACCCACCTGTCAATGCAGGAGACATAAGAGACACAGGTTCAATCCCTGTAGAAGGGCATGGCAACCCACTCCAGTATTCTTGCCTGGAGAATCCCATGGACAGAGGAGCCTGGTGGGCTATAGTCCAGAAGGTCACAAAGAGTCAGACATAACTGAAGAAACGTAGCATGCATGCACACATTATATATCTAACCAGCAGGTGGAGAAGAAAGAAAATATCTATACCTTTTTAAACAGTCTCTTTATAAAATTTACATCAAATGAAGTACACAGGTTTAGAAATCTTAAGTGAATTGGCCTCTTTTCATCTGTTGTAATTAAGAATAAAGTGCAGAAAGATAAACATGGACTTTTTAGTCATTATCCCCAAGGCCTTGCAGTTAGTTCTCAGGACAAGCAAATTAAAGGCCCTGCCCACAAGAACTTTATATGTAGATGAGTAAGTGAGGCTTGAAAATGCAACCAAGTATAAAAGTAAGAATAACATGCTGCTTAGAAATATATTTGATAAAAAATAGAAAAAACAAGACGATTAAAGATATTAGACTATATGAACCTGAGAAAACAAAGTGGGGAAATTGGCAATTAATTTGAACTCTAAACTCTATTCTGAGTAACTAAATTCAAATAATCTTTTATTTCAATTTCTAGATTTTTACTCTAACCTCTTTTTGGAAAGAATTATAATTTAAATTTTACTGATTGCATAGAATTAACTGAGTTATAAATATGAAATTTAAAAGGACACATGATATTTAAGTAATCAATTTTGAGAAGACTGGATGAATACATTGTATTTATATCTATCTCTACTGCATTACAAAGTTTATGAAATGGCAGGGAAAATAATAATAAATAAAAAATTTCTGGAAAACAATTAAAGATGCCAAAACAGAAATACTGAATATTTTGAAGATGGAAAAAAGACATTCCTGAATTTACAGAGAAATAGCACCATAGAACACCATCATTTATGACAATGCTGTAGAAGGTAAGTGGTTATGGAGTGATATGGTCAGAAAACACTCTACATATATTTTAAAACTGGATAGAGAACATTTAAATATACCATACAGAATTCAAAAGCAAACAGAGAAGAAAGAGAGTTGAGCCTTTTAAAAATTTTAACTTAAAGGAAAATGAGTTTTACTTTATGGCTTATTGACCCAAAAGTATCATCTACCCCAACAGCTACAGAACATGGCGCAGGGAAAAACTATAGGCGCACAGAGTAAGAGTGCCAGATACCGGAGTTCAGTGCAGGCAAAGCAGCTGAAAATGTAAAGGGAAAATCCAGACTCTAAGAGAATCAAAGAAATAGATCAAAATTAAAAGCAAAAGCTGTCCAAATACCTGGCTGACAGTATGGTGAAAAATACAGAAAGAGATCAAAGAAAATTAACCTCTTGAAAGGTAAAACTATACAGAATCCATTCTAATGCTTTTCCCAGCTAAGCACATTTCCCAATTATGCATAATTTGGCCACAGAAAGCTTTAAGTGTCAGAGTACAAAGCTCAAAGATGGCAAAGCATCTTAAAAAGGAATCCATAAAATTAGCTAGATAAGTTCAATAGGAGACATTTACATGACTTACAAAAAGAACCAGTGAACGTAAAATAGATCAATAAAAATTCCTAAGCCAAAGAACAGAGGAAAAAGAACAAGACCTCTGAAATAGTCTAACGTGCATATTTGGAATTCCAGAAATAAAGGAGAGAGACAAAGAGGCAGAAAAAAATTTGAAAAAGAAAATTAGAAATTTACAAATTTTGTAGAAAATATTAATTTATAGATTCAGAAAGGTCAACAAATATCAATCAAGATAAATAAAAAGAAATATATACCTAGACACAGAGACAAACTGCTAGGAGCAAAAGATAAAGAGACAGTCTGGAAAAAAAGTCAGAGCAAAACACTTCAGGAGGTATGGAGAAAGTGGGCATACCACAAACGTCTCATGAGAAACTATGAAAATCAGAAGACGCTGGGATAGCATGTTCAAAGCACTAAAGGATAAAAAGTTATTTACAGCAAAGCTATACTTCAAAAATGAAAGCAAATTAAGAACATTTTTAAGATTAAAAATTAGAGAAGCTGTCAGGAATAGATATGTAGTATTGCTGTTGATGTTCAGTGGCTAAGAACTGTCTGACTCTTTGTGAGCCCATGGAGTGCAGCGTGCCAGTCTTCCTGTCCTTCACTATCTCCTGGAGTTTGCTCAAACCAAGTCCATTGAGTCAGTGATTCCATCCAACCAACTCATTCTCTGTCACCCCCTTCTCTTCCTGCCAACAATCTTTCCCAGCTTCAGGGTCTTTGTGAATGAGTCAGCTCTCTGCATCAGGTGGTCAAAGTATTGAAGCGTCAGCATTAGTCCTTCCAATGAATATTCAAGGTTGATTCCCTTTTGGATTGACTGGTTTGATCTCCTTGATGTCCAAGGGACTCTCAAGAGTCTTCTCCAGCACCACAGTTTGAAAACATCAATTCTTTGGCACTCAGTCTTCTCTATGGTCCAACTCGCACATCTGTACATGACTGCTGGAAAAATCATAGCTTTGACAATATGGACCTTTGTTGGCAAAGTGATGCCTCTGCTTTTTTATTCACTGTCTAGGTTTGCCATAGCTTTTCTTCCAAAAAGCAAGTGGCTTTTAATTTCATGGCTGCAATTATCATCCACAGTGATTTTGGAGCTCAAGAAAATAAAATCTGTCATTGTTTCCATTGTCCCCCCATCTATTTGCCATGAAGTGATGGGACTGGATGCCATGACCTTAGTCTTTTTTTTGTTTGTTTGTTTTGTTTTTTTTTTTAATTTTATTTTATTTTTAAATTTTACATAACTGTATTAGTCTTTTGAATGTTGAGTTATAAGCCAGCTTTTTTGCCGGGAGCTGGCATATTGCATATTGAGTGCATATTGCATATTGCATAGAGTGCAGCACTTTCCACAGCATCATCTTTCAGGATCTGGAATAGCTCAACTAGAATTCTATCACTGCCAGGAGCAGGAGCTCCGCCCATGGCAAAGGTCATGAGGAAGGAGGCTCGGCATACGCAAAGGCGGGATCGAGCCTCAGGAGTCCCCCCTGGAAATTCTCAAGCATCTACCCCCAAACCAGAGTCTGCCTACTTTCTGCTTTGTGCTCTCACCAACACCTCTGACTTCACAGGGGGGCTGTCCCCCACTACCTCTCTCTGAAAAAAGAGTTAGCTTACAGCTCCAGTTAATAATTCCTGGGTGTGACAGTGTTTCAACCTACAAACTCCTTTGGATATCCTCTAGCCTGCCTGAATAGGTTTTTCCGGCCACATGTGATTGTTCAGAGCCTCCCAACTGTGAGAGGCAGGAGATGTTCTAAACTGTCTAAACACAGATTCCTTTGAGTAGTTAAAAGATTGATTAGAAATTGTATTGGTGAAGGGTTTTTCACTTATTGGGCCAATGTTTGCTGCTAAGTCTCCATACTCCTTACCTACTGTGTCCTTGGCAGTGTATTGATTGATATAATGGGTGTATAGAAATGTAAGTAGTAGCCTCAATGTTTGTAACCTTGGACCCTTGAGTTAATTCTTTTCTTGATTGAGCCCACCTCACCTTTGCCCTATAGGAATGCAGCTTTGTCCAATGCTTTTTTGGAGGCTGGTGCCTGACTTCGGAATAATCACCTTTAGAGAAAAATAAGTTTCTTAAAATGTTAACAGGCCTCCTGGCCAGAAGATGATGTAAATCACCTGAACTTTTGCATATGATAAGTTTGAAAGCCTGGCTTCGATTAGGATCAGGAACTGCTGTCCTTGCATGACTCCACCCCTTCCCCCATTATCCTCTCTGCATAACTTAAGGTATAAAAACTACTTTGGAAAATAAAGTGCGGGCCTTGTTCACCGAAACTTGGTCTCCCCATGTCGCTCGCTCTCTCAAATTCTGGCTGAGTCTCCATCTGGAGCGTGGAACCCGCCATGCTTGCTAATTATGCCTGGGCTTCTAAGATCCGACCAGGGAGGCCTCAGTGTCTCCTCTCCTTCAGGAGAACGGAAGGACGCCTGCGGCCTACGTAAGTGGTGCAAACTTCTTGTCTTGAAGTTTTATTGGTCTCCCGCGTAAACCAAGCTACTCAGCCTCTTTTCTCCACTGAATTTTCCTACTGAGCTATCCTCATTCTATTACTCTTTATATCTTTGATAAATATTTAAATAAATAGGTTGCCTATGCCGTCTCTCCTTCGAATACCCTGGATCAGCAGGGGCTGGACCCTGGCACTTTTTCACTCTCCTCTTTCACCTTCATCAAGAGACTCTTTAGTTCCTCTCCACTTTCTGTCATTAAAGTGGTATCATGTGCATATCTGAGGTTGTTGATATTTTTCCCAGCAATCTTGATTCTAGCTTGTGATTCATCCAACCCAGCATTTTGAAGTAGATGTGTTCTGCATAGTAGTAAAATAAGCAGGGGGACAATATATAGCTTTGACGTACTCCTCTTTCCCAGTTTGGAACCACTCCATTGTTCCCTGTCCAGTTCTAACTGTTGCTTCTTGACCTGCACACAGGTTTCAGAGGAGGCAGGTAAGGTGGTCTGGTATTCCCATCTCTTTCAGAATTTTCCACAGTTTATTGTGATCCACACAGTCAAAAGCTTTAGCATGGTCAATGAAGCAGAAGTAGATGTTTTTCTGGAATTCTCTTGCTTATTCTATGATCCATTGGATGCTGGCAATTTGATCTCTGGTTCCCAAGAAGGTGTTTCAGCTGGGGAAAACAGGAGATCCCCACTGTTTCTGCCCTGTTGGGAACTGGGGACCTTTCACATGTTAGGTGAACATGATAACCACTACAGTATGGAAACACACATGTAGTTTAGGAAATGCTAAGGGGAGTTCTTCAATCTGAAACTAAATGACACTGGATGACAACTCAGATATACAGGGAAGAATGAAGACTATTACAAATAGTAAAAGTATGGGTAAATACAAAACTATTATTTTCTCTTTACTTTTTGTAAGCTATATGAGTATATAAGGTGAAAAAGTACTACATGTTATTTGTTGCTTTATGGACTAAATAGACACATGCATGACAAGTCTTAAGAAGGGGGAGAAAATGGAAATACATACTGTTATAAGATTCCTGTATTTTATAAGAAGTAATTTAAAATTATTTCTAAGCAGACTGACTAGGTATATAAGCTATATTTTTAACATTTTAGCAACCACTAAAAAATGCAGATATAAATAACAGAGGTATGAAATAGCATTTTGAAATTAATTTGATTGATTTTAAAAGGCAAAAAATTGAAAGAAACAAAACTTCAATAAGAAAAATTTTAAATAGTAAAAAGCAGATCTAAGTGCAATTGTATCAATAATTACATTAACTATAAAAGACTTGAATCAGTAGTTAAAGACTGCCACCTGGATATAAATGAACTGTCTTCTGCATATAAAATCTTAAAAAGAAAACACAGATACTGAAAGTGAGAGCTGTCAAAATGCTTATTTGTAAACAACAAAAACAACAGAATATTGATATAATAAGAAATAAAGACAAGTGGTAGTTTTAGAGATAGAGAAGGATATTTCACCATTATAAAAGTCAGTGTATCAAGAAGATAAAATAATTATAAATATACTTGACTCAATAAAAGGGTTTCAAAATATATGAAGCAAAAACTGGAAGAAAAAATAAAAAAGACAAATCTACAATCTCGGCTGGGGACTTTAACACACATTTCCCAGAAAACAGAATAACCAGCAAAACCATCTATAATAATGTAGATCTGAACAACACTGTCAATTATCTTAACCTACATGACATTTAAAGAAAACTATAATGCTACAATTTCAGAATACATAGTCTTCTCAAAGCACATGGAAAAATAACCAAGATGGAGCATATACTCAGCCATAAAACTGGTCTCAATACAGCTTAAAAGATGGAAATATTTTTCTTTGACCAAAGTTTAAATTTAAAAATCAGCAAAAATAAGACATCTAGAAGTCCCAAGTATTTTCAAGTTAAATATCTTCCAAGTAATCTTCAAGGAAGAAATTACAATGGACATTAGAAAATATTTTGTAGTGGATAACACTGAATGCAACAAATCAGTATTTGAGAAATTCAGTGTAAACAGTGCTCAGAGAGAAATTTATAGTATAACATGCTTAAGTATTAGAAAAGAAAAAAGGTTTAGATCAAATTTTATATCAAACCAAAGATGCAAGTCATTGCACTAAACAGTAGGGGAAAAAAAGGAATTTAACCCAAAGTAATGAATTTAAGGAATAATTAAGAATAGAAGTAAATTATATATAAAACAAAATTAGAGACATATCAATGAAGCTGATCTTTGAAAAGATCAATAAATTGAATAATTATATCTAGATTTATCAGGAAAAAGAGATGACATTCAGATTAACAATATTAAAAATAAAAGACAGGTCATCACTAAGTACTTTATCAACATTAAAAGGATTATGAAGGAAATTTAAGGTTAACTTTATCTTAAAAAATTCAACTTAGATAAAATGGACACATAGTTTGAAAGACACTATCAAAGTTCACTCAAGAATAAATAGGTAACCTGAAACACCTGGATGTATGAAAATCTGAATAAGCTTTCCACAACAAAAGCAACAGGCCCATATACCTTCTTGGTTGAATTTTACCTAACACTTAAGGAAAACAAACAAATACGTACAAACTCTTCCAGAAAATAGAAGGGAGGTAGGGAGGTACATTTTCCAATTCATTAAAAGACATTATTGAAAAATATAAATATTCTTCATGAAAACAGATGTAGGAATTCTTTTAAAATTTTAGCAAATCAAGTCTGAAATCTGAAATATATAAAATGAATAATATATCATGACTAAGTGGGATTTATCCCAAGAAAACAGATTGCTTTAGCATTTTACGGTAACAATAACCCTGTATACAAGACAGCAAAAGAGACACTGATGTATAGAACAGTCTTTTGGACTCTGTGGGAGAGGGAGAGGGTGGGATGATTTGGGAGAATGGCATTGAAATATGTATAATATCATATATGAAACGAGTCGCCAGTCCAGGTTCGATGCACAATACTGGATGCTTGGGGCTGGTGCACTGGGACGACCCAGAGGGATGGTATGGAGAGGGAGGAGGGAGGAGGGTTCAGGATGGGGAACACATGTATACGGGCAGATTCATTTCGATATATGGCAAAACCAATACAATATTGTAAAGTTAAATAAAATAAAATTAAAAAAAAAATAAAATCTATTAGTGTAATTTAATATATTACCAGGTTTAAAATAGGATGAATAAAAAGCATTTGGTAAAAGTGAACAACTATTCATGATTGAAAACTCTTATCCAACTATAAAAAGAAGGTATAAAGGGCATCTCCAAAAACCCACAGCCAATGCCAAAGTTATCTCTCCCAAGAATCAGGATCAAGGCAAAAATATTTGCTCTTATAAATTCTATTCAACATTGTTTTAGAGGTGCTAATTATTTCAATAAGAAAGGCATTAAATAAATATGAACTGGAAAAAAGAAAACAAAATTTTTCCCTGTTTCATCATCAACATAGAAACACGATCATCAACATAGAGAAAATCTTAAGGAATGTACAAAAAGCTACTTACTGGTGTTAAAATTAAAAATAAAATGGATATCAAACTTGAGAATGCGCTGAGCAGACAAAACCATTTAAGCCATGTAAGGAAAACTAAATCTTGCTTATTTCATGAATGTGGGTAAAATTAATTTAGGGTTGTTTCTTGTAAATGCCTCTGATAGTCACAAAGAAACTTAAGCCATCTTCCTAAAAATGGTATAAGACAATCATTTTAACTGGTCCCTTGTATGGAATCCCACATTGTAATAACCAATCATTATAAAGGGAAAACAACTTCCTCATTTTCTCTCTATAAGCCATCCTATAACTTCATGCCTTTGAGCTATGTGTCAATTTATACTCCCATTTCTAGAACCATGATATGCATAATAAACACTTACTAAATACTATTTGATTTGGTGGTTTTTAATTTTGCTATTTCTGGATTTTTGTCACAAATAATGTTGTAAGATACAAATTCATCATGTAAAAAATTATTGTATTTACATACAGTAGCAATGAATTATTACAAGACAAATTTTTTTTCAAGTATCCATTAAGAAATATGAAATACCTTGGGATAAATTTAACAAAATATGTGTAAGACGAAGCCCCTGAAAACTCTAAGACATTGCTAAGAGAAATTTTAATAGGCCTAAATACTCTAGTTTTCAATCCAGTTTCCCAGAAGCTTGGAAGTCACCACTTACCAAAAAGTAACATGCTAAACAACCAATCAACAACTCTGCTTAGATCTATAAAAGAAGTGAGGTCACAGGGTAAACAACTGCCACTCACATTGTAAACACCAACAAGCAGATATAGACAATCACAACTTACAGGGACAGAACCCCAAGAGCTGAAACGTCCACAGGCGCCAAGGCTAGAGCAGGAAAGGCTAAAGTTATCACTGACTAATTACTGGAGGCTCAGTTTGAGAGTTAAAAACTCCAGAGGACCCAGCCATTGGGAGTGGGGCACACTTTTGTGCATTTTACCTCCAGGAGTCCTACCAAGTCCTCAAAGAAAATACTGAAGAAAAATCCCTCTTGAGCTTCCAGCAGGGAGAGAGGAAATGGGAACCATTTTGAAGTCAGAGCTTGCTGCTCTT
Source organism: Bubalus kerabau (assembly GCF_029407905.1). NCBI lineage: Eukaryota > Metazoa > Chordata > Mammalia > Artiodactyla > Bovidae > Bubalus > Bubalus kerabau. The sequence goes on along the minus strand of NC_073630.1, from coordinate 98,011,053 downwards.
AACAAGACTTGTCTCAGAGAAATGAGTTAACCAGAGTGTAATCAGCTGGGGCTTTAACAGAGCCTAATTAATTTGGGGGAAATGAAATACTCAACCCCAGCCCACTCTAGGCTTCCTGTCTCACTGAGGTTTGGGGTTTCTTCTGAAGTAAGCATCAGAACAAATCTTGTATATGGCAGTGGTGTTGGAATAATCAGACTGAGATTTTTAAAACAACTATGATTAATACTCTATGGTTCTAGTGGATAAAGTAAGCAGCATACAAGAAGAGATGGGCAATGTAAGCAGAGAGATAGAAATTCAAAATAGGAGCCAAAAGAAATGCTAGAGATCAAAAACACTCTAAGAAAATGAAGAAAGTATTTGATGGGTTCTTTTAGCAAACTAAACATGTCTAAGGAAAGAATCTCTTATCGAGAATATTTCAATAAAAACTCCAAAATTGAAAGTACAGTGAACGAAAAAGGATAGAATATCCAAGAATAGAGAACTGCAAAATGTATAACCTACACATAATGGGAATATAAGAAGGAAAAGAGGGAAAGGAATAGAAAAAAATATTTGAAGCAATAATGACTATTTCCACAAATTAATATCAGATGCCAAATCACAGATCCAGAACACCCCACAAACAAAAAACCCTACACATAGACATGTTGTTTTCAAATAAGAGAAAAATGAAAGAAAGCAGAGGAGGGAAAATATCTTTGGAGAATCAAAAGTAAGAAGCAAGAAGAGAGCTGAAATACAAGCAAAAAGAGAGTTGAAATAGTTAAAAGTACTGAGAGAAAAAAAAGCAACAAACTACAATTCTGTACCCTGCAAAATTATCTTTTAAAAATGGAGGAAAAAAAAGATTTTCTCAGACAAACAAAAATAGAGGAAATCTGTTGCCAGTAGAGTTACTTTGCAAAAAACTGTTATTAATAGAAGTTCTTTAGGTAAAAGAAAAATAATATGAATCAGAAACCTGGAACTACATGAAGAAAGAGCATCAGAGAAGGAATAAGTGAAGGTAAAACAAACGTTTATTTTCTTATTCTTAATTTAGCTAACAGATAACAGTTCATTCAAAACAAAAATAGTAGCAATGTATTCTATTATGTATGTCTATGTAAATATATGTATGTAAATGAAGTGAATGAACGGTATAAAGGATGAAAGGGAGAAATTAAGATTATTTTATTATAAGGTATTCATAGTACCTGTGAGGTGGTATAGTTTTATTTGAAAGTAGACTTGGATTCGGAGAAGGCAATGGCACCCCACTCCAGTACTCCTGCCTGGAAAATCCCATAGACGGAGGAGCCTGGAAGGCTGCGGTCCATGGGGTCGCTGAGGGTCGGACACAACTGAGCGACTTCACTTTCACTTTTCACTTTCATGCATTGGAGAAGGAAATGGCAACCCACTCCAGTGTTCTTGCCTGGAGAATCCCAGGGACGGGGGAGCCTGGTGGGCTTCTGTCTCTGGGGTCACACAGAGTTGGACACGACTGAAGCGACTTAGCAGCAGCAGCAGACTTGGATTAATTATAAAAGTATATTGCCAGCATGAGTTTGCTGGATGAGAAGTCACCTGGTATATACACTGCATTGAGACAAAGTCAAGACCAGAGAGGATTTGGCTATGGACTCCACCAGAATTTTGCAAAGGCTGATGGGGGATGGGGGTGGGGGCAAGATGTTCAAAGACTTGATTAGTATATTCTCTGGGGCCAGGGCTGAGAAAAAATCTCATTTGATTGGGGTCCATGATGTCAGGGCCAAGGAGAAAACTTATGTGTCTCTGAGACTGGTATTTAAGCAAACAAATAAGTATATTGTAGTTGATGAAAGTCAGATTTTCTTAATGTCCAAAAAGAAATTTATATATATGAAAAAGGAAAAGCTTAGAATAATCCTGTTATTTTAGATTGGAATTGAGGGTACCAGTGTAAATTCAAGTTTCTTTTTTTAAGACAAATAGAGATGAGAGATACAAAGATAAAGAACTAGAGATGGATATTTATATAAATATATGTGTGTTTATAAACATACAGATCTATGTATATGTATATATGCATTTAAAACATAAATATAAATATATTTCCTATGTATATTTCCTGAGAGGACCTAAAAGCAAAAATGGCCTATAGCAATGAACGTAGTTAGCACAGATTTTGGTTTCTAAATGCCACTCTTCACTAAAAAAAAAACAGAATTCCTTAAGGAGTTGGCTGATTTTAGGACTTAGAGCAGAAAAAGACTATGATAATCCTGGAATATCTTGCCTTGCCAGAAAGCAATGATTTTTCAAAAAAAAAATAAAGAGTGCATGTCAAGAAGACATTGGATCTGCCTGAAAGAACTCCCATGGACCAAATATGGAACAGAATAACAAATAATGAACATAAAAATTATAACCCTGTGAATAAAATGTATATCCTTGAGTTCATACTGATGTAACTACATGGTGATTAAATAAATGGGGAAGATCGAAAGATCTTGCTTAAAGTCAAATGTCCACCAACAATGTAGAAGGAAACCTGGAATTACAAAGTAATTGTTTGGCAACTATGAAAAAATAATTATTTCAGATAAGCATCATCAATAGATGCTAATATTAATTTGGTGAGGAATGGGATACTCCTATGGTCTCAAACATCTCTCCACAAATACTCATTAATTACTTATTTTTTAATAAGTACAAAATGCTTTTACAAAGGAAAAGCTTGGCAGAAAATACTTTAGTCAAGTAAAGTGTGCACCACCAGTAATGGGAAATCTTAGCTGAGTGTACCCCTGGTATTATAAACTGAAAATAATATAACATCATTCCTGTTGTATTCCTGCTTATTATTCATAACTTAAATTTAATCATGAAAGAAATATCACACTAACCTAAATGAGGGAGATTCTACAAAGCAAGTGACCCATGCTTTTCCACACACGTCAAGGTCATAAAACACCAGAGAAGACTAAGGAACTGTTTCCGATTGAAGGAGACTTAAGAAACATGAAAACTAACTCTAACGCAAGATTCTCAGTTGGATCTTGGACCTCTAAAGAATATAATCGAAACAAAAGGTGAAATTTGAATCTGATCAGTGGATTAGATAGTGGAATTATATTAATGCTAATTTCCTGATTTTTGATGGTATAGTTATACTGTGGTCATGTGGGGAAATGGCCTTATTTTAAGGAAATATACACTGATATACTAAGAGACTATATCAGCAACAATTCCAAATGATCCAGAAATAAGTAATAATAAGTATTATAGAAAATGAGAGAGATATGATAAAATGTTAATATTTGTGGAAGTTGAGCTTGTGCTTTTCTTGCAACTTTTGTATAAGTTCAAAAATATTTCCAAATATGAAATTTTTAAAAGGACACAGTATGTACTGAATACATTGAAAAAATGTAAAAACATAACAATCCAAATAAATGACCAGTTATAGAAAATAGAATAGGGGTCTCATATACAATTACCATGGTAACAAGAATGGTTGTATTCTCCAAGGGTTTTTTTTTGGGGGGGGGCAGGGGGGACCAGAAATGAATACGTATGTGTGAAAAACTAAAGAATACAAATTATTACAAAGTGCAAGTAAGGAACACTGAGGTGTAAGCTTCTGACAATCTCTAGCCTAGTGCCTCAGGAGAAGTAATTTACTTTCCTGAGCCTCAAGCTTAGTTACAAAGCAAAGGATTAAGCCATAAAGTCCTTATATTTCTAAAATCTATGATTCAACTGCCAAGGTTAATCATTTAAATCAAATTACTGTGACCTAAATATCAACTACGTATTTGACTAAGCAAAAATCAATGATAAAGCTTGTTGGACTACCATTTTCAGATGATCTTGCGTTTGATAACAGGGGAAAAAAATCTAAAAACACTTTCATCTGTAAATATATATGTTTGGCTGTTTTAGATTTAAAAATTCATCATTTTTCAACATATCACTGAAGAATCATGTCCTGTATTGAAGTCTAATAATTGCCTGAATCAAATATCTGGAAAAGTGATTATCAAATTGGTCACACTTAAATTCTTAACCCTTTAGTGCACTCTGTGTTCAATTAGGATAGCTGATTAGGAAATTACACTAGCAAACTCATGAGTTCATCATTCAGTAAACCTCTCACCCTTGCTGGTCATCTTACCTGTGACTGTCCTCAGTCACAAGATAACTGAGTGATCATGAATGGATTTATTACTGCAAATTCATCACCAATAGAAAAATATTCACAAAGCACACTCCATGCTCAGCGGCCTAGTGATATCATTTTTCTGTATGAACACAGAACATCAAATTAAGTTTCTGGTACTTTTACGTATGCTATTAATCTCAAACTACTCTTCTTTGACTTCGTAATCAGCTCAAATTTTAAATATCTGCCAATACTGTTGTCCCTTTTCATGATAAATACCTCCTTAGCTTTGTTACTTTTTTGAGCAGAATTGGGAGGCAGAAGATATTCTGCCTGTGTTTCTAGTTCTCCCAAATTTGTAACCTAGGAGAAGGCACTCACCTTTTCAATCATCCATGTGTTGCTGTGTCAGCAATCCAGGACACAAAGACCATTGTGAGATCAATACCTTGGACTCATCATGAGAGTAATATGTTCATCATATTTTCACAAGAGCAGTAACTTCCATAAAGCTGAATTTTTAAGTAGGATGTTCATGTGTTCAAAAGTATATTTTGAAAGCTGACTAGACAAAGAAATGAAGAAACAAACATGTGGTTTGAAATTCACTCTAAATCTTCAAAAAGTGATCTTTTTTGAAATGCTCCCTCCTGAATGTGGCTGCTAATGTGAGTAAATATTGGGAATCAGAAGGCCATGTATTTACAAGAAGCAGCTCCATAATATTCCAAAGCAGCTTTGGAAGATCTAAAGCACAAATCTTTACATTGAAGGTATGCACCTCTAAAAGAAACCAGGCTCTGGAAACTTGTGGAGCCCTAAGATGAACCGGGGATGGCATGGTGATTGGTTATATGGGATACAGTTCAGATCGTGTGGGTTCTCATTCCCACTCTGTCAGAAGAACCCTAAGAGACAAGCATATAAAAAAGGAAAGACCTCATTCTGCTTGAATATTACATTAACCTGTGAGCACAGTGCTCCCTTGGTCAGCTTTTTCAGGGCTTGCTGGCACCTCAGCACTGCTGACCTGGTAGGTCTGATTATGAATGATCAATGTGCCTATTTGCAATAAAACTCTTTGCACAGATCTGGACCCTCAGCCCTTATTCAGTCATGCAGATAATAACGGCAGTTCAAGGCACTTGCCCATAACTCCAAGCTTCATTAAACAAAGGGAATGTCACCAAAAGTCCCTTTAACTGTCTTTTTGCTGCTAGGCAGGGAAAAATTGGCCATTCTGAGAAAATGGAATTTACAGTGTTAATAAAATAAAGATTTGTATATCCCTGTGCTCTGTTTTGCACATCTTTCTTGAGCTTCTGGTGTTAAAATCCACCATTTTAGTGGGGAGCAGAGTGAGAAATATGAACAAAGGATGCTGTGTGCCTGAGGTCAGATTCTGCTTCCGAGGAAATATTTCAACAGAATTTTCAGGTCTGTGACAGGGAGTGGGGTGTTGCCACTCCTCCTCATTCATTACAGACACAACTAGTGTTAGGCCGCTGTCTCGAAGGTTTGAAGGTGGGGGAGGTCCCAGAGAAGGGCAGTGTGGCGTTTTGAAAAGAGGGTCTCTCTGTGGTGCACTGAGGCATGCTGAAGTCTGTCCACTTGCTAGACTCTGGAAGGGTGTGAAGTTTGGGTTATCCATTTTCTCAGGCAAAATATATTAACAGGTCACTGTTGTCTGTGGGAAGTGTCAGCAACAGAAGTTCTAATAAGAGACGGTCATCTGAGACACAGTCCCCTGTCACCTTCTTACTCATGCCCCTCCCATGAATTCACATTCCACTATACACCTTTGCCATCATTCCATCATCCCAATACCTACAGTAGTTTCCCTAAGTGTTTAGAATGCCCACTCACCTTTTTATATAGTCCTCTCCTTAACTTAAAACTAGGCTTTCAGGATATCCTTAAATATTTGTTTTCCTGAATAACTTGCTATGATTTGAAACTCAGAGGAAAATGTAGTTTTCAATGTCAAAATAATCATAGTCGAAGTTTGGGTTTCTTCAAAATCAACTAAATGTCTGTTTCTGGATAATTGATATCTGCACTTCAACTCTTAGGCAATACCAGTTCAGGAAAAGTGCGAACAAGGGAATCTTCATGCACTATTGATGGGAATGTAAATTGGTACAGCCACTATGGAAGAGAATATGGTGGTTCCTTTAAAAATTGAAGAAAAAAAATAGAACTACTATATGATACAGCAATTCTACATCTGGGTATTTTTCCAAAGAAAACAAAATATTAACTCGAAAATTTATATTCACCCCCATGTTCACTGCAACATTATTTACAATAGCAAGATATGGAAACAACTGAGGTGTCCACCAAAGGATAAATGAATAAGAAAAGGTAGTGTGTGTGTGTGTGTGTGTGTGTGTGTGTGTGTGTGTATTATTCAGCCATTAAAAAAATGAAACCTTGCCATATATGACAACATGGATGAACCTTGAAGACATTATGCTAAATGAAATAAGTCAGACACAGAAAAACAAATATCATGATCTCACTTATATGTAAAATCTTACACACACACACAAATACACACAGAACACAATGGTGGTTGCCAGAGATGGGGGTTAGGGAGTGAGCAGAATGTGTAGAGGTAGTCAAAAGGTATAAACATCCAATTATAAAATAAATAAGTCATGGGGATATAATGTACAGCATGGTAACTGTAGTTAATAATATTGTATTGCATATTTGAAAGTTGCTAAGAGAGTAGATCCTAAGAGTTCTCAAAATTTTGTTACCAGGAATAGTGACAAAAAGTTAACTAGACTTATTGTGGTGATTATTTTGCAGTATACACATATATTGAAACATTATGTGGCACATCTGAAATTAATGTGATGCCGATTGCATCTCAATTAAAAAAAAAAAGAGAGAAAACTGGAAAAATGAGAAATTATTCTGTGCAATGAATAAACACAGTCAAAAAACTTAGAGAAATTAGGCTCCAAATAGAACACCTTTCCACAGAAAGATTTTTGTCCTCAATCATTTGGAAATATTTTTTAGTGCTATGACCTATAATAAGTAGACTTAAGGTCAGAGGTATATGTACTTGACCATGTAGAATATAATAAGACCAGTTGTTTTGTGTTAATTCACTACTAAATTCTAAGAAAATAGACTCTCAAGTTTTCATGCTGATTAAAAATTGAGTGGTGAGCGCCTTGCACAGAGCAGTGGTCTGCAGAGCAGCCCTCTTTGCAAGCAAACAGCATTCCCTTTTGAATCCCTCTCAAATTATTAGAACTGTCTGCCTGCTCATGCAAGCTCAGTGCTTATTTATGCCTCCAAGTCACCTTGCAACAATTTTGTATGGGAAGGGAAATGTGGCAAAGGTCCAAAAAGAGTAGAGAGGAAGAGAGTGTGCCTAATTTCAGTGCCTATGAAATTAATTTAGAATTGTGGTGCTGGACAAGGCTCATGAGAGTCTCTTGGACAGTAAAGGAGATCAAACCAGTCAGTCCTAAAGGAAACAGTCCTGAATATTCATTGGAAGGGCTGTTACTAAAGCTGAAGCTCCAATGCTTTGGCCACCTGATGCGAAGAGCTAACTCATTGGGAAAGACCCTGATGCTGGGAGAGATTGAGGGCAGGAGGGAAAGGGGGAAGCAGAGGATGAGATGACTGGATGGCATCACCGACTCAATGGTCATGAATTTGAGCAAATTCAGGGAGATAGTGGATGACAGAGGAGCCTGACATGCTGCAGTCCATGGGTTCCAAAGAGTCAGACGTGATTTAGCAAGTGAACAATAACAATGAAACTCAAAGTACAGAGAAATATTATTCCCAAGATACTCTCCTGAAAAAGATGCCACACAAAGAATAACTGAAGGAACTGAATACGATTGGCTCAAAGGAAAAATTAAGGAAAGCCATTACAGTTACATGCGAACATTTGAAGGTCATCTTCAGATGGGGCATATAGATTTTTTTCTATGTTTATCTGAAGGTCAGAAATGGGATTAATGGGTGAAGGTTGTCAAGTAAGAGATTTTGTTTCAACCTAAAATTAAATTTTGAATCACTAAAACTACCAAACTATGGCTTGCTCAGGAGGTATGTACTTGCTATACCCATCTATGAGAGACATTTTAAGAGACATTGAAATGGGTGAGAAGTTATTCTTAGATGACCTTTAAAAATACTTCAAACTTCAAGAATTCTGTACTTCTATGATGAGGTGGAAACTAAGAAAGTTTGTGAAGTAAGCTAACAAATAAAAACCTTAACAAGCAATTATTTACTCCTTTAGTGCCATGACCAACCTAGACAGCATATTAAAAAGGAGAGACATTACTTTGCCAACAAATGTCTGTCTAGTCAAGGCTATGGTTTTTCCAGTAGTCATGTATGGATGTGAGAGTTGGACTATAAAGAAAGCTGAGCTCCAAAGAATTGATGCTCTTGAACTGTGGTGTTGGAGAAGACTCTTAAGAAGACGCTTGAGTCCCTTGGACTGCAAGAAGATCCAACCAATCCATCCTAAAGGAAATCAGTCCTGAATATTCATTGGAAGGACTGATGTTGAAGCTGCAACTCCAATACTTTGGCCACCTGATGTGAAGAACTGACTCATTGGAAAAGACCCTGATGCTGGGAAAGATTGAAGGCAGGAGGAGAAGGGGACAACAGAGGATGAGATGGTTAGATGGCATCACCGACTCAATGGACAGGAGTTTGGATGGACTCCGGGAGTTGGTGATGGACAGGGAGGCCCAGCGTGCTGATGTTCATGGGGTCACAAAGAGTTGGACAGGACTGAGTGACTGAACTGAACTGAACTTAGTGTCATCTTTAAGGCAGACTTCAGTCTTATTTGTTCTTTTCGGTAGGGTATTCATCTCTCGTAATCAGTAAGATGATATGAATCTTAATTTATGAACATTAATTTTGCTTAAAGAAACTTGAAGAAATGTCAAGACATGAGAGTACTCTTCTGTAAAGTGATTCTATGGAAACTCCTCATGCCATTAAGCTGTCTGGGTTTAAATTACAGTTTCTTGGCTGTTTGAAATAGTTTGATAATCTCAACTCATTTTGGATGAGAGAAGTCCGCTGTTCTCATCTTAAAGCTCAGGGGTAAGATTTTAATATTATATCCTCCTCTTTCCTCCACACTCTTCCAAGGCCTGAGAAGCTTCTGCCCAAACCATCTATTCAAACAAAAGACTCACTGAGCTATTCAAAGCTCCATCTCAGGCACTTAAGAGTTTTGTGCTATTGTACAACTGTATGATTACAATACTCTTTTGGATTCTGTGGTCCTGTCTGTTCTAATATACCTCTCACTAAAATACATGCCTTTAGTATTACGGCCTCTTTTTCATTGTTTTTTTAATGAAAATTATAAAATTTTCATTATATAAAAAAACCCAGAGGCAGCTCTGGGTTTGGTCTATTTTACTTCAAACCATATTATAATGTCCTTGGCCTGCACTATTGGGATTTTTTCACTATATTTCTACTAGGATATAAATGCTTGTAGGTGAAATTGCTTTTATAGATAGATAGGAATCATATTTTATAATTTTTATATTTTGTTTTTGTATTTTCTATAACATTTGGCACTATGACTTGCACACAATAGATGGTCAACAAAGATATGTGAAATTCAATTAGACTTTTTTTCCCATGCCCAAGAAAGTGTTGCCTGAAAAAGTAAAACAGTGAAATAATGACATTTATAAAATATAATGCACTGAAATTATCTTTTGATAGTTTTCATTCAACATTAATTGACTGATTTGCTATTGACTGATTTGCTATTGACTTCTATTAAAAGATTTGAAGTATCTGATCATCTACCATTTAAAATCAACAACTTTAGTTCTTCAGAATGAAAGAAGAAGAAAGCCTGACTTAAAAATGTAAAATCAGTTTTTGAGCAATTTCATGATTTCCCTGAATGAATGTTGCATCATTGAGTCTCTAAATATTTTCAACAAAAAGAAGCCTTAGCAACTAATAAGTCCAACTTTCTGAAGTGAAAGATAGACTAGTTTACGTTAGGGAAAATTTTTTCTTTTATTTTTAAACAAGAGGACTAAACTCTTGGCTAGATTTTTTAAAAGTGAAGGTATGGCAGGGACGGGCTACAGTCCATGGGGTCGCAAAGAGTCGGATACAACTGAGTGACTTCACTTTCATGTTCACAAAAGAGCAAGGGTCTTCCCAGATGGCTCAGTGGTAAAGAATCCTCCTGCCAGTCCAGGAGACTTGGGTTCGATCCCTGGGTCAGGAAGATCCCCTGGAGAAGGAAAGGGCAACCCACTTCAGTATTCTTGCCTGGGAAATTCCATAGACAGAGGAGGCTTGTGGGCTACACCATGAGGTCTCAAAAGAGTCAGACACACTTAATGACTGAACAACAACAACAACAAAAGGGCAAGGCCTTTATTTTCCTCAGAGTCCAGGAGATATTGACAGTCCCCCTTGGCATAGCCTGAGTTCTGCTATGAGGGTGGAGTTTGCTCAGAGGGTAACAGACAATAATGATTTATGGAGGACACTTACTACTGTTTCTCTTGTTTCCATCTGAAAAAAGAAATTTTCACTTTATTCCCCAGGGCAAACCATGGAAGAGATACTCAGGCTCTCCCTCAACTCACTCCTCTAATGGAAGAATGACTGATCTAATTGATAAATTGGAGAGAAGTAACGAAGTCCATTCGACTCAGCATCTTCTGGGTCCCTCTTTCAGATCCTGCTTGACTACAGGGTACAAGCTTTTGAACCTCTTCTCCCACATGAGAGTTTAGCAGTTCAAGACCTGTCTCTGCAAGGAGGAGCCTATAGTTCGGAGGAGAGAAGAAAGGTTATAATCAAATGATATATTAGTAAGCCCTCTCCAGTCATAAATCTAAAGTAATATTCACTAATTCAGGTGTTAGAAGTAATAAGTATTTCTATTTGTCTGGCTCCTATGTCCTATCTTACAGTTGTTTCAATATGTGCAAGAAGAAAGAGACAGCAGAAGAGGAAAAGTCTCCATTTTTAAGCTCATGTATTTAAAGCTCATGCATTTTTTAATTTATATATAAATTATACAACTATAATTATAAGCTATCCTTTGAAATTATAATGATTTTAAAGCCAATATGGAAAATTATTAGATAACTCACCCTCTAAGTTTTCAAAGTTAAAATAATGTGTATTCAGTTTTTATATTGTTCCTTTTAGTGTAAAAGAAAAATTTGAACTGCTATAGCTAAACTTGGTATCCATTTCTTATGAAGCAAATTTGTATTGACCAGTATATTAAATGTGTATATATGAATTTATAATTTGGGGGTTTGGACAGTAGAATAGTTTTATTGGTTTATTTATGCTAGCCTCATAATGAACACTATTTCTCTTGCTATGGGAGATATTATTCCCAGGCATACCACATCTAAAACATAATCATATACTTAATCATCATATTAAATAGTATTTTTGGATAGCTTTAAAATATCTTCACTTATATTCTATTCTGCCCTTTCAGCAGCACCATAAGTTGAGTAGGGCAAACAGTTTTATATATTTTTAAAGATAAAAAAATTCACAGAGAGATTATGTGACTTCTTGAAGTTACTCAACCAGTAGTAAAAAAGCTAATACTAGTATCCAATTGTCCTGCCTCATATTGCTAAACAATTTTTGTATATTTATTATATCCTTACTTACAAGGGCAGTATTAGTTTCAGGTGACTAAAACACTATGATTTGATCTTTGTTTGGCTTCTGAAAACATACTCATTCAAAGTAATTAAAAATATTTATTGAGTATCTAGCACATGGTTTAGCAAAGAACACCACCAATTATTAGTAATGGAAGGCTCTGAATGTGTTAGGATAGATGAATGAATGGATAGATGGATGGGTGGGTTAAAGGATGGATAGATATGCAATTAGCACAAAAATAAAAGAACAAGTTGTAACTCCTAAGGAGGACAGATGTAATACACAAATAGTTAGAATTCATGTTGATAAGTGCTTAGCAGAGACAAGTACATTGTGCTAGGAGAACAGACGACAGAACAAATCATTGTGCCACATTTCGAGATTATTCTACAACTGTTGTATCATGGACCCATTGAAATGTTCTCTATGCTGTAAAGAAAAGAATTGGAAGTAATGAAGCATGAAAAGCCCATTGTCAGAATTTTTCTAAGAAAGATACCTTAGAATCCATAAAAATCAACAAAGAATCTAGGAATTTGAAATCCCAAAGAACTTAAATGAAAAACCTAGCCCTACATGTTTTTTATTAAAGCAGTGACATCCAGAAGGGGTGGAGGGCAGAAGGGAGATGTGTAAAGTCATATACATGTATTTTTAGTAGTAAAAGAAAGCATTGAATCAAGGCATTAACCAGACACATTGCTAACCTTGACATGAGTTGCTGATGAAATGGCCCTTAGGATAAACAGCACAATTGGCCTTATTTTGACCTGAGTCAGCAGGAGCTTTTAGCAGCAGTTCTGTCATGTAAATGCCCTCTTGAACAAGAACAGAACACATTGTTCAAGTTGCTCAAACAGAGCTGGCAGGTCACTAACTGACACAAGAGAACTTGGGTAGAGGCAGAATGGGGAGAGGATCTCTTTCAGGAGTGCTGATTGTTAAGGGGATTTAACAGAGTGAAAGGAAACTGTTCTGGGAAATACAATGTTTGAATCCAAAATACTTTGGCACTTTAATCGAATATGCTGCTTAGGAAAAAGCAGTCTGCACCCCAACACCTGCTGGACCTAATGGACTCTGAAATGTTGTTTCAGAATTAATCAAGTCATTTAAAATCATAGCTGCAGTCTCCATTCACTACTCCTGTGCATAAATGTGCTGATCCCGATACTAATCCATGTCGGGTGACTTGAGCAATATATCACCATAATTGCCATTTTAGGGCTGCAAATTGGAGCTAAAATAACCAGATGCAAAAGAGATGGCCGTATCATACTCTCAAGATGGATCTTCAAAGTTCAAGGAGAGTTCAAGCATGGAAGAGGCAATAGAAAGGGGTCAAGTGTAAGGGGATTGTTCATGTTCGAGAAGAATTAACTTTACAAATATATTGTTTCTGAGGTGGTAATTGTCCCATCTTACAGTTATTCATACCTCATTTACTCGTTGCATTCTTCTCAAGCATTTAATGAAATGAATTTGATTTTGACAAAATATTCTATTTCAAAATTGCCATTAATTTTCAAGATTTTTTTTTATTCTCCTGTAAATTATCTGTTTTAAAGGGATAGAGACTAAATTTTGGAAATCTAATATTTCCCTAGCTAATCTTCTGGGAAAGGTCCATGTCAGTTTCATATATTTCCTTCCTAGCTTAGTCAGTTAAATCACTGAACTAAAAGAAGTCACCAACATTGCAAACATCCCAAACTCAAAAGATCAGGAAAGGATTCTGTCTCCTGTGAGTGAAAGGAAGGCAGTTTTCTAGCTTATCTGTCACAGTTTCTAACAAGGGACAGTAAAAGTAATGCAAATAAAAGCTTACTATATAGTTCTTTGTTTGTATAATACTGAGACAGATTTGGAAAACTGGGAGCAAAAAACAACTCCTGTGACTACTTTAGTAGCAAAGTTACTTAAAAGAAGTTCATTCTTACTTTTTGCTTTGGTTAAATCACCACACCCTTGATATCATTATAAAATAAATCACCATAAAAAGGGAGCACAATATACTACCTTTATTTAAAAACCCAAGTTTGCTAATATAGCACTCAGGAATCAACCTATTTGTTTAATACCTCTTTTCTCACAAACTCTTGTGCTCCAGCTTCTGTCATAACAAATGGCTCATGACAATTCAAAGAACAAGGTTTGTTTAAGTCTCCAAGCCTTTTCAAGTGTTCTTTCCTCAATAGAACATATTTCTCTTCCATTTTTCTCCATCTAGTACACTTACAGTCATTCTTTAATACCCAGCTGAAATGTCACCATTTTTGTCTCCTAGCCATCCCAACGCAGGGTAGTTAGATTTCTTTTTTTTTTTTTGGCTTTCCCATAGTGAAGGATGCAAGCCTCCACTACAATCACTTATTACAACATATTATGCATATGTTCTTTATATTTTCTTTGTTTCCATCACCTTCAATGACACAATGAGGTAATAGAGTAAGTAAACTAATTTTCATAATTGTTTGAATGATACATTAAATGTAGATAAAAGCAGTTTGCAAAATTATAAAGCATATTAAAATTGGAGTTGTTTTGCTATTTATAATTTCTAAAAGTAAATAATATATCACAATCTTTAGATCTAATATAGCAACCATCAGGATAGGGTGGATAAAATATTTGAAGAAATAATGTCAGAATTTTTAAAAATTTGATGAAAATTATAAACCTTTCACTCTAAGAGGGTCAATTAAATACAAGCATAGTAAACAAATTAAACAATATCAAGGCATATCATAATTAAAATGCTGAAAACTAATATTAAAGAGAAAATTGTAAATGCAGCCCAAAAAAAAAGATACGGTACATAAAACAGGGGAACAAAGATAAGAATAACTTCAAATATAAAGAACAATACAGTCCAAAAGACAATGCAATGACATTTTTAAAGTGCTAAAAGAAAAAATATGGTAAAGCTAGAATAGAATTCTGTATCTGAAAACATCATTAAAAAAGAGTAAAAAAGTCAGCTACAAGGACACATTGTACAATAGAGGGAATACAGCCAATATTTTATAATAGCTATAAATGTAGTAAAACCTTTAAAAACTATGAATTTCTACATAGTACACTTGTAACATATAATATTGTACATCAACCATACCTCGGTAAAAATAAATAAATAAAACACAAAAAAGAAAATAAATATATCTTGGGAAAAGCCAAACCTCAGAGAATTTTGTTGCATCAGGCTTCCATTAAAGAAATGTTAAAGTAATTCTTCAGCTAGAGGAAAATAAAACCACATAGAAAATTCAACATACACAAAGACATTTATGCATGCCAATATGGAAAATGCATGTTAAGTCTAAAAAAAATTTTATCCATTTTTAAAGTTTCTTTAAGAAATAAGTAAAGATTTTAATAATAATAATATCTTTAGATTTGCAATATGGAAGAAAATAGCACAATAATATAAAAAGGAAAAGGGAAATGGAAGTATATAGCTCTAAGATTATTATAATGTGCATAAAATGGTATACTATTATTTGAAGGTAGATTATAATAAGGTTAACAATGTACACCTAAGTGAAATAAAATAAAGATTGCTAATAATACAAAAATATATATAAGAACAAACATTACAAAATAGTCAAACTAATTCAAATGGAAACAGGAAAATAACAAAGAGGAAAAGAGAATATATAAGACAAAAAGAAAACAAATAAGATAATGGAAAAACTAACCTCCAATGATGTTAATAATTATACTACACACAAACTGCCTAAAATTTCCAAAATTTTTTCTCAAACTGAACAAAAAAGCACGACTAAATCATACACTATTCATCAATAAATGAACTTACAAAGACATGGATTAAAAGGACAAGGACAGAAAAACAAAAAACATGCACACATTAATTAAGAGAAAACTGAAGCAGCTATATCAATATCAGGAAAAGTACATTCCAGGAAAAGGATATGACAGAATAGACATTTCAAAATGACAGAAGTGTCAATTAGCCAAGAAGAAAGAGCAATAATACTAAATGTGAATATTCTAAACAGTTCTTCAAAATATTTAAAAGAGAAGCTAAAAGAACTTAAAAGAAACAAATCCACAATAACAATTGAAGATTCCAACACTTCAGTAAATTGGTGGAAAACATAGACACAAAAAGTGAGAGTAGATATGACTTGAATAACACAATCAACCAACTTGACATATCTGATATTACAGAATACTCATTCCAACAAAGTGTACCTGAATAATTAAAAGGACTGAAGTCATACAGAGTTTGTAGTCTGATCATAATGGCATTTTTTTTTCATTGAAGTATAGTTGACTTACAAAACTCTTAGTTTCAGGTGTACAACAAAGTAATTCAGTTGTACATACACATATATCTATTCTTTTTCAGATATTTCCCCCTTATAGGCTACTATAAAATATTGAGTATAGTCCCTTTTACTGTATAGTACCTTGGTCCAGGACTTCCCTGGTGGCTCAGATAGTAAAGCATCTGCCTACAATGTGGGAGACCCGGGTTCAATCCCTGGGTTGGGAAGATCTCCTGGAGAAGGAAATGGCAACCCACTCCAGTATTCTTGCCTGGAAAATCCCATGGATGGAGTAGCCTGTTAGGCTACAGTCCATGGGTTGCAAAGAGTTGGACACGACTGAGCGATTTCACTTTCACCTTGGTCCATGTTGGTTATTTTATATATAGTAATGTGTAACCCCAAATTCACAGTTTATCCCTACCCCCTCTCTTTCCTTTTGCTAACCGTAAGTCTGTTTTGTGTCTGTGGGTCAATCTCTGTTTTGTATATAAGTTCATTTTATCACTCTTTTTTGATTCCATATAAAAGCAATATCATATGATTTTTTGTCTTTATCTCTCTGGCTTACTTCACTCAGTAAGTGATATTCTCTAGGTCCCTGAATATTGCTGCAAATGGCATTATTTCATTCTTTTTTATGGCTAGATAATATTCCATGGTATATATATTCTACTTCTTTATCCATTCATCTGTCAATGAGCATTTAGGTTACTTCCATGTCTTGGCCACTGTAAACAGCGCTGCAGTGAACACTGGGGTGCATGGATCTTTTTGAATTATATTTTTCCCCAGATATATGCCCAGGAATGGGATTTTAGATAATGTGGTAGCTCTAATTTTAGTTTTTTAAGGAAACTCCATACTGCTTTTCATAGTGGCTGTATCAATTTATGTATCCCACCAACAATGTAGGAGAATATTCTTTTTTTTCCACACCCTTTCCAACTTATTTGGAAACACAAAAGATGCCAAATAGCCAAAGCAATCTTGAGGGAGAAAAATAAAGCTGGAGGAAACAGGTTTCTTGACTTTAGCCTATAATACAAAGCTACAGTAATTAAAACACTATGGTACTGGCACAAAAACAGAGATATAAACAAGTGAAAAGGATAAAAAGGCCAGAAATAAACCCACAGAGTTATGGTCTATTAATGTATGACAAAAGAGGCAAGAATATACAATGGGAAAAAGACAGTCTTTTCAATATGTAGTGCTGGGAAAGCTGGACAACTACGTGTAAAAAACGAAATTATAACATTCCCTGACACAACACACAAAAATAAATTCAAAATTGATTAAAAACCTAAATGTAAGACTGGGGATACTATAAAATTCCTAGGGGAAAACATAGGCAGTACACTCTTTGACATAAATCACAGCAATATCTTTTTGGATCCATCTCCTGCTGCTGCTGCTAAGTCGCTTCAGTCATGTCCAACTCTGTGCGACCCCATAGACGGGAGCCCACCAGGTTCCCCTGTCCCTGGGATTCTCCAGGCAAGAACACTGGAGTGGGTTGCCATTTCCTTCTCCAATGCATGAAAGTGAAAAGTGAAAGTGAAGTCACTCAGTCATGCCCGACTCTTAGCGACGCCATGGACTTCGGCCCACCAGGCTCCTCCGTCTGTGGGATTTTCCAGGCAAGAGTATCTCCTAGAGTAATGTAAATAAAAACAAAAATTAACAAATGGGACCCAATAAAGCTTTTGCACTGCAAAGTAAATCATAAACAAAATGAAAAGATAACCTACAGAATGTGAGAAAATATTTGCAAATGATGCAACCAACAAGGGATTAATCTCCAAAATATATAAACAGCTCATACAGCTCATTATAAAAAAAAAGTCATGATATTAAATCAGAAGTCAATTAAAAATACTAGGAAATGCCCAAATATTTGGAAACTTAAAAATACTTTTCTGAAAACCCCATGGATCAAATAAGAGAGCAAAAGGTAAAATTAAAAACTGCTGCTGCTGCTGCTAAGTCGCTTCAGTCGTGTCCGACTCTGTGCAACCTCATAGATGGCAGCCCACTAGGCTCCTCTGTCCCTGGGATTCTCCAGGCAAGAACACTGGAGTGGGTTGCCATTTCCTTCTCCAATGCATGAAAGTGAAAAGTGAAAGTGAAGTCGCTCAGTTGTGTCCGACTCTTAGCGACCCCATGGACTACAGCCTACCAGGCTCCTCTGTCCGTGGGATTTTCCAGGCAAGAGTACTGGAGTGGGGTGCCATTGCCTTCTCCAAAATTAAAAACTATTTGACCTGATAAACTAACTATAAGACACATCAAAATTTGTGAACTGCAACTAAAACTGTGGTTAAAGGAAATTTGTTGGTTTGACTTAAATGCTTATGTTGAAAACAAAGAGCCTAAAATTAAACTATCTGCAGCTCCACCTTAAAAAGAAAACACTCAAACAGAATATTAACTATAAAAATTTAGGGGAAAAAAAGGAAATAATACTGCTACATTAAATCAATCAACATATAAGTGAAAAACAATAGACAAAAAATAGAAAACAAAAGCTGGTTCTCAAAAAAACTGAAAAACCTCTAACTAGATTAAACAAGGAGAGGGAACAAACAAGTGAATTCAACCATTTATATGGAAAGAACAAATTACTTGAAAGAGATAAATTACATTACTGACACAGAACAGCCCTACATCTATGGTGGAACTTAAAATTGTAAATAAAAATTTCCTCACAGATAAAACTACAAGCCCAAAAGTTTTACTAGTTGAAATCTGGCAAAGAATTAAGGAGGAAATAATTCCAATGTCACAGAAAATATTTTAGAAAATTAAGGAGAAGGGGACACTTCCAAACTCATTCTATATGGCCAGGATTACCTTAATACCAAACCAGACAGAGATATTACAAAAACAGGACACCTCAGTAGTAACTCTCATGAACATAGATACAAAAAAAACCCAACTTAATATAAAATTAACAAATGAAATCCAGCAACATTGAAAAAGTTAATTTATAATGACCAAGTAGGGTTTATCCAAAGAATGTATAGTTGGTTTAACATCTGAAAATTAATCAATTTGCTTAACAAAACTAGGGTAATAGGAGCACAGACTTTAGGCAAGAGGGCTCAGTAGCTCTGGCTTAGTTGTTCTGAGGCATATGGAACCTTCCCAGACCAGGTATCAAACCCATGTCTCCTGCCTTAGCAGACAGATGCTTAAATGGGCTTCCCTGGTAAAGAATTTGCCTTCTGTACAATGCAGGAGATCCAAGTTTGATCCCTGGTTCGGGAAAATCCCTTGGAGAAGGAAATGGCAGCCCACTCCAGTATTCTTGCCTGGAGAATTCCATGGACAGAGGAACCTAGTGGGCTACAATTAATGGAGTTGCAAAAAATCAGACACGACTAAGCAACTAACATACACACAGGGCATCAAAGAGAAAAATAATACAGTCATCTTAAGTGACTTAGCAACAGCAACAAATAGATGAGAAAATCCATCTAGCAAAATTCTACACACAATCATGATAAAAACCACCAACATATTGGAAACAGAAGAAACTTCCTCAACCTGACAAAGGAAACCCATTTAAAAAATTGTAAGTAACATTATAATAGAGAAAGATTGAGCACTTTCTCCCTAAAATAGGAAGCAAGGTGAGGATATTCTCTCTCACTAGTCCTGTTTAATACTTTCCCTACCCTACTCACTGCAAAGATGTAAGAAAACAAAGTAAAATAATACAAAAAGGATAGAACAGTCTTATGGACTCTGTGGGAGAGGGAGAGGGTGGGAAGATTTGGGAGAATGGCATTGAAACATGTAAAATATCATGTATGAAATGAGTTGCCAGTCCAGGTTCGATGCATGATACTGGATGCTTGGGGCTGGTGCACTGGGACGACCCAGAGAGATGGAATGGGGAGGGAGGAGGGAGGAGGGTTCAGGATGGGGAACACATGTATACCTGTGGCGGATTCATTTTGATATTTGGCAAATCTAATACAGTTATGTAAAGTTTAAAAAAAAAAAAAATCTACAAGTGAAAATCCCAATAAAGCCAGGAAGATTTAGTACACTAAAAAAAAAAAAAAAAAGGATGCAGAAGGGAAAGGAAGAAGTAAAATTGTCCCTACCTGTGGCTGTGAACCTAGACAACCCTACAGAATCTGAAAAAAAAAAAAAAAATTAGTAGAACTAAAAAGTGATTTTAGCAATTGCAAAATAGAAGGGCTGCATACAAAAATCATGTGTATATTTAAATACTTTCAGCAAACAATTAGAAAATATTATTTAAATTTTTTTATTTATAATAGCATTAATCTATTTAACAAAATATATGAACTATTTTTGTACAGTGACAATAGCAAAAAACACTGCTGAGAGAAATTAATGAAAATGTAAAGAAAAATTTTTAAGTGGAAAATATACTATGATTATGGATTAAAGATTCAATATTTTAAGATGCAAATCTTCCCCAAATTGATCTATACATTTGACGGAATCCCAGAAAAGATTCCATCAGGCCTACTTTGTGGAAATTTAAAAATGTATACTAAAAATTATAAAATACAGAGAAACAAAACACAAACACAGTTTTGAAAAAGAATAAAGGTGAAAGACATATACCATCTCATTTCAAGATTAACTGGTAAAGCTATCAAGAATCAATACAGTGATATTGACATAATGTACAATAAACAGACTAGTTAGCCTAGTAAAAGAACCATAACCAAATTAATTTTTAACCCCAGTGTCTAAGTAATTTGACAGAAAGGAACAGTCCTTTCAACAAATACTGCTGAAACAACCTAATATCAAAAGGTAGAAATGTGAATCTTATCTATTATGTCATACAAATTTCAACCTAAAATGCATTTTAAACTTAAAAGTAAAACTTAGAGTTATAAAACTTCTAACAGAAAATATAGAGGAAAATCTTCATGACCTTTTCAGTCAGGTTTTCTCAGGTAGGACACAAAGTATTATTAAAGAAAAACTTGATAAACTAGACTTCATTAATATTAGAACTTTTGGCATTAAAAGTTTTCCATAATACAAAAAGAATTAGTACAGCTCAATTCTAAAAATAAAAAAAAGAATAACCCTATTTTTTTTAATGGGCAAAAAAATGATGACATTTTGTAAAGTAGCTATGAAGTGAAAGTGTTAGTAGCTCAGTCCAACTCTTTGTGACTCCATGAACTGTAGCCCTCCAGGCTCCTCTGTCCATGGAATTCTCCAGGCAAGAATACTGGAGTGGGTTTCCATTCCCTTCTCTATGGGAACAGCTAATAAGAACATGAAAATAGATCAACAGAATTTATACTTCAGGTCAGAAAGGAGTTTCAGAGAAAAGATTTTTCTTCATGCATGAAAACTATAAAGCGAGGCATATAAGTAAAATAGTAGTTCTCAAGACACTGGAAATCAAGCAATAAGAGATCAGCTAAGCTAACAAGAGGACTTTCCAGATGGCACTTGTGGTCAAGAACCTGCCTGCCAATGCAGGAGACATAAGAAACACAGCTTCGATCCCTGGGTCAGGAAGATCCCCTGCAGAAGGGCATGGCAACCCACTCCAGTATTCTTGCCTGGAGAATCCCATGGACAGAGGAGCCTGGTGGGCTACAGTCCATGGGGTTGCATAGAGTTGGACACTGGAGCCTGGTGGGCTACAGTCCATGGGGCTGCATAGAGTTGTTAAGTGAAGTGACTTACCACACAGTCTAACAAGATTAGCCCTATGATGGCTCCAACATAGCTCTTGGTGAAAATGTGCAAGTTGTAAGTCTGCAAAGGTCAAGAGAGCCAGATATTGTAGGGAAGAGTACCAGAGAGAAGAGAATTGTGAAGACAGAGAAATTTAGAGATCTGAAGGAGGCATCCACAGTGCTCAGGATTTATAAGAAATCTCTAAATACCAGAGAGAAAACATGGAGAAACATTAAAAAGAACAATCCCTGGGATACACACAGAGCCAGAATTAATGTTTGCTCTCATCTGACACAGTGTAAAGCTTCATATTTCATGGGCATTTGGTAGAATATTCAGAAGTGTTTTTCCTCAGAAGTGGGGTAAATTAGCAACTGACTGAATTGTATTTGTCAGAGTTGGACACGACCAAGAAACTGAACAGCAACAAATTGTATTATGATCATGTTTTACAAAGCCTAAGAGCAAGAACTGAAAGAATCAAGCTCTTTCCAAGTACCATAACACGAATGCACAAATATTTAGAAATATTTATAGGATTACAAAACATCCAGGATCCAACAAGTTAAAATTCATAACTCTGGCCTCAAAATGGAAATGAAAAGTCATGCAAAGAAATGATCATAATGAGAAAAGTCAATAAACTGAATCCAAAACAAATATGACACAGAGGATAGCTTATACAAGATATTAAAGTTATTATAACTATATTCAGTATGGTCAAGAAGCTAGAGAAAAAAAAGGCATGTTAAGTAGAGATATGAAAGATATATTCTTTAAAAGGAACAAACTGCATTTCTAAAGATGAAAACAATGTCTGAAATGAAAATACAATTGTTAGGATTAACAGAGTAGACATTGGCAAAGAAGAAATTAATGAGGGTGAAGACATAGCCAAGAAAAAAAAAGCTATCCAAAAGTACTAGTACTAGAACTAAACATTACTTGCACTAAACATGAAGTACATCATACCACTGGAAAATAGGTTGGGATAAACACGAATGCAACTACTAAAATAATACAAAAATGGTTATAAATAACAATAAAACAA
This sequence comes from Bubalus kerabau, assembly GCF_029407905.1. Classification (NCBI taxonomy): domain Eukaryota; kingdom Metazoa; phylum Chordata; class Mammalia; order Artiodactyla; family Bovidae; genus Bubalus; species Bubalus kerabau. The sequence continues at coordinate 97,988,180 of NC_073630.1, read as the reverse complement.
AGGCAATAAAATTGGATCATTAAATAATTTTTATTAATGCAAAAGCAGAGGAGAAGAACAAAGGGAAAAAATAACCGAGAAAAAAAAATCAACATAGCAGAATCAACCCTAATGTAAATAACCTAGAACCTAAATGTTGCAAAAGCAAAGATTAGCAGATTGGCTAGAAAAAGATCTAACTACATACTTCCCATAAGAAATACCTTTTATATATCAAGATATACTAGATTTAAAAGATGAGAAAACATATACCAGGATAACACCAATCAATCAGAGGCATGCTGAAGTAGTTGTATTAATATCAAAGGAAATTTCAGAGCAAACAATATCACCAGAGATATAAAGGATCATTCTACAATGATGAGAAAGTCAATGTTCTCAAAGGACAAACCAATCCTAAACATTTACTAACCTAATAACAGTTTCAAACACAAAAACTAAGAAGAACTGCTAGGAAAAATAGGTAAATGTACAATTACAGGAGATTTCAACTAAACTCTCAATAATTGATAGGCCAAAATTAAGGATATAGAAGACAAGCCACACTATTAACAAGATTGGTATACTTGGCATTAATAGAGTGCTCCACCCAACAACAGCAGAATATGCATTCTTTTCAAGTGCATGTGGATCGTTTACCAAGACAGAAGTGTATTCTGGGTCATAAAAAATGTCTAATAAATTTAGAAGATTTCAAGTCATATAAGATATACTGTCTAACCACAAACAGATTAAATTAGAAATGTTTAAAGTATCTGAAAAACTCGCATATAACAAACTTCATGGGTCAAAGAGGAAACCAAAAGAGAAATTAGAAAGTATTTTGAATTGAGTGAGAATGAAAAATACAGTATCAAAATCTGTAGGATGTTTCTAAGGCAATACTTGGAGGGAAATTTATAGTACTAAATGTCAATTAAAACAGAAGATCTCAAATCAATGATCTCAAGTTCCTCAGAAGAGGAACAGCAAGTTAAAACCAAAGTAATTTAAAATTTAAAATAAATAAAATAATAAAAATCAGAGGAGATATCAGTTGAAAATAGAAAAACAATAGAAAAAATCATTACTTTTCAAGTGCTTCTTTAAGAAAACCAATTAAATTAATAAACTTCTAACAAGACTAATGGGAACAAAAAAAGATACCACAGTTGCTAATATCAGGAATGACAGAGGCAATTTTGCTGTAGATTCTGTACATATTAAAAGGATAATAGGAAAACAAAACAAAAAAAGGATAACAGGGACTATGATAATAACTTTATTCTAGCGGATTTGACATCTTATATGGATAAATTCCTTGAAAGGCACAACCTACTAAAATTCCCTCAAGGAAAAACAGATAATCCTAGTATTACAATATCAGCCAAGAATTAAACTTTTAGTTAAAATCCTTGACACTAAAATATCCCCCATTTAGACAGCTTCACTGAGGAATTTTTAAAATATTTAAAGAGGAAATAATACCAGTTCTATACAAACTCTTCCAGCATACTGTATAAGACCAGCATTTCTTTAATACCAAAACCAAAATAAATGTACTTCAAGTAAAGAATGATACAGACAAATATTCTTCATAAAGGACTTCATAAAGATTGTGTTGCCCAGGACATGTAGCAGATATACTTTTTGGTTAGTATCTATCACAGACATGGCACCAGAATCAGTGAGTACTTTGTCAGACATGTGTATAGTTGACTAACCTGTATTGAGAAAGTATCCATAATCATTCACTGAAAAAAATCTTTAAGAAATTAATTAATCCAAGTAGATTTCCAAGGCTTTCAGTTTTCACATAAGCATTAAAACATCAACCTCATTCTTGCTGAAACTTGCTTTAAACAGTAAATCTGAACAACATAGAAAACTATGACCCAGCAATCCCACTGCTGGGCATACACACCGAGGAAACCAGAATTGAAAGAGACACATGTACCCCAATGTTCATCGCAGCACTGTTTATAATAGCCAGGACATGGAAGCAACCTAGATGTCCATCAGCAGACGAACTGTGGTACATATACACAATGGAGTATTACTCAGCCATTAAAAAGAATACATTTGAATCAGTTCTAATTAGGTGGATGAAACTGGAGCCGATTATACAGAGTGAAGTAAGCCAGAAAGAAAAACACCAATACAGTATACTAATGCATATATATGGAATTTAGAAAGATGATAATGACAACCCTGTATGCGAGACAGCAAAAGAGACACAGATGTATAGAACAGTCTTTTGGACTCTGTGGGAGAGGGAGGTGGGGGATGATTTGGGAGAATGGCATTGAAACATGTATAGTATCATATAAGAAATGAATCGCCAGTCCAGGTTCGATGCAGGATACAGGAAGCTTGAGGCTGGTGCACTGGGATGACCCAGAGGGATGGTATGGGGAGGGAGGTGGGAGGCAGTTTCAGGATTGGGAACACGTTTACACCCGTGGCGGATTCATGTTGATGTATGGCAAAACCAATACAATATTGTAAAGTAATTAGCCTCTAATTAAAATAAATAAATTTAAATTAAAAAAAAAGAGATGTTATTCCAATGAAAAACTTAACAAGGCTATGGTTTTTCCAGTGGTCATGTATGGATGTGAGAGTTGGACTGTGAAGAAAGCTGAGTGCTGAAGAATTGACGCTTTTGAACTGTGGTGTTGGAGAAGACTCTTAAGGGTCTTAAGGAGATCCAACCAGTCCATTCTGAAGGAGATCAGCCCTGGGATTTCTTTGGAAGGAATGAGGCTAAAGCTGAAACTCCAGTACTTTGGCCACCTCATGCGAAGAATTGACTCATTGGAAAAGACTCTGATGCTGGGAGGGATTGGGGGCACGAGGAGAAGGGAACAACAGAGGATGAGATGGCTGGATGGCATCACCGACTCAATGGACGTGAGTTTGAGTGAACTCCAGGAGATGGTGATGGACAGGGAGGCCTGGAGTGCTGCGATTCATGGGGTCGCAAAGAGTCGGACACGACTGAGCGACTGAACTGAACTGAACTTAACTGAATCATTCCTCATCAAGGTACAACTTCATCAAATTAGAACTTTTCTGTTCTTTTTAGTTTCATAGTTCCAACAAATGATAGTTTAAGACTGTAGACATAAACAGTTAAGGGCTTTTTTCTAGTTCCTTTCTTCTATCATATATTTACAAACTTATTTTAAAATTAATTCAGCTACAAAGATCAAGGAGGGGGTAACAGATTTTCATGTCTGATGCTTGCACTTGCTCTCACTCTTGCTCTGGGTTTGTGTGTGTGTGTGTGACAGAGAAACAGAGAGATCATTGGCTCCTGTATGTCAACAGAGAAATAATGCTTAGAGGAAAACTTGATGTGGAAACTGGGTCAGAGGCACAAAATGACATGTTTATAACAAGGCACAAACTGTGAACTACAGTAGAACTTACCTCATCTGCAGGATTTTGTCTTTTTCAGCCTCAGTATAGTTTACACGGTAAGTCCCCTACGTATGAACCTTCAGGTTGTAAAACTTCAAAGATGCAAACATGCATTTGTATGTTCAGTCGCATAAGTAGTTCATGTCTCTGGCGTACATTGTCACATACATGCATCCTCTTTTGTGTAATTTACTGTATTATTGCTGTGCAACATGAGGAGCTTACTAATGAAGACTTGATGGAATTAGAGGCCCAGAGAAAGGATGAAGAGAGACAAGAGGAAGAAGAAACTGAAGAACCAAAGAGCTTCATGATTCAGGAAATGGCAAGGGGATTTTATTTATTTGAGGAGGCAGTTAGTTTCTGAGACATGCATGCATGCGTGCTGTGGATTCAACAGTGTCCATCTCTTCGTGCCCCTATAGACTACAGCCCACCAGGCTCTTCTGTCCATGGGATTCTCCAGGCAAGAATACTGGAGTGGATTGCCATGCCCTCCTCCAGGGGATCTTCCCAACCCAGGGATCAAACCTGCATCTCTTATGTCTACCTGCAATGGCAGGCAGGCTCTTCACCACTGGTGCCAATGGGACCCCAATACAGAACAGTATATGATGGTTGCAGCAGTCATTCAGAATGTAATCCAGTGCTACCAAGTCATCTATGAAGAGAAAGAGTTCCTACCTAGATATCACTGAATCGCTTTTTCAAGAGGGTAGATAGAATTGAATCCAGCAAGAAACTAAAACCTATGCCATCAACGGCAGGCTTGAGTGAGATTGCAGCTTGCCCTCTATTTCCTACTGTTAATGGTTCAGTGGCAAAGAATCTGCCTGCAGTGCAGGAGACCCGGATTCAATCCCTGGGATGGGAAGATCCCCTGGAGAAGGAAATGGCAACCCACTGCAGTATTCTTGCCTGGAGAATCCCAGGGACAGAGGAGCCTGTTGGGCTGCCGTCTATGGGGTCGCACAGAGTCGGACACGACTGAAGCGACTTAGCAGCAGCAGCAGTACTGTATTACTGTACTGTTCAAGGTACTGCACTAGAAGATTAAAAACATTTCATTTATTTTTGTGCTTGTTTGTTTTTTATGTATTATTTGTATGAAAAGTATTATAAACCTATTACAGTATACCAGTTGTGTTATATATATATATAGCCAGTTGTGTTAGTTGGGTACCTAAGCTATGTTAGACTTACAAGCAAATTGGACATATGAACCTGCTTCTGGAAAGGAACTGGTTCATATGTAAGGGACTTACTGGATTCAATATTAAATGTCAAACAAGCCCCCTATGACATTGTGGAAAACTCATCCTACCTTAAAAATGGCAGAGTCAGTGGCTCAGAGAAGTCCAAATGAGCCGGGGGAATGCATGACAGTTGCAGGTGTGAAAGACAGAGAAAAAGAGAATTCGAAGATCATTCCTCTAAGTGCAAAGAGCCAATGACGCTCCTAAACACAACCAGCCCTTTTGGCAGCACTTCTCTATGTCAGGTGCGCAAAAAAGTTGCCTGTAGTCTGTTTAAAAGAAAACTGAAAGAAAAAATAAGTGAGCCTCTGAGTGAAAGGGGAAAAAAAAGACATTTAATTAAGTCATGGAAGTGTTAGTTACGTCATGTCTGACTCTGTGACCCCATGGACTGTAGCCCACCAGGCTCCTCTATCCATGGGATTCTCCAGGCAAGAATACTGGAGTGGGTAGCCTTTCCCTTTTCCAGGGGATCTTCCCAACCTAGGAATCAAACTGGGGTCTCCTGCATTGCAGGCAGATTCTTTACTGTCTGAGCCACAAGACTTAAAGCCCAGTTAAGTCATAGAGCCAAGGAAGAAGAGGTTTCCAGTTCCACCTATAACAGTGATTTCTCTGAAATTTCCTAGTTACACTTGAGACCATCTTATTGTGTCGTGTGTGTTAGTCGCTAAGTTGTGTCTGACTCTTTTTGACCCCATGGACTGTAGCCCACCAGACTCCTCAGTCCATGGAGTCCTTCAGGCAAGAATACTGGAGTGGATTGCCATTTTCTTCTTCAGACCATGTTATTAAAAGAGTGTTAAATAACTGCAATATTTTTGTAATCTCTGAGAAGAAATTAAATCAACATAATTGATACAAGTATTCATATCCACCTGTGCCTATTCTTTGCTTTTTTAAGAGATAGTGAGTTTAGGTAGAATTTCCCTGAAATAACCCATGCCACTTTCAGGCACATTTGGTCTCCTAGAAAGGAATCTATATTTTACCTCCATGAGGTATGTCTGTGGGGGTGGAAGAGAGGGCAAGAGGGTGACTTGAGATAATCATTACTAAAATGTTTTATTTGCACATGATAATTTCTCCTTTCATAAATATCAGCAAATATGCTTCTCTCCCCTCTCCCTCTCCCTCTCTCTCAGGATATCAGGCAGATAAGAGTTATCAGTAAAGGTCATCCTCAATTTCTGTACAGAAATGATCTGTCTCCGGTATGTAATAAACATTTATCCATGCCTTTATTAGCTATATTGAAGCTGACAGTTCTGTTAAACCATTTTCTTTCATTTTGCTAGGTCATGACGGTTAATGCTGCTAAAAAATCTCATCACTGCTTTTGATCACTGTATTGTCTTCCCTGTATTATCAGAATTTTGTGAAGGTAAGCACTGGCTGGAATGACCTATTAAAGTTACAGCCCGTTGAGTCTCTGGGTTTTTTTTTTTTTTCTTCTTCTTCTTTTTCTTCTTCTTTTCATCACAATAAAAAAGCAAAGGAGTACAAAGAATAAATTTTCCTCAGGAGGTTATATTTAGTTGGGTAGTTAGCATATTCAGTCAACTCTCAATTATCCATAGCAAGAGGGAACTAAAGTATCAAATATAAATGAAAATCACATATAATCCAAAATTTTCTTTTTAGCTGAATCTTTCACCAGTGTATTCCTAGGATCTAAAAGGACAACATCACATTTTACTCAAATCTCTTTCTCATCTCCAGGTGTCAGTTTTCAGGAAGTTAGATGAATAAAAAGCAAAAGCCAGAAGAACACACCCATTAAAAAAAACATCTCCAGACAGTTGAGACGTGCAATGGAAAAAACATGATGGAGGGGGCAGTTTGCATCTGTGCCTTTCCATCTTCTATCCCACACAACCTCTTCTCTTATTTGAAGCAATTTTTAAGAAATCCTTGTTTTTGAGAACTGAAAAATGACAAAATAGCCATAAATACCTGCCTTTGTTAATGGATCAGAGACCTTATAGATCTCCCCAAAGGTCTGTTGTCAGTTTCAAAGAATATAGTTTCAGACAAAAATGTAGTTCAAACAAGTTAAAAATTCAAATATGTTTCCTTTCAGTTAAATAAATATTTACCAAGTTCTTATTGAATGCCAGGCAGTATGGAAAACTCTAGGAATACAAAAATATGAATGACTCATTTGAGCTCTTATGTAGTTAGAAAGGAAGAAGTCACAAAAACAGATATATGAAATTGAAAGAGTGATATCAGAGCACAGAGAAGAAGCATCTTCCCCAGCTCAGGAGATCCTGGAGGATGATGAATTCCATACTGGATCCTGAAAGGCCAGCACAGTTATCCAGGTGAAGAATAAAAAGACAGGGGAAGGGCACTGTGAGCAAAGGGAATATTGTGAGCTAAGGCACAGATGTCTGACACAGTTCTGTGTATTCATGGAATAGCTGGGATCTCCGGCTTGTCACAGCACAGTAATCATAACCATAGGGAAGAGAAAGCGAAGGAAAAGGCAACTGATAAAACTGGAAAGCGGAGGAAAAGTCCAAATCTTTGGCAGCTATGTAAGAAACTTTAATAGTCCTTCCAAGATAAAGTAACAACCAACATGACCCTAAGTTCCATTACCTGTTTGTTCTTTCTTTTAGTCAACAGCTAACCACTTTGCCTAGAGAATCCCAGGGACGGGGGAGCCTGGTGGGCTGCGGTCTATGGGGTCGCACAGAGTCGGACACGACTGAAGCAATTCAGCAGCAGCAGCAGCAGCAACCACTTTCAGTGTTCACTACAGGCCAGGCACTGTCCTAGGTGCTGGCGATACAGTGGGGGGAACAAAACCAAGAACTGGACTCATGCTGTGCTCATTCTGATGGGGAAGGAAAGACAAAAGATGACCACAAAACAACAAGTTATGTTAGGCGGTGGTAACATGTCAAAGCCTATTTAATCTCTCGTCTCTAAAAAGAAAGGTTGAACTAAGAGGACAGGGATGTGAGCCGAGGAGCATGGTGAGCTGTTTCATAAAGAATGGTTGAGGCAAGGACTCCCTGAGAAGGGGATAGTTGATCAAATGCATAAAGGAAATGCATTGGAGGGAACTACTTTTAAAGCAGAGCTGATCACACAAGCAAAGATCCTGCAAGGAGAGCGCAGATGGAAAGCTGAAAAGAAAGTGAAGGGGACAGTTTGGAGCAGAGGAGGTCAGGGGATGGGTACAGAAAGATGTAGACTGTGACTACACGTGGGGCTGTTCAAACTTTCATAAAAAAAAATATTTATTTATTTGGCTGCACTAGGTTTAGTTACAGCACGTGAACTCTAGGTTTTAGTTACAGCATGTGGGATCTGGTTCCCTGACCAGGGATCGAACCCCAGCCCACACCATTGGGAGCTTGAAATCTTAGCCACCTGGCCACCGGGGAAGTCCCTGTTCAAACTTTTTGAATCATGATCTAAAATACTACACTTTACATTGTCACAAATCTATGTGTTTTAAAGACAGATTGAAAGCGAGATATTTTTTAAAGTTTCAGGAAATCATATTATATGCAGTATGCTCCGTTCTTGTCAATTCAGCTTCATCTTTTAAGAAATTCTGGTTACAATCCATTACATTTATTTTACAACCTATTAATAGATCACAACCCACAGCAGGGAAAACACTGGAGCAGGGTCATATAGACTATAAAAATGTGTTCTTTATAAGGTAACCAACACCTAGCCCAGAATGCCCTGGTGGCTCAAACAGTAGAGAATCTGCCTGCAATGCAGGAGACCCAGGTTTGATCCCTGGGTTGGGAAGATCCCCTGGAGAAGGGAATAGCAACCCACTCCAGTATTCTTGCTTGGAGAATCCCATGGACAGAAGAGGCTGGCAGATTTCAGTTCATGGGATGGCAAAGAGAAGTGACTTCGCAGAGCACAGCGCAGTGTGTATTGTTTCTAAAAGAACTGAATTGGAGTTCAGAAAATCTAATCTTTATTCTGTAGAATAATGATAATTGCTAAAATTAACATAGTTCCAGGCTCTGTTCTAAGCATTTTGCATCAGTTCAGTTCAGTTCAGTTGCTCAGTTGTGTCCAACTCTTTGCGACCCCATGAATCACAGCACGCCAGGCCTCCCTGTCCATCACCATCTCCCGGAGTTCATTCAGACTCACGTCCATCGAGTCGGTGATGCCATCCAGCCATCTCATCCTCTGTCGTCCCCTTCTCCTCCTGCCCCCAATCCCTCCCAGCATCAGAGTCTTTTCCAATAAGTCAACTCTGCATGAGGTGGCCAAAGTACTGGAGTTTCAGCTTTAGCATCAGTCCTTCCAAAGAACACCCAGGGCTGATCTCCTTTAGAATGGACTGGTTGGGTCTCCTTGCAGTCCAAGGGACTCTCAAGAGTCTTCTCCAACACCACAGTTCAAAAGCATCAATTCTTCAGCACTCAGCTTTCTTCACAGTCCAACTCTCACATTCATACATGACCACTGGAAAAACCATAACCTTGACTAGACCGACCTTTGTTGGCAAAGCAATGTCTCTGCTTTTGAATATGCTATCTAGGTTGGTCATAACTTTCCTTCCAAGGAGTAAGCGTCTTTAAATTTCATGGCTGCAATCACCATCTGCAGTGATTTTGGAGCCCCCCAAAATAAAGTCTGACACTGTTTCCCCATCTATTTCCCATGAAGTGATGGGACCAGCATCTTGCATACACAGTATTAATTCATTAAATCCTAACAACAGCCCTATGGGAGAAGTACAAGTACTACCCCTAAAACCGGAAACTGATGCACAGAGAGAAAACAACTCACCATAAGCCCTGCACTGCAAAACCCTGCATATATTAACTGACTTCATCTTTACAACAGCCTTATTTTAAAAATAAGGTAACAGAGGCATGGGGAGGTATAAGTTACTTTCTGTCACAACCAATAATTGGTAGGGCTGGGACTGAGCCCAGAGCAGTCAGCATCAAAGTCCACGGTCCTGGAGACCATGCCATTCTGCCTCCTTTAGCTGCAATACCTGAGCCACTATGAAATACGAAGATGCCAAGTGAGGCTTTAAGGAAAACGTGATCTCAGGAGAAAACAGCGGCCCCGCTATACACATTCAGCATCAATCATTAGATGACAATTTTAATATCCTTACCACCAAGGACTTAGCAAAGATAACTTATGGAAATTTTCTCTTATACTTTCCCCAATCAAACTCTCTACTAGTATTTTTAAATTATCTTGAGGCTGAATTATTTCAGTTATTAATGTCTCTTTGAATCTGCTTTTCTACTTCTCTGAGACCCAAGCTTGGAACACTGTGCCTTTAAAAGTTAAAAATGCAGTTATCACATGGGATAATCTATGTGTCTATTTCACACCTCATTTTTAAAACTGGTAACGATATCTTTTGGTGCTCATAGAGAAAGAGACACATCTAGACACATGTATATCTCAGCATTTATACCTCTTATTAAACAGGAAGAATTTCCCTTAAGCTCTTCTTCAGCTGTTGTTTGCTTGTCCAGCACTTTACACAAATATGCATATACACATACAAAGAAAGAGTAGGGTGTTGCCTTTGATGGTCTGCTCCTTAACCTAAACTATTCTTTGTCATCATGATTACAGATCATTGGTCAGGACCCATTTCCTAAAGAGTCTTTGTTCTCCATGGGGACTCAGCATAAATATACCATACCAATAATAATTCGTGTTCAAATGTTCTATCAAATCGACTTGGAAATGAAAGTTGGTCATGATAACTCTTCACCATCTTGAGTACAAATGCAAACAACCCAAGTGCACAGATACAACAATGCCCTCTGAACTTCATGTGTGAAGTCACAGGACTCCAAAACAAGAGATGAGGCCTTTGTGGTCATGGGAATCTTAAAGAGACATTTCAAACCACAACCTGGCATTTTTTAATGAGCTCACATTGGTTAAAATTTACTCTAGAGTATGGGCAATAGAAAACCACCCCTTTATCAATAGATAAAGCCATCAAACTAATCCTAAAGGAAATCAACCCCAAATATTCATTGGAAGGACTGATGCTGAAGCTCAAGCTCCAATACTTTGGCCACCTGATGCAAACAGTCAACTCACTGAAAAATATCCTGATGCGGGGAAGGATTGAAGGCAGGAGAAGGGGGCATCAGAGGATGAGATGGTTAGATAGAGTCACTGACTCAATGGACATGAATTTGAGCAAACTCCGGGAGATAGTGGAGGACAGAGTAGCCTGGCATGCTACAGTCCCTGGGGTCTCTGAGAGTCGGACATAACTTAGTGACTGAACAACAACAACAACAAAACCTTTAAGTTTCTAAAATTAATTCAGCAGTTGAAAAAAAAAATAACTAAAGTATCCACTTTCCCATGGTGATGTGGTATTTTAAGCCAGGCATTTTTCTGTGAGAGCTTCCCACTGTTTGGATCTTAATGAATAAAAACAAAGGACCAAATGCTTAACAGCTCTACTAATATTTCTTGTTCTTTTCAAAAGTAGGTCTTGGAGACAACCCATGATAATCAAAACCCACATGGTGGTCAGGTCGTCCTAATTTAACACTACACTCTGCTACATCCGTAACCTTGGATAAGCACCATTTCACAGTCTAAATCAGTTCCACAAAGAAGAAAGCATATTAATCTTTTTTTTTTCCTTTTCCCTCTCAAAAACACCCTGGAGCTCACCATAACAACTATCCTCCAAATGTTTGTTATAGGACAGTGTTACAGTATAAAAATATAACAAACCCTTTCATGTGATACAGACTAAGACAAATCCTCCTTATAGTATATTCTGTATCACACTATGGCAAGATACAGCTGAGCTCATGAGTCTATTTTCAAATGATAAAGTCTTAAAGACTTCAGGAAGGTTATCCCCAGCACTGATACCAGAACAAAAACAAGAGTAGAAATTACATGAACGATAATCAGTCTCTTCTACTTAGAATCTTTAACATGACAGCTTCAAATCCTACCTGATATTGAGCAGAAATGTGGGAAAAAGTTAAATCCACTGCAAAAAAAAAAAGTATCCAGTCACAAAGTACAAGACAAACAGAATGGGGTATCAGCACGTGGCAACTCCAATATATCTCGTCATTATCATTTAGTGGATGTGTCTTCCCTATTTTTCAGCGAGACACCTAGTCAATAAGAAGAAAAACTATTGATCTACCAACAAGTTTAGTGCAATCTTGAAATAAATTCTGTTCAAACCCAGAAGCCTCCCTCCCTGTAATAGTTAAATTACTCACTCCCATGCAAAACACAAATCCTACCCTTAGGCTATGATCAGCATGATCTTTTATTTGAAGTCTTACAGGCTGTTCAAGGGACAACCCTGATGGTTTGGCCAAAGAGAAACAACACATCGAGTAGCTCAATGCGGGCCAAGCGAAATGGAGCCTCCCAGTGTGAGGATATTAAATTATGACGGCTGCCACAGGGGGCACAATTGTTAGCGGCCCCCTCCCACTTATGGCCTTGCTCCTCTCTTCCCTGCAGCGAGTGTTCATTGTCATACCTAATATTCAAATGCTTTGATAATGATAAGATTGTCAAGATAATAGCAGGAAACTTTCAGTAGAAACTCAATTTTCCAAAGCCAGCTGTGTTCTCTGGATGGTTCTTCCTTAAGAAGCCGCCTTCAAAGAGCAAATCTTTTCCCATGTAAAAATCAGAACAAAGCTTCTATTATATGGAAATACACATGCACAGGGTCTAAGTTTAGGAGTACAAACGTACATCAGCAAGTCAATACTACACATGATCAAGAGACAGAATGCTACAGGAGAAAGCGAGCCCAAGAAAGCAGACAGGATGAGAAATAGGGCAGCAGAATGGGACGAATCTTTCTTAATCTAACATTCTGTTTGGGGCAGGAGGGTGTTTTCCCCTATCCAGAGAGTTTTAAGTGGGTGTACGAAGGCGACAAGCTCTTAAATCAAGGAAGGATCGCCCATGTGGACATTATTGATGGCACCTTGTTAGAAGAAGCACTTTGGGTTTCTTTCGTTCCTTTCATTTGCACGACATTCCAATCAATAGACCCAGTGAGGTGGGGTGTAATGTGGTTTTTTTGGAAGAACACTGGTATTGTTAACATGTTCAATATCTGTATTTCTTAAGGTTGATTCAGGAAACCTTGCCCTTTTGTCCCAATCAAATAATGGTTTTAAGGAAGCGCTACCCTTTGGCTTTCTTTTCTCAGTCAATGCTATTTGGTATACAGCCATTTTAAATAAAAAGTTTCAATGGATTGGAAAAAAAAAAAAGCAGCAGCTGGAGACTAAAGCCCTGCAGGTGGCCGCTGATAAATACAGTATTGTAACTTGCTGGCGTGAGCCCTCTTAAAGTGTTTTGAATACAGGTCAAAAGGCTTGACAAATTCAGGAGTCAATTTTAAATTATAATCTACATGCAAGTAAATCGTTACCCATGCCACCCAAAAGGATTTCTCTTTTCTTTGCTGGTTACATAGGAACAGACAGAATTTCATTCACCTTTTACACATAGACTTATTTCAGTGTATTCATTTCATTATAACCAGAAATGCATGGTTATTCCAGTCACTTTATATCTTAAAACAATAGTGGCCAATTCTTTAAGGAGGTATAACCTATATTTTAACTATATATATATGAGAAAGAATATCCTTTAAGTACATTTTTTCTCTTTGGGGTATTTTTTTAAACCATGAGAAGAAAAGCACTATAGAAAGACACAGAATTGCTTATTTCCATTTTGACATCATTTGGGACCAACAGGTACTCTACCTGGATTCATCTCATTTGGCCACCTTTACCCTATGGTTCTTTGTCCTCTAGCACTCATGCTTCTCATTTCACAGAATTAGCATATTTCTTCAGAAGTATTGTCTTTTTATATTTGCCCTCTCTCCATATTTAAGGTTAAATTTCCCAACACCAAGGATCAGGTCTTTTATTGACTTTTGGCATATCCCAAAGCAAGCCTTTCTCTGTTTAATGTGAATGTTTAATAAAAAATAATAAACAATAAAGAATAAATAAGATTTAAGAAGGCTATAGAACAACTTTCTAACAGTGGTCTTATTTTTCAGATATGTTGCCAGAGAAGGAGAGCTATGTTATATAATTTTGAAGTGTTTGATTTTCCAAGGATGATTATGTGAGTGATCAGTCTCTTCAGTCATGTCCGGCTACAGTCTGACTCTTTGTGACCCTGCCAGGCTCCTCTGTCCATGAGATTCTCCAAGCAAGAATACCGGAGTGGGTTGCCATTTCCTCCTCCAGGGGATCTTCCCAACTCAGGGATCAAACCCGGGTCTTCTGCACTGCAGGCAGATTCTTTACCGTCTGAGCCACCAGGGAAGCGATGATTATATATTCTTTTATAGTAAAATCACAATAAAATAAAAATAAAATAATTTTTAAAAGAAGGAAGATCTGAAGAGGCACATTAGTCCTCACCTTGACTGACCCAATTCAAATACACTATCACTTTATTAATCAATAGCACAATTGAGGGGCAGAGGTAGAGATGAAAAATTGTTACAGATCTTGCTGCATGTGGGAAGTGAGGAGTGTATATCTTCTAATCTGGGCCTTGACTGAACCTATGCAAATGGAGAAAAGAAATGGTATTTTCTAAAAAGGAAGTGGAATACCATCTCACCATCCTCCATCTACTAATAATTGCATTCATTGACTCAACAGAATTTTTTTAAACATCTACTCTATGCCAGGCATTTTTCTGGGCACTGAATACCACGGTCATCACTGAATCACATTCTAGTTGGGGTAAACAGACACTAAACAAGAAAATTTTAAATAGGTCATAGGGTGATAAGCATCTTTGGAAAAAATAGAGAAGGGTATGTCAGTGGATGGTTAGGATGGTTGCAGTTTCATAGACAAGGCAGAGGGAGATGACATGAGGGAGGTAGCAAGGACTGGAACACACAGGGACCAGTGTGCCCTATGTGTCAGTAAGCCTGGCTTCTTTTTTAAGTAATAAAAGAATTCATTAGGGCCTTTAGGCAGCAAATGATGTGATCTTATATCCACTTGAGGAATCATTCTTCTGCATGAGAGAAATGGTAAGAAGAGAGACAGGAAGAAATATAAATTTGAGAGACAAAACATTTTAAAATGTATTTATCATGGGACTGCCTGAGACTACCTCAAGAAAAAGATACACTGAGTGGAAAGGAGGTCTAAGGACAGAATCTGTGAATGTTTAGTTTGGAAGAGGAAGCAGTTGGGATCTGTCTGACGCTCTGGCTCTCAAGTCATTGATCTTAATGCCTCGGGTAGCAGAAGTTTCCATACCTGGACACTGTCTGTGAAGTAGACAATTCCTCACCCTCCTGCCTGGAGCTGAAGAAAGAATGAAATGGGTAATGATTTTCCAATGCTAATATTTGCACTGAAGAGACACCATGGACAGGGAATACATACTTGAGTTTCTTGACCTAAGAGAGTCTGGTGATTCATAGATGAAAGGCTAGATTCGATATTCCATTTGAAGAAGATAGATTTAAAGACCTTTCAGAGAATCTAATAAGAGGCAGGAGTCAGAGTGAGTGAGTGACTAACTGTTTCGGGCTAAGTTGTGTCTGACTCTGTTGTGACCCCATGGACTGTAGCCCGCCAGGTTTCCTCTGTCCATTGGAATTTTCCAGGCAAGAATACTGGAGTGGGTTGATATTTCCTTCTCCAAGGGATCTTCATGACTCAGGGATCAAACCCACATCTCCTGCATTGCAGGTAGATTCTTTACTGATGAGTCACTTGGACACCCAAGAGTAGGAAGAGAAGTATAATTAAGAAGGGAAGAAAAGAGGCCAGATAGAAGGAAGAACAGAAAAGAAAACTAGCATTAATTTAAGAAAAGAGTAGGCTTATGGGCAATGTTATTGTCACAAGATGTACAGTAGGTGATTTTGGGTAGTATGTAGATTCTGAAAATATTTATGTATTGTGTATTTATCATACAGTTATCTTTGAGCAATTAAATTGTTTACTTTTGTACTTTCAGGAGTGAGAGAACATTTCCTATTTTTAAATTTTTCCTATTTTACTCGACAAAAAATAGAATGTCAGTTTAAAGGGAAAAATACTAAATTCTTAATCTCCAGAATCCTCAGATTTCTTATCAATACAATGGGATACAATCTGTATTTCAGGGTTGCTATGATAACTAGCAATAAGGGTACATCTAGTACAATGCCTAGCAGGCTCTCAATAATAATGAAAAAATATTGTTACTATTAATATTTTTAAGTACCTAGCATGTGCTAAGTGTAATAAAGATTATGACATTAGTGGGAACATAGGTTAAAATCTAAAGGCAAAACAAATCCGGAGAAACAATTCTATTACAAGATCAGCAGAAAGAAAAGAGTGAGGTGGTCACGAATGACAGTAAAGTAAAGCAAAAACTGAAGTTAGAAAATAAAGTTTTTGGCCTCTCTGATGTTCCAATGGTGAAGAATCCACCTAGGTTCGATCCTTGATCTGGGAAGATCCCACATGCTGCAGAGCAACTAAGCCCATATGCCACCAATACTGAGCCCACGTGCCCTAGAGCCCATGCTCCGCAACATGAGAAGCCATCCCAGGGAGAAGTCCATGTACCACAGCTCAAAAGTAGCCCCTGCTCGCTGCATCTAGAGAAAGGTTGCACAGCAACAAAGACCCAGCACAGCCACAAATAAAAAATTTTAATTAGTGGGAAAGAAATAAAATTGGGAGTCGGGGACTGTAGAGAACAAGACGGTGGCATGATTTTGACATAAGAGACTCAGGTTCAGTCCCTGAGTGGGAAGATCCCATGATGGAGGGCAAGGCAATCCACTCCAGTATCCTTACCTGGAGAATCTCACAGACAAAGGAGTCTGGTGGACTACTGTCCATAAGGTCGAAAAGAGTTGGACAGGACTGAAGCAACTTAGCACACACACCAGCAACCTTAAATCAAAGCTTTACACCAGCCCCCTCCTTAGGGAGCAAAGTCAGCCAGCCTCAAACAGCTAGTTGGAGATAACACTCCACCTATTTTATCACAGCCCAATACTCTCATTAACATTTCATGAATATCTGTAGTTCCATAAGCAAACTCAGAGTTTAGCACTGCAGCTAAAAAATGGATAGCATTTATTTCACTAGTTGTAGCTCATCCTGAAAAAGATCTTTGTTAATTTCTCTAAACAGAGAAAAGGAAAAGAAAATGAGCCTCCCTAAAAAGAAGCCAAATTTAAGGGGAAAATGTAAATTCCAGAATATATTTTCAAATATCTGACTTTCTTGACTATTCCTAAACATTTGTAAGTCTGCCTACTATAGTCCACCAGGCTCCTTTGTCCATGGGATTTTTCAGGCAAGAATACTGGAATGGGTAGCCATTCCCTTCTCCAGGGATC
Organism: Bubalus kerabau; assembly: GCF_029407905.1. NCBI lineage: Eukaryota > Metazoa > Chordata > Mammalia > Artiodactyla > Bovidae > Bubalus > Bubalus kerabau. The sequence goes on along the minus strand of NC_073630.1, from coordinate 97,971,125 downwards.
TTCCCAACCCAGGTATCAAACCCAAGTCTCCCATTGCAGGCAGTTTTTTTTACTATCTGAGCCACCGGGGAAGTCCCACTATATCTACTACGTGCTTTAAAGGTGAGAAAAAATGGTAAGAATGTGTTTCCCATGGTTGAAAGGATGCCACAATGCAAGTTCTAATAGGAACTTACCAGAAACTGCTCAGTAACAAAGATTTTGAACACCAAAAAAATGAGAAAATAAAACAAGTAAAAAGTAGCCATAAAATAAATTGATAAATAAATAATTAAACCAAGAATGCCTTCAAATGTTAATTTCTTTCAAACAGAGGCTCAGTTTCCATATCTAGTAAAAAATAAAGCTTTCTTGGTTAAAGCAAACAACTGTCATCAACACCCCTAAAATCCATATTTGATTAAGGTCAGGATGACTAGCTCTTGAAATTCGGATCTCTTGAAGATGAAGATCCTTATCTCAAGAACTAAGAGAAAGGAACCCAACAGGCATTATTAGCATATTTTTAAAGAACAACTTTAGCTTTGTATAGTGACTTTCTCATCTTGGAACATCAATTTTTCTCTCAATTTGTTCAGTTTACAGCTAGGAACAAAACAGGAGGTCAAGTACAGTAATGGGTAAGAAAAGCATAAAGGAATATATTTTGCAGTGACAATTCCAACAGACACTTAGAGTCACATATGGATCATGTCTTCTTAGAAAAAAGAAAAAGTGTTAGTCGCTCAGTCGTGTCCAACTCTTTGTGACCCCCTGGACTGTAGCCCGCCAGGCTCCTCTGTCCATGGAATTCTCCAGGCAAGAATACTGGAGTGGGTTGCCATTCCCTTCTCCAGGGGATCTTCCCAACCTAGAGATCAAACTCAGATCTCCTATATTGCAGGCAGATTCTTCACTGTCCAAGCCACCTGAGAGTCTTGGGGGAATACAGAACAGTGACATTTTCTGTGAGCATTTCTTTCCTCCCAGGTGGAGCCTTTAGGAACCACCAGCACTTGGTAACCTACAGTGAAATCCACATTGGAGGTGCATCCTGCCCTGAAATGCATCTCCTTTCTTTAAGTTCCTTTTGCACAGAGCTGAAGGGAGGTTCGGAGAGGTGCAGTGTGGGACAGAGAAAGGGAAAAAACCCTTTCTTCACACTCGTGCTGTTATGAATGCGGACCATCTGTGCCCCAGCTGGAGTGCCGGCAATGGTCTGGCACTTGAACCACACCATATTTACAGATCTAAACACAAATGGCTACTGCCTGATTGTTTCATGATTCATTAGTCAGACAAGCTCTCCTCTCCCGCCAGCACAGCTGTTACAGAGTAAACCTTTGTCACTTAATAGGCCTGATTATTACTTTCCATCAAAGGTATTGATCTGTGTCACCTCTACTTAAGGGAATGGGGGAGAAGAAAATGGGGGAATAAAATGTACCAGGAAAACAGGAACACGAAGAAGAAGAAAATGCGGACAAGAGAGGGACGTTAGGCGGGGTCGGGGACAATGGCTTTCTCCCTTGCTCTCGCTTGCATGACCTGAATATCTGGACCCCGTGTCTTTGGCCGCAGTGACTGACTTTCTCAGAAAGAGGAGCCATGCCTCACACGGTGGGCAGCCCTGAGCCCCCAGACCATGGCGGTCACAGACCCTGACCACACGGATCTCCTTGCTCCACAAGAGGTACACGGTGAACTGAACCAGAAATCTGTATCAATTAATAAACCAAGCCAGTATGTGGATCAAATACAGGCTCTGGAGGGAATTTTTATAGCTCCTTTAATTATCTCCTTTTATTTAACAAATAAAGTGCAGCTATAACCCTGGGCTGTTCCCTGTGAGGCACAGCATTCACCCAGGTTGGGCGTGGGGTGGGCAAATGTCCTGTCTGCCTGCCAGGCAGGCACCTGGGGCAGAGCACTGGCTGGGGAAGCGACGCACCAGCTCAGAACCCTGACCAGGGCTCTGCTTTGCTCTCACCTCTTCTGACCACTTTCCTCACTTTGTCCTTTTTTCCAAGAACTCAGAGGAACAAAAAGTGAGAGGACTCCCTGGGAGGGGATAGACAAAGACTATCAGAAATTACACCAACCCAGTTAAAAATAAAGGTAGAGTTCCACCAACACTACCACCTTGACTATTATTTGGGAAACAAGACTTTTAGAAAAGGAGATCAGAGGTCATCTATCTAATCTGATTTGCCTATAAGCAAAGGAAGTCCAGAGAGGTTTAGAAGCTTCCTCCTACTACGCAGTGTTTTGTGTGGGACAGCTGAGTCTAAAAGAAAAGTCCTCTGCTAACCTGTCCATTTTAATAGCCAGCCCTCCAAATACCAAAATCTCAACTCAGACAGGGACTGTTTTAAATAATATTGTACCTCTTAGAGCCTGATAGAAAGTGAAAAGTGAAAGTGTTAGTCACTCAGTCACATCTGACTCTTTGCGACCCCACAGACTGTAGCCCATTGGGCTTCTCTGTCCATGGAATTCTCCAGGCAAGAATACTGGAGTGGGTTGCCATTCTCTTCTCCAGGGGATCTTCACAACCCAGGGATTGAACCCTGGTCTCTGGCATTGCAGGCGGATTCTTTACCATCTGAGCCATCAAGGAAGCCCCTGTTTTAACTGATATTATACCTCCTGCAGCCTGAAAGAAGATAAGATCATAAAAGAATCAGACCTTTGATCAGAGCTGGTGGAATCACCCTTAGTATAGTCACATTTGTAACTATAGAAGAATAGCATTTTATTTTATATAGTATAATACACATATGCATTGGGAAGCCTCTAAAGCAGTTATATAGTATACATACACGTATGCATAAATAGCACACACAAGTAACCCCCTACATGCAACCACTTAACAACTCAGTGTTCTGAGACTCCAACACTGGCTGATTCCCTTCTCCTTATCTCCGTAACACTCACTGCAATTATTACCCAAATCTAGCATATTAAAGGGACCTTTATTACTCCTTTTCCCTAGACCTCACTCTTCAATTGCATGCATTGTCATTCCAGTTCACACGAGGTCAACAGCCTTGCTAAGCCCCTACTGCTTGTTTTATGGTGCTCACCACAGTTGATGGATTGACAAGACTAGACATTGGGACTCTCCACTGAGTGACCATCAATAGAATCAAGAGACAAGGTTCACCACCCCTCAACTCAGACTGTTCAGAATTAAAGGAGATCGTCAGAACTTGATTTGCTTAAGTTCCTGTCTCCAAAGACATTGCTAACACTGAGAGATATCTGAAGGGGTTGTGGCCCTGGGGAGCTGAACAAGCCCATTTCATACTTATTTTATTCTCAGTAGGCCCTTGGCCAAGGGTAGGATGCTAATGGCTTGAGATCACTTCTGACTCAGCCCAGATTTTAATCAGCAAACTGGCAACGAAAGACCCCTTGTCCCATTTCCATGTGTATATTTCTCCAGGTGGTTTAATTGTTCCACTTGATATCCATATCCAGGGCCATCTAGTCATCTCCCTTTCCATTCCCAGTCACCAAATGGCATTGGAAATTTTACTCTTTGAAAGCATGCAGTATATGTTTTGGTACCCATAAAACATTTAACAGAAATCATAACCCTAATTCTTCTATATAAAACAGACACCAGACTTGGATGCAAATGAAATCTTAATGATAGCCAACTTTCAGCTTTCCAAACCAGAGTTTCTTTTTGTAATTTACATCTATCAATTGACAGAACCAATATGATTTTATGTGGGCACAGTTTGGCAACTGGGAACTCCATATAATATACTATACTTGAAATTCATATAAAAAGAAAGCTGTCAGCAAGTAGAATCTGATTAAAGGGCATTTGTTCTTAACAGGGTGGGGGGTGAGCTGCTGGGGGTGGGGGAGGGAAGGTGCCAGCTTATAGTCATAAAAAAAGAAACTGATTGGCAAGAACTCATGTGAAAATGCCAAAGTATTAAAAATACACTTCAATGTTTTCTCTGTTTATATTCCACTTGATAATTTGATTTTGAATCTCAACATGTGTTTCTCCCAACAAATTAACAAAAATGGACCTTACCTAGAAATCTAGGTATGATGACAAATAGCATTTGAAAGTATCTTCTAAAAAACAATCCTGAAAATTGTTTCCAACATATGACAGATGGTTTGATATGCCTTAACAAATTTTAGTGAGGCAAGAAGGATAGGTATATTACACTAATTTTATAGGCAGGACAATGATGGGTTAAAAGATCAAGAATAGAGAAATATCACCAAACAATGTTTATAAAGCTCCTACTTGTCTGAAATGCAAAAGAGCTGCTGGTTATTTCCCCAGAAAGACCTATGTATAAGGCTTCCCCCATGGCTCAGCAGTAAAGAACCTGCCTGAGATGCAGGAGCTGCAGGAAACATGGGTTCAGTCCCTGGGTTGGGAAGATCCCCTGGAGGAGGGCATGGCGACCCATACCAGTATTCTTGCCTGGAGAATCCTATGGACAGAGGAGCCTGGTGGGCTACAGTCCATGCGGTCACAAAGAGTGAGACATGACTGAAGCATTAAAAAAGCTTCTCTGTTGTCTCAGATGGTAAAGAATCTGCCTGCAATGTAGGAGATCAGCATTTGATCCCTGGGTGGGGAAGATCCCCTGGAGAAGGAAACAGCTACCTACTCCAATATTCTTGCCTGGAGAATTCCATGGAAGCATTAGAAAAATGACCCGAGTTCAATGTCTTATCAACAGCTTTGTTTGGGGGGAAAGCATAAGAGAAAATCCACTCTCTGGCATCCAGTGGTGCTCACGCGTTCTGGAGGCAGCCATGCACAGAAAGCCCTGAGTCTGAGTACTTTCTACTCAGAATAAAACAAAACATATATGTGCAGCTAATTAAAAAACAATGTGCCTTTAAAAATAGCATAACACTTGTTCTTATAGAGCTACATTATTTAACTAAATATACATGGAACAGCTGGGACTAAAACCCCTAAAATACATTCAGCAGATTGCAATGAAAACCTACGTTTGTATTTAGTTACCTACATATTTTAATATGGTACACGCAACCAAAGCTAACAGTACTCAAGGTTGGATAATTGTGCTTCTCACTCCTAAAAATGGCAACACCAAAGTATGTTCTAGAAGATGCTTTTTTTGTTAAATATGTTTTCTTTTTTTTTCTTTATTTTTTCTTTAAGGGTGAATGCTCACAGAAATTTTAAAACTGGATTGTATTTATATCTGTCTTTTCTAAGTTTAAAACTCATCATAGCACATCCTAAAATGTCTCTAGTCAATGTGCTACAAATCTGGGTTGTAAAATAATAAATAAATAAATGAACAATAGCCAACACGTATGAGTCACTATGTGATGGTCATGCATATATCAACTCCATCATCAGCATACCCTATAAATTAAGTTCTATTGGTATCCAGATTTTACAGATGAGTAAACTGAGTCACAGAGAGGTACCACAGACAGCTGATACGTGTCAGAGCTGGAATTCAAAATCAGGCTGTCTAGCTCCAGAGTTCTTGATCTTAAAGTTTACAAATAAAAATAACTCTACAGAGGAGGGGGAGAAAGTAAGAAAGAAGGAGGGAAGGGGAAGGTAGGAAGGAAAAGAAAGAGAGAAGGGAAGCAAGCAGCGAAAGAAGGGAGGGAGAATAAGAAATACTTTTTAAAAATTGAGTCAAAAAATGGGGGGTGGGTGGGGTGGGATAATTTGCCTTTATAATGCAATGGGAAAATCTGAAAAATTCTCTTGAGGAATTACAGGGAGTCTCTTTGACAACTGGAACAGGTTTTTTGGAAGGAAGGAGGGAAGTGGGGGTGGCTGATGCCAACTGAACCCTGCTATGACCTTGGTGGAGGAGAAATGACTACAGATTCAGTCCTCCTGCGCCAGCTCTCAGGGCCTCCCTTCCAGGAATGCATCCATCTGCCCCAGCCTCCTGAACATTGCAAACACTGCTCCTCCCCACCTGGACTTAAGAAGATGTCAAGGGATTAGACACCCGGAAACCTAAAATACAAGCGTAGTGATGCATGGTCACTTGGCAACAGTGGGGTGTGCTTTGCTTCATGCCAACAAATGGAGCCTGCCTTCTTGCCAGCAGCCCAGACTTTCAGCAAACAGACGACATGGCAGAAGCAGGGGCACAGAAGCAGAAGGGATCTGTCCAGCAGAGGAGAAATCTTCCACACATTCATGGCGAAAAAAATGCAGGAGAAAAGAATAGATTATCACTGAGAGTAACAGCAGGATGTTTGTGATAAAAGAAAGTACTTGTAACTCAGCGATACTGTGGAGCATATTAACTGGGAACAGAAATATTATGTAATGATATGTCACTGAGCCAATGCTTGGAGGACTAGTCCACAAAAATAAGCAGAGATGCCAGTCTGTATTTTGGACTTAGAGCTGGAAATGAAGGTCATCAAGAACCTTAGCAGAAATACCTTAGAGTTTTGTGGTTTGAACAAGATGAGGGTTTGTTCTATTTTTTTTTTCTTTGGTATATTAGCCCTTTTTGGGTGCCTCCCCTGGTATTTAAAGAATAGAAACAAAGATTTGGTAAGCCATGTCAGGAAGGTCCCCAGGAGGAGGGCATGGCAACCTAATCCAGTATTCTTCCCTGGAGAATCCCATGGACAGAGGAGCCAGGCATGCTATGGTCCATAGGGTTGCAGAGTCAGACACAACTGAAGTGACTTAGCATGTATGCACGTGGCCATATTTGGAAATTTGGAACATTTTACGTATATCTTGGGGCTTCCCTGGTGGTTCCGATGGTAAAGAAGCTGCCTGCAATGCAGGAGACGTGGGTTCTACCCCTGGATCAGGAACATTCTCTGGACAAGGGATTGGCTACCCACTTCAGTATTCTTGCTTGGAGATTTCATTTGCAAATAGAGCTTGTCAAATAATTTATGACCTTGAACTTCTAGACAGCCATTGTTTTCTAGTAAATGAATTAGAATGTTAAGCATATTATTAATAATTAATATAGTTAATTTAATGAATGCTTACTGTGTGCCTTTGGGGCATGGACTACATGCTTTATGTAGTTAATCTTCACAACAATCTTGAGGGAACTGCTGCTGCCCCTATTTCACAGAAGACGAAACTGAGACTGACAGTGGTTACAGAACCAGTAAAAAAGCAGAGCCAGAATTCGACCCCAGGTTTGTGTTTCTCTGAAACCCTTGCTCATAAAATGTGTTGCCTTAAGAAATGTCACCGGGAATATCAAAATAACTACACTCCAACCAGCAGACCTGAGGTTCACCTTCAGCACTCCGTTGGCTCACTGGAACATGTGACTGCTTGAACCCTCAACCCTCGAAACAAACAGGAAATGATGACAACGTGACAATAGGAGTAGTGAGAAGTTCAGTTGCTCAGTTGTGTCCGACTCTTTGCAACCCCATGGACTGTAGCACACTAGGCTTCCCTGTCCATCACCAACTCCGGGAGCTTGCTCGAACTCATTGAGTTCAGTGATGCCATCCAACCATCTCATCCTCTGTTTTCCCCTTCTCCTCCTGCCTGCAAACTTTTCCAGCATCAGGGTCTTTTCCAATGAGTCAGTTCTTCTCATTAGGTGGCCAAATTATTGGAGTTTCAGCTTCAGCATCAGTCCTTCCAATGCATATTCAGGACCGATTTTCTTTAGGATTGACTGGTTGTATCCCCTTGCAATCCAAGGGACTCTCAAGAGTCTTCTCCAACAGTTCAAAAGCATCAACTCTTTAGCCCAGTAGTGAGAAGAGCATTAGACAAATTTGAGAAGAGTTGGGTTTTGCACCTGACACTTCTTCATATTCTAAGCTTCCTTGGGCATGTCCTTCAGCTGTCTGAATCCCTACAAATTAACGAGAGAGAGAACTGCCCTGTAAGCCTCACCAGTGGCTAAATTAAATTAAAACACGAAGCAGGAATGCACTTTTAAAACCTCTATACATGTAACACTCAGGTTTATGTAGCCTCAACCACGGGAATGGGGATCAGTGTTTTCCCTTTATCATTACTTGCCCTCAAACAGCAGCCTCAGAGATTAGGTGCTGCCATGAGAAACATTCTCCAAATTCTAGAAATGGTGCAGAATGAGCCTAAGCAATATGACCAAAAATTGGGTGTAAGCCCAGCTCCAGCACAAAGACAGAAAAGAATTCAGTGATTCTTCAAGTGCTCTGTGCCACTAACAAAGGACAGAAAGGGATGACTGTTTCCCTATTTTCTAAATGACTATTATTGACATTGGTATGGGATGAATGCAGGAAAATCAAATCCTATTGCCTTCTGACTGCATCATTTTACACAATGTGAATATTCCATAAATCTATGAGGTATTTAAAAATAGGTAGACCTATCAAAATTCTATTTTTGTTCGAGTTGCAAAATTATTCGGTCTTTCTTCCTGTGTGCCTGCAAGCTATGTCACTTCAGTCATGTCTGACTCTGCAACCCTATGGACTGTAGTCCACCAGGCTCCTCTGTCCAAGGGATTTTCCAGGCAAGATAACTGGAGTGGGTTGCCATTTCCTTTTCCATCTTTCTTCCTAGAAAGATGCAAAGTCAGGACTCTTACTAGATCTTGTGGCTCCATATCCTTTGAAATTGCATTTAAAAGTAGCACCAAAATCCTCAGATTTCTACCAATGTAATTAGAATTTTGAAGGATTTAACTTTTTGAATTAGGAACTCTTAAAAATCTGATAAAAGCCACGAGTCTGCCCCTTAGATAAAGTACATACATACACACACACACACATGTGACTACATGGTAAGAAGCTATCCATAGGCCTCTCAAGGTTTATGGAGCCCCAAGGTGAGAACTTCCAGAGCTCACACCTGGTTGTGCAGATTAACACACTGCATAGACTGCGCTGCTATGCTCAGCCAAAGGGTGAACTGGGGACCTAACTCCAATCCCCATACCACTGACTAAGCCATGTTGCACCTGCCCGGAGTGGGTGCTGTGGTCTAATTTGTGCAAAGATACCAAGTAGTCACAGCACTGTCCTGGGACCAGCTCACATCAGATACTAAGCTGAGTCCTTTGTGTGTATCTCATCCCAACTCCATGTTCAATGACAGACATGTTGATAGCGTGAAATCAGCCATGATGTGAATATTTACACCAAGGAAATTAGCAAACTCTACAAGGAAGGGCTGTCCTTAACAAGAGAGCCGGTTGTTAAAGAGTTACTGGCATATCACTGAATACGGTCTAATAGAGACCTCAAGAACCTCTGTTCTGTATTATGATATATTTGAAATGAAAGCAGAAAACACTATTTAGTTGGAACATAAATAGGTACAGAATTTTGGAGACCAGTATGGAGGTTCCTTAAAAAACTAAAAATACAGCTGCCATATAATCCTGCAGTCTCACTCCTGGACATATACCAGGAGGAAAACATGGTACAAAATGCAACATGCCCCCAGTGTTCATGCAGCACTGTTTACAAAAGCAAGACACAGAAGCAACCAAATATACATCAACAGAGGAATGGATAGAGAAGAGGTGGTACATATACACAGTGGAATATTACTCAGCCATTAAAAAGAATGAAATAATGCCATTTGCAGCTACATGGATGGACCTAGAGATTGTTATACCGAGTAAAGTCAGACAGAAACAGAAAATAGTATGATAACACTTACATGCAAAATATAAAAAAATGATGCAAATGAACTTAGTTACAGAACAGAAAGAGACTCACAGACTTAGAGAAAGAACTTATGGTTACCACAGGGGAAGGGTGGGGGAGAGAGCTAGACTGAGAGTTTGGGACTGACATGTACACATGACTGTATTTAAAATGTATAACCAACAAAGACCTACTGTATAGCACAGGGAACTCTGCACAATATTATATAACAACCTAAATGGAAAAATTTGGAAAAGAATAGATATATGTATATATGTAACTGATCACTCTGCTGTACACCTGGAAGTAACACAACATTGTTAATCAACTCTGTGTATGTGTGTGTATTAGTTGCTCAGTTGTGCCCAACTCTTTGTAACCCCATGGACTGTAGCCCACAGGCTCCTCTGTCCATGGGATTTTTCCAGGCAAGAATACTGGAATGGGTTGCCATGCCTTCCTCCAGGGGATCTTCCCAACCTGGGGATCGAACTCAGGTCTCTTGCATTGTAGGTAGATTCTTTACTGTCTGAGCCACCAAGGAAGCCCCATTAATCAACTATACTCCAATATAAAATGATAAGTTTTTCAAAAAGCAGAAAACACAATTTAAAACCTATATCCTAATTTCCTTTCAGCCTGTACTGATTGCTTTTAGGATGAGGGCATGTGGGCTCTGCCGTGTTTTGAGCACAGACATAACAGTTCACAGATGCTGGAGAAGGTATTCATCCTGGAAAAATTGGTTCCTTTTGGATCACAGGTGGGTCTAAAGATAGCACCCTGAGCTATAAACCTGTGTTTTAAATGTAGGCAGCACTGAGAGCAGTAATTGCTATAGAACCATTAAGAAAACAAAACTAATGATGGCTGCATATAATTTTTAAGATATGAATTAAAGGGGAGAACTGATGGGGAAAGTAAATCTAAAGTCTCAAGCCTCTTCGCATTGCCAAAGAAGAAAAGCCTTGCCCATAACAGGCATAAATTGCTGTGGGACTGCCGTCAGGTTTCTTCTGTAGGCTTTTTGAAGAACTGCTCCTTCCAACTGAACTCTGTCTTGAGCTGATTCTCCTAGGAGGGAAAAAAAAAGTCAGGTCAAACGATTGATTCCAGTTTTGAATTACAGAGGGCTATTGATTTTTCATTAAGGTTCCTGTGCTGCTCTCAAGAGGAGGGAAAGAGAGAGGAAAGTAATTCATTGATCAGAGCGGAGGGCCATGTTCATTTATTGGCTTCCTGCCACGTCCCATTATTCCCGATTCTAAATGTATATTGAAGTCCGTTTATTTTCATCATTGCCTCCTGTCACCAGAAATGTCTCCCAGTAACTATTAGTTTAATCATCCTTCTCTCACAATGGTAATGAGTGATAATATCCAACATGATCCTGTATTCGTGGATGTTATTCATTGGATTACAGCATTTTTCCTCCCAAGGCTCTAGTTAAGAGTCTGTCAACACTTTAATAGTCTAAAAAAAAGAACATGAACAGTTTGAAGAGTTTTTTAAATGTTTTTGAATTTTTAAAAAATCCTGCAGCCATTTTTACAGTTGTTATTTGCATTAAAAAAAAAAAAAAGCTTTCCTTCTTTCCTGGAAGATTCATAGATTCATGGATTTTAATCTATCCGTGATGATGATAATTTTAGACAGTGCATGAAACCCACTCAAATCAGCTATCATATATCTGCCTAAGTCACTGGAACTCACTCTAGAGAACCATCAAGCACACGCAGAATAAACCAGGCATTCCACTTAGTACCTTCATTCCATTTGCAGAAAGAATCTTCAATCCATCTGTACTGTCTTGACTCATACCTGATCCTCTGCTTTACACATTAGCAAACTGAGGTCCTGAAAGACTGAACCACTCAGATTGCCCAGGTGGCACAGCGGGGAACAGGACCCACATTCCCTGGCTTCCGAATCACTGTTAGTTTCACGACACCATGCTGCCATTTTAATAATCTATCCCCTCAACTCATGCGATGTTTATAATGCATAAAATCAGAAGCTAACTTTAATATCAAGTCCTATAAATGCTGTTAATGATATTTTTCTTTTCCTCATCTTGAGATAGGATATTTCTCATTAAGTGATGCCTCACATCTAGGTAGCACTTAACACACATCAGGCGCCCACAGTATATAATTTGAATGCCTGTTTGCCCTCTAAGGGTTCCCAATCTCAATCCCTTCAGATCATCTGCCAAGGGGCTTATGGACCTTAATGTTTCTCAGTGAGTGTTCCCAACACCCTGTGAGAGGTGGGAGGGATTTTCCCATTTCTTAGATGATTTGGTCAAGGCTACAGGGGAAATAATTTACAGAGCCAAGACTCAGGCCTTATCCCTGACAAGGTCTCTTTCCACTACAGCACAGCTCCCTCTGGTGCCAAAACTGATGGTGTAGACTGCTAAAAGCAACCGGAAAAACTATTTAAAAGATGTACGTCTGTAAATCGAGCTGGAAAATACAACATTCAGAGTAGCAATCAAGAGTACAAAATGATGACAATAACTATGACAAAAAATGTGTGAAACTTGTATGATTAAAACTAGACAACTATTGAAAATGTAAAATAAGATCTAACTAAATGAAGAGACACAAAATTGTTTAAATGTATGAGTTCTTTTCAGTGGGAAAAACATGATAAAATTATTCTAAAGCTCCTCTGGATGAGCAGACTATACAAACACAAAGCTTTTTTGAAAAATAAAAACAGTGAACGGGCATTCCCTCCATCAAATATCACGATGTAATTTAAAACTCATTTCAAACAAATTGAAAATGAAAGTCACTCAGTCCTGTCCGACTCTTTGCATGGACTATACCATCCATGGAATTCTCCAGGCCAGAATACTGGCATGGGTAGCCTTTCCCTTCTCCAGGGGATTTTCCCAACCCAGGGATTGAACCCAGGTCTCCCACATTGTAGGTGGATTCTTTACCAGCTGAGCCACAAGGGAAGCCCAAGAAAACTGAAGTGGGTAGCCTATTCCTTCTCTAGGGTATCTTCCCAACCCAGGAATCAAACTGGGGTCTCCTGAATTGCAGGAGGATTCTTTACCAACTGAGCTATCAGGAAAGCCCAAATAAATTGAGAACCTGTGCAAAAATCAACAGACAGATCAATGGAACTGTTAATAATTAACTGGCTATGAAACAGATTATAACATATAAAATAAAGAAAACATTAAATAATCAGAGGAAAAATTATTATATATTTGAAAAAATTGAATTTGATATTCATTATACAAAGTACACCAAAATATATTTCAGATTAATTAAACAGTTAAATTCTGTAAAGCAGGAACATCCCCAGTGGCTCAGCAGGTAAAAATAATCTGCTTGAAATGCAGCAGACACAAGAGACATGGGTTCAATTTCTGGGTCAGGAAGATCCCCTGGAGGAGGAAACGGCAACCCACTCCAGTATTCTTGCTTGAAAAATCCCATGGACAGAGGAGCCTGGCAGGCTACAGTCCAAAGGGTTGCAAGGAGTTGGACATGACTGAGTGACCAAGCATGCACAAAGCAGGAATAAAATAAAGTAAATATTTAATTTAATTTAATAAATTAAATTTAATAAATAAATTTTTATTTAATAAATAAATTTAATTTAATAAAATAAAGTAAATATTTAATAAAACCAACAAAAATCATGATGGAAAAATACATTTTACTACATTAAAATGTAAAATGTCTATTCAAACATCACAAACTACAAAAATTAGAGAGTCAAATCACACACAAAGTAAAAATATTCTACCTCACTAGTGTACAAAATCACCAATTATATCATGATACCATTTTTATTAAATTGACAAAACTGTTGTAGATAAGAATAATCAAGGTTCTAGTGAGACAGATCCTATCACAGTACTGATGGGAGAGTAAATTGGTAAACTTTCTGAAAAGAAGTATACTGCTATGTTTCTAGAGTCTTTAAAATATTTTGAGAACTTGTAGCCCAGAAACTGTATTTCTAGAAATCTTGCCCAAGGAAATGACCAGATAGGTTTCTAAATAAGAATTTGTATAAAAAATCATTGATAATAACCAAAAATAGGAAATAATCTAAACAAAGACAAAGGAAAATTTTACTTGGGTAGAATCATATAATAAAGTAGCACAGAGACACAAGCATCATGTTTTGAAAGATATTTAATAATATAAATAAATGTTCATTCACAAAAAGAGAAAAACCATGTGGTTCCAAACGTGTAAAAATTCAAACAGCAATGGGAGTGAGGATAAAGGAATTAATAGGAGAATGATTTAAGACTTAGAACAAAAGGATAGGAAAGTGAAAGTATTAGTCAGTCAATCATGTTCAACTCTTTTGCCACCCCATGGACTGTAGCCCCCCAGGCTCCTCTGTCCATGGAATTCTCCAGGGAAGAATACTGGAGTGGGTTGGCATTTCCTTCTCCAGGGGATCTTCCTAAAAGGGTGTGTGGAAATACAGATGATCATGGATCATCTCAGGACACTAGTTTAGATGTTGGGGTGAGTGAGAGACTATGGCCAAACTAAGCAATATACATAAGGTCAAAAGTTGACCTGGCTGTCTTAGACATAAACACAAGCATCTGCCGTATACCCAGTTGTTTTCATCTCATTGAGTTTTCACCCCTATTACCACTACAGGGGTATAGTAGGTAAAAAAATAATAATTTTAGAAAAACATTCAGAAAATAACTAACCCCCCTACAACACACATTGCACTCAATCAGATGGAAGGAGGGTTACAAATCTATAAGGAATGGTGTTTACATGTCATTGGCTTTTCCCACCAAGGATCTTCAGAGTATGAGGAATAGCTTGCAAAAGAGAGAAAAATAAGTCAGACAGAGAAAGACAAACACCTTATGTTATCACTTGTATGTACAATCCAAAAAATAAAATAAATAGTGAATGTAGCAACAACAACAAAAATCCAGGTTCACAAATATAGAGAACAAACTAGTGGTTACCAATGGGGAGAGGGCAAAGGAAAGGGGCAAGATACAGGTGGAGGATAACAAGGTGCAAACTACTAAGTACAAAATAACAAACTACAGGGATATATTGTACAGTACAGGGAATACAGCCAATATTTTGTAGTAACTTTAAATGGAATATAATCTACAAAAAAAAATTCTGAAGCACTAATATTGTATACTTTAAACTAGTGTAATATTGTAAATCAACTATACCTCAATTTTAAAAAAGACAATGTAGCAGCTTAGAAAATGTTTTTCATACATCATAAAAAAAATAGGAGACAAAAATTGTGTCCATTACAATTACAATTTTAACTGCATTAAAGTAGATTATTTGAGTAGTAATGCTCAAAATTCTCCAAGCCAGGCTTCAGCAATACGTGAACCATGAACTTCCAGATGTTCAAGCTGGTTTTAGAAAAGGCAGAGGAACCAGAGATCAGATTGCCAACATCCGCTGGATCATGGAAAAAGCAGGAGAGTTCCAGAAAAACATCTATTCCGGCTTTATTGACTATGCCAAAGCCTTTGACTGTGTGGATCACAATAAACTGTGGACAATTCTCAAAGAGATGGGAATACCAGACCACCTGACCTGCCTCTTGAGAAACCTATATGCAGGTCAGGAAGCAACAGTTAGAACTGAACATGGAACAACAGACTGGTTCCAAATAGGAAAAGGAGTTCGTCAAGGCTGTATATTGTCACCCTGCTTATTTAACTTATATGCAGAGTACATCATGAGAAACGCTGGACTGGAAGAAACACAAGCTGGAATCAAGATTGCCGGGAGAAATATCTATAACCTCAGATGCAGATGACACCACCCTTATGGCAGAAAGTGAAGAGGAACTCAAAAGCCTCTTGATGAAAGTGAAAGTGGAGAGTGAAAAAGTTGGCTTAAAGCTCAACATTCAGAAAATGAAGAGCATGGCATCCGGTCCCACCACTTCATGGGAAATAGATGGGGAAACAGTGTCAGACTTTATTTTTCTGGGCTCCAAAATCACTGCAGATGGTGACTGCAGCCATGAAATTAAAAGACACTTACTTCTTGGAAGGAAAGTTATGACCAACCTAGATAGCATATTCAAAAGCAGAGACATTACTTTGCCAACAAAGGTCCATCTAGTCAAGGCTATGGTTTTTCCTGTGGTCGTGTATGGATTGAGAGTTGGACTGTGAAGAAGGCTGAGCGCCGAAGAATTGATGCTTTTGAACTGTGGTGTTGGAGAAGACTCTTGAGAGTCCCTTGGACTGTAAGGAGATCCAACCAGTCAATCCTAAAGGAAATCAGTCCTGAATATGCATTGGAAGAACTGATGCTGAAGCTGAAACTCCAATACTTTGGCCACCTGATGCAAAGAACCGACTCATTTGAAAAGACCCTGATGCTGGGAATGATTGAAGGAGGGAGGAGAAGGGGACAACAGAGGATGAGATGGCTGGATGGATCACCGACTCAATGGGCATGAGCCTGAACAAGCTCTGGGAGTTGGTGATGGACAGGGTAGCCTGGCATGCTGCATGCAGTCCACGGGGTCACAAAGAGTCAAACACGACTTAGTGGCTAAACAATAACAAAAACCCTATTCTTTTTTCTGTTAAAAAAAAAAAAATAGAAAACCAAGGTAGAAAGAGATTAAACAATTTAGCCAAGGTCACATGCCAAGCAGAGGATTTGAGATTCAAACCTGACTCCAGAGGCTCAGTGCTAAATTATTATACCAACCTATTTCAAAAGGGCACCCTACATGCAGAAGCTGTTAAAAATAATAATTGTTTTTGTTACATCTTGCATCAACAATGCTACTTGTCAAAAAGGTCCTTATCCAGTCACTGTTCTCACAAGCAATGCCATTTTATATTTATTTTCTACTCAGAACTAGAATATCATACATATGTGTGAATTGGTTAAAAAATAACTCCTTAAATGGTTAAAAGTCTTACAAATATAAATCCAGCAGTGATTGCACCTTAGAGTTCAAGGTAAGAAAGAATGGCTGATGTAAATTGTGCCGGTACACCATCAACATAAAACATCAGGGCACTATATATTACGGAGCAACCTCCAGTCTGTACATATATCTTGATACAAGCAATGCTTTTGACACCAATCACTTCCCGAGATAAAATACAGTTTGTAGGGGAGTAATTTCCACACCACATAAAACAGCACCCTCCCACAAAGGAAATATTTATTTTCATACCAAAAAATACGCTCCCAGTGCTGAGTAATACAGTCACCCAACACAAAATAAATGCAGTTCTGTACTTCCCCCCCAAATTGCTATATTTAGTCTCATTTTCCAACCTAAATATTAATTTCTTACCCACAACAGAAAGTGAATATTAAGAATTGGTTCTCAAAACTTGAAATAACTGTATATTTTCTCTTGAGAGTCATCGGAATTTCTTGGCCAAAATAGACTATGATTCTAAACAATAGATATGAGGCTGCTTACTGGCAACAAATAAATTATTTCAATATGTGGTATCTCTTTCCCACGTCCCTAACAAGCTCTAAATGGATAATAGGTACCTAATGTTTATTGCATAATCTAAAAAAGCTTTTCATAATCACTGCATTTAACACACCCTGACTGACATCAAGATTAATGTATTTTCATCTAGTATAACACTCAGCATGTGGCATATTTCAAACTTCTAAGAACTCCACAAATGATAAAGGCATACATTATTGCCATCCAGCCACTACCAAGAGGAAACGTGGTCAGGAAATTATTTTCAAAAATAGAAAATGATTTTTGCATATTTAAAATTTTTAATATAGTTCCATTAAGGTTAAAAAATTTCATGAGAAATTAGGACTTTTATGTATTTTTATGTTGTTCTCTCTTTCAAGTTTCTCTGAAAAAAGGAACAATGATAACTCTAATCCTGAGTGAAAAAAAGATCAGGAATTTAGTGAAATGAATCAGATCATGGAAGCCAATCAGACCTAATTTAGTAGTCGATCAAATTTGTCAGTAAGGTTTTTTAAATGTTATTCCATACCATAGGCTGTATTGGTGGAGCTGAGCTCAAACTACAAATTACCACTGGATTTTATCAGAGTGTTCCTCTGATGTACTTTAAAAATGAAAGTGATGGATCTATTATTCCCATACCTCTCTCATCCTAAGAACATGCACATAGGTAAAGCCAAATCAGATCAACTCTGACCACTGACCATTTGCTATGATTTATAGTAGCAATCGCAGCAGCTATGCGTTTGAAGCAAGAAGAGATATATTTTTAATATTTATTAAAATCAGAAGGTATTCTCAGTTTCAATCCCTTTAGATATTATCTAGAAATAAGAATCCATATAGATTCATACAGTTTTGCCAGAAAAGAAAAGACCAGCATGAGAACATTATTTCATACCCTGCCAGACCAGGAAAGGAAAAGAACAGATTAGAAGAAAGCAGGGTTAAAAATAGTCAGGTCTGACTTTATGACTAATTTATAGTGTGTGTGTGTATATATATATATATATGAAAAAACTGCAAACTTTTTAAAGGTAGGGCTCTGGAGCATACCACATATATAACCAAGAATCTAACTGGCCTTTGTCCTTATTCCTAGGAGGGTGACTCTAAATCCTTGGAATTTCCTGAGAAAAAGGAGTGTCTTTGTTATTTATGCAATCGTTGATTCATACTTATTGTGTGACTCTTTGCAGCTCCATGGACTATAACCTGCCAGGCCTCCTCTGTCCATGGAATTTTCCAGGCAAGAATACTGGAGTGGGTTGACATTCCTTCCTCCAGGGGATCTTCCTGACCCAGGGGTCTAACTCAATGTCTCCTGTTTCCTGCATTAGCAGGCAGATTCTTTACCACTAGCACTTACCTGAGAAGCCCTTGACTCATATTGAGTTTATGCTAATTAAACGTTAGGGCTCTTGATAGTTGGAGGATGAAGGCTGATTATCTTATTAGAGGACTGAGGCTTCAATCTGTGATATCTGCCTGACCTCCCAACCTCTGGGGTCTGGAGATTCAGTTCAGTTATGTGGGCAATCATTCAATCAGCCATGCTTACATAAAGAAACCTCAATGTAAACTATCAGCACCCAAGCTTGAGGCACCTTCCTGGTTGGTAAGTGAGTTGATGTGGAAGGAGTTTGATGTGCCCTGAACCCATGGGGAGATAGCACGGAAACTCTGCATTCAGGACCTTCCCAGAGCCAGTCCTATATGTCTCTACATTTGGCGGTTCCTGATGTACATCCTTGATAATAATCTTAATCATAAGTATAGCTCTTTCCTGAGTTCTTGAAGTTGTTCTAGCAAATTATTGAATCTGAAGGAGAGTTGTGAGAATGCCTTAGATTTGTAGCCAGTTGTTCAGACGTGCAGGTGGCCTGGGACCCCTAAATTTACAGCTGGCATCGGAAGGGAGGGCAGTCTTACAGGGGACCATGCCCTGAAGGCTATGGTATCTAACGTTAACTCTGTGTGGTTAGCATCATGACCTAGATGGGAGGGATGGTGGGTGGGTGGGAGAAAGGTCCAAGAAGGAAGGGATCTATGTGTACATAGAGCTGATTCACTTCATGGTACAACAGAAACTAACACAATGTTGTATAGCAATTATACTCCAGCAAAAAGCAATAATAAATAATTTTTTAAAAACCATATTGCAGAATATAACTGAATGTCCCCAGCAGGTATCTAAATGCCTACATGTCTTTTGCTTTAAACTGGTTAAGGAAAAATCAAGGACAGCACACCATCATAGCTATACAACTGGAGCATGACAGAAGGGAGAATAAAACCCAACTCTCCAAGGCTATTCTTCCACCCATAAAGATAGAATGTCTTGCCACACATCATGCAATCACTCATGTTGCTATCACCCTGCTTTTAATACCCAAAAAAATACACTGGCAATGTTCTATTACAACCCTGAAAGATATCAAGTTTGATACTTGCCTCCAAAGAAGATTGTTAACACTGTCCCTGAAGAAATCTGAGAGTAAATAATACAGTTCCCATCTTTACATTTCAGTAAAATACTGATGGGGAAGTCTGCTTGCTAGATAAAACATATCTATCTTTTTCATTACCTGGAATTCTTTGGACATATCCACTTGACCTTAGATTTGTAAAAATTTTCTGCCTCTTGATTTCATTTTCTAACACTAGCAATATAAAACAAACTGAAACTTTACATTTGTATCACAGATAAATTCTAAATATAAGTCGAATTTATAATCTACAGTCCCTTAGAATATAATGGCTTTGCAAAGAGAGGCACAATATAAACAATACAAGCAGAATGAATTACATCATAATGCCATTTCTTCTGTATTCTTTGGATTTACCTCTCAAAACTTTTTTCTTTTTTTTTTCCTTTTCTTTTGAAAGGTTAAGTATATTAAAAGCTAAGCTTATAGTTTAATGGTTCTGAACTTTACACTGGTTCATAATATAAAGCTATCTATTCTATACAAAAATATAGTCAATACTAAACTCTTCTTCCTATTAGAAACTACTCATTTATTTTTCCCATGTGATTCCTTTAAGGTAAAAATTTTCTGAATCTTGCATTGTTATTTATAAAATAATTTCTTCCTAAAAGAAAATCCATGTTTAAATGTTCTTTATTTGGTAAGAAAATAATAGAATTGCAAAAAATCTCTGAAATGAACAAAAGGAAATTAAATGATTTACTCTAAATCATGCTAATAATGAGGCTAGTGAAGTGCCAGAATCTGAGTGTTTTCACAAGATTTGGGGCTATTTCTATTACATTACTTCTGCTTCCATCATTGGTATTGTAACCAGTGATTTCAAGGACTATTTTCTGCTGCTGCTAAGTCGCTTCAGTCATGTCCGACTCTGTGCGACTCCTTAGACGGCAGCCCACCAGGCTCCCCCGTCCCTGGGATTCTCTAGGCAAGAACACTGGAGTGGGTTGCCATTTCCTTCCCCAGTGCATAAAAGTGAAAAGTGAAAGTGAAGTCGCTCAGTCGTGTACGACTCTTAGCGACCCCATGGACTGCAGCCCACCAGGGTCCTCCATCTATGGGATTTTCGAGGCAAGAGTACTGGAGTGGGGTGCCATTGCCTTCTCCACAAGGACTATTTAGAAGGAAGCAATTATAGAATACAATCATTAAAAGTAGTGCAAAGAAATAGAGGAAAACAAAAAATGGGAAAGACTAGAGATCTCTTCAGAAAATTAGAGATACCAAGGGAAACATTTCATGCAAAGATGGGCTCAATAAAGGACAGAAATGGACCTAACAGAAGCAGAAGATATTAAGAAGAGGTGGCAAGAATACACAGAAGAACTGTACAAAAAAGGTCTTCAGGACCCAGATAATCACGATGACGTGATCACTCCCCTAGAGCCAGACATCCTGGAATGTGAAGTGATCCTAAGCATCACTACGAACAAAGCTAGTGGAGGTGATGGAATTCCAGTTGAGCTATTTCAAATCCTGAAAGATGATGCTGTGAAAGTGCTACACTCAATATGCCAGCAAATTTGGAAAACTCAGCAGTGGCCACAGGACAGGAAAAGCTGCAGTTTTCACTCCAATCCCAAAGAAAGGCAATGTCAAAGAATGCTCAAACTACCCTGCAATTGCACTCATCTCACAGGCTAATAAAGTGATGCTCAAAATTCTCTAAGCCAGGCTTCAGCAATACATGAACTATGAACTTCCAGATGTTCAAGCTGGTTTTAGAAAAGGCAGAGGAACCAGAGATCAAATTGCCAACATCCGCTGGATCACGGAAAAAGCAAGAGAGTTCCAGAAAAACATCTATTTCTGCTTTATTGACTATGCCAAAGCCTTTGACTGTGTGGATCACAATAAACTGGAAAATTCTGAAAGAGATGGGCATACCAGACCACCTGACCTGCCTCCTGAGAAACCTGTATGCAGGTCAGGAAGCAACAGTTAGAAATGGACATGGAACAACAGACTGGTTCCAAATAGGAAAAGGAGTTCATCAAGGCTGTGTATTGTCACCCTGCTTATTTAACTTCTATGCAGAGTACATCATGAGAAACGCTAGGCTGGAGGAAGCACAAGCTAGAAACCAGATTGCCAGGAGAAATATCAATCACCTCAGATATGCAGATGACACGACCCTTATGGCAGAAAGAAAGAAACTAAAGAGCCTCTTGATGAAAGTCAAAGAGGAGAGTGAAAAAGTTGGCTTAAAACTCAACATTTAAGAAAACTAAGATCATGGCATCTGGCCCCATCACTTCATGGGAAATAGATGGGGAAACAGTGGAGACAGTGGCAGACTTTATTTTTGGGGGCTCCAAAATCACTGCAGATGGTGACTACAGCCATGAAAATAAAAGATGCTTACTCCTTGGAAGGAAAGTTATGACCAACCTAGATAGCATATTCAAAAGCAGAGACATTACCAACAAAGTTTCGTCTAGTCAAGGCTCTGGTTTTTCCAGTAGTCATGTATGGATGTGAGAGTTGGACTATAAAGAAAGCTGAGCACCGAAGAATTGATGCTTTTGAACTGTGGTGTTGGAGAAGACTCTTGAGAATCCCTTGGACAGCAAGGAGATCCCACCAGTCCATCCCAAAGACAATCAGTCCTGAGTGTTCATTGGAAGGATGTTGAAGCTGAAAGTCCAATACTGATGCAAAGAGCAGACTCATTTGAAAAGATCCTGATGCTGGGAAAGACTGAAGGCAGGAGAAGGGGACGACAGAGGATGAGATGGTTGGATGGCATCACCGACTCAATGGACATGAGTTTGGGTAAAGGGAGTTGGTGATGGAGAGGGAGGCCTTGCATGCTGCAATTCATGGGGTCACAAAAAGTCGGACACAACTGAGCGACTGAATTGAACTGAACTGAAAGTAATGAAATCTTGCCTTACACAACATTCCATTTGACCATTTTCAAATAAGTATAACTGAAAGGCAAATCCTGTCAAGTCTTTATATGACATAGAAAAAAATGTGGCAAGATATCCACCAAGTTATCGATGATGAAAAGTTGTACTGGGGAATGGAAAACAACTTGAATGTTTTACCTTGCATATTTTTGTAATACCTATGTCTTACTTTTGTAATTATGTCAACTTTGAAATTCAAACATCAGACTTCCGAGATTTTTACTCTTTTTAAACTTTTTAAATTTTCTTGATAATTTCCCAAACCAGGTTGATTTACTTTCACACAATGAAAAAGGATAATTAACAAAAGACACTCTCCTCTGCCATCATGGTGTGCTAATTTCTAGGGCAATGTTTGTGGATGTGGATCAAAAAATGTCAAAGTAAACCTAATGACATTTTTAAAGTTTCAGGAATGGATACCTCAAGGGCCAGAGGCACTGGCATATTCCATTCTGTAACTAAGAAGCACAGAGAACATAATCACTTAAATCTATAAAATCATAAGAGGTATAAACAAATAGGTGACCACTGATTCATTCCCATATCCTGAAAAACCAGGACTGAATCTCACCAAAGGCAAAAGGAAGACACCTTTATTATAAATAAGATACATTTCAACATAGCTAGTAGCACTGTAATCTCTGTTATTGAGAAAATGCTTAGCAGAACATATGAGAATTCAATCTAAACACAAAAAACAGTTCAGATCAACTTATATCATAAATCTCCAAAAAAGAGGGGATATATGGATATATGTATACATTTAGCTGATTCACTTTGCTGTACAGCAGAAACTAACATGAACATCATAAAGCAACCACAAATGTGTGTTAGTTGCTCAGTGTCCAATTCTTTGAGACCCCATAGACTGTAACTAGCCAGGCTCCTCTGTCCATGGAATTCTCCAGGCAAGAATACGGAAGTGGATAGCCATTCCCTTCTCCAGGGGATCTTCCAACCCAGGGATCAAACTCAGGTCTCTTGCATTGTGGGTGGATTCTTTTCTGTCTGAGCCACCAGGGAAGCCTAACTATACTCCAGTAACAGTTTTTAAAAATAAAATAAAATTTGTAACATGATATAAGAGAAGTTAAATACAAAATAAATGGATTCTGAAAGTTTAAAACAATCTCTGCCATGTCTTATTGAGGATCTAAGAGCTTTGAAAAATCTTTTTAAAAAGCTAAAACAGTTAGGATTGTCATATACATATACAATGCACACATTTGACAAATTAGCACATTTAGCAGAAAAGCATACAGTGTAGACTAGGCTGGCTACAAGAGAATCAAATGATTTAATGGGATGGGGAGGGAGGTGGGAGAGGGGTTCAGGACGGGGGGGACATATGTACACCTATGGATGATTCATATCGTTGTATGGCAAAAATCACAATATTGTAATTAGCCTCCAATTAAAATAAATAAATAATTATTTTTAAAGTACATAGGGCTTTATAGGTATTGAGGTCAGGTCAAGAGACAAAAGGCTATGGTTTGTGATGAACAGCCTTAAATCCTGTCGGCACATCTCTGAGACTCTATACAACTAATCTTGAAAACTAAATTGGGGCCTTTCATGCATGTGATGGAGAAGGCAATGGCACCCCACTCCAGTACTCTTGCCTGGAAAATCCCATGGATGGAGAAGCCTGGTAGGCTTCAGTCCATGGGGTCGCTGGGAGTCGGACACTACTGAGCGACTTCACTTTCACTTTTCACTGTCATGCATTGGAGAAGGAAATGGCAACCCACTCCAGTATTCTTGCCTGGAGAATCCCAGGGATAGGGGAGCCTGGTGGGCTTCCGTCTATGGGGTCGCACAGTCGGACACGACTGAAGCGACTTAGCAGCAGCAGCATGCATGTGAGATCTGAGCCCAGAGTGCCCTCTTCCCACCCCTGAGATAGAGTTTGGTCTACATTTACCTTTTAAAGGTTACCGTGAGACTCTACCGGTATCCTTGACAGAGACCACCACATTAGAGTAATCATGGATCAGAAATATTTCTGTATCTACACTCTTAGGTAGATGTTGTTAATACGCTCTTTAAGCAACAAACCTTGTTGGGGAACTCAGTGAAGTGTTATAAATTCTATCTCTATTTCATAAGCCTACTTTCTCATTTAGTAAAAAGAGCTACTTTCTAGCTCTAGAAATGGACTCATTTTAATATTCAAATATCCAGGGACAGGCATTTTCATACCATGTCTGATACTATGGTATCAGGATCCAATCATTTCAGCCACCATGTACACTGGCAAGCACAGGTGAAACAGATCCAATAGACTGTCTAATGTAGATGAATGACTGCATATCTGAATAAATAGAAGAGAGAAAGAACAAGAGGTAGAGGCAAATAGACGGCACAGAATAGAGGCAGCAAGCAGTGAACAGTGCATTTGGACCAGAGAGTCAAACTGGGGATAATTCACCCCTGAACCCATCAGTCTTCTGGAGCACAAGGCTCAAAAAACCCATAGTGGACATAAGCAGTGTGATTTGGTAGAAAATGCGATTGATTTAACATCAGAAGATTTGGTTCTAACTAGCAGTGTGACCTAAGATGAGTCACTTAACCTTGACCTGAGCTTCATTTTTAAAATAAAGGCATTAGATTAGATTATCTTTATACTTCCTTCAAGATCTAATATACTGGGATTCCATCTCTCTTTTTCCTGTGTAGCAATTGTAATCAAATCAATGGACAGAAAAGAATCTCAGCAAATTATCAAATTAATGAGGATAAAATGAAATCTGAGATTTAAAAGCACCTCAAAAAGTATTACATGTTTTATGAGAGGTAGGTATTATTATCTCCATTATTGATACAAAGTATCTGATGTAAGAATTCTAAAATAAAAAGCAGTCTAAAGTTTCCGAATATTTAACAGAGATTTCTATTTAAGCAAGTGTCAAATTCGATATGTCCTTATACTTTATTATCTTTTTCAAATGTCTACTCAGAGTTATTTTGAAGCTCCATAATGGAGTAGTAAGTCCTTTATGTTCCTGTTTACCATTTCAATTTGATTGGAAGCATCTCCAGAGTAGGAATCATGTCATCCATCTATGTGTGCATGCTGCATGTTAAGTCACTTCAGTCGTGTTCGACTCTTTGTGACCCTGTGGACTGTAGCCCATGAGGCTCCTCTGTCAATGGGGAGTCTCCAGAATACTGGAGTGGGTTGCCATGCCCTTCTCCAGGGACTCTTCCTGACCCAGGGATCGAATCTGTGTCTCTTACATCTCCTGTACTGGCAAGCGGGTTCTTTACCACTAGTGCCACCCGTATGCAAAGCCAATTTCATGGGAGGAAATATGGACCAAAATTCCTTGGAAACTGTAAAAAGTTATACAGACTCCATATCCTGGTAAACTGTAAAGGGCTCTGTATACTGCCTTGTAAACTAAAGAACAGAAAGAGAAGGAGTAAGTGCTCAATGGACGTTAGATACATTCAACTTATCTGAACCAAAGTATTTGGGTTCAAAAGCTATGCAGAACAAGGGTATTATAGATGTAACAGTGAGTCTACGATGAACCCCTCTTGGGTGTACTGCCAAGAGTTTGCTGAACAAATTTTAAACCGAAAAACAAAAGGAAGAATTTAACCCCATTTCTACAGTTGGGATCCAAGGAATATTAACTTGCCAAAGATGTCTGGAGTAGATAATAATCTGGTATCCCTGATCCTAATAAGAAGTGTAAAGAGAACTCAAGAAAAAAAAATTGTTAATGAAATATTTTTGAAGTAAGAGAAAAACTACATTGCACAATAGATGGCTAAGCAATAGTCATTCTCTAGTTTATCAACTGCTTCATCTGTGTCTCTGAAAATGTCTTGAAATAAAACAACCAGAATATAGTTCATTTATGAGCTCCACATTCTGTAATCTCACATTTTGCCATTATATCAGTATTACAACGATATAAATCTGAATCGTTTGGCTTACCATCAATATAAAATTTTAAAGGAAAAAAAACTGCAACAGCAGGGAGAGTTTGAAAAAGAAAAATAAAACTTTTTTTCTTATTTACACAGACTTGGTCTCCGATCCACTCTTTAAAACAATCTCTGATTATAACATTTGGCTAAATTTATATGAGTTTTTTTTTTATATTATCAGTCTCCTCCCACACTATTTTAAACACTACAAACTTGAATTCCCTCCTACGATATTCTTGCAAATTCTTCTAAGTCCTTTAATTGACAACACTCTTTTTTTCCCCTTCCTATCATTTTTATTTCATAGTCTTGCTATTAATGTTCAAATTACAACATCCTCTAAAAAGAAAAGCAAAATAAAAAGGTACATGACCCTAAAATATCACTATAGACTATTCAGCAGTAAAATTCAACTCATTGAACACTTTCACTAGTAACTGTAATATTTTCCTATTTGCTTTATTGGGCATACTTGGGTGTTCAAAGCACTTTGCTAACAAAATGTCTGTTACAGTTAGACACAGTAAGTTAGCCTGTAATTAGGAGGTATAGGACCTCACCAGGCTTAATTGGGAATACCTGCCTTTGATCTGTTTCTTAGATGAGAGACAGCAACCTGCATTAGGGAAGAAGTTCAAAATGTCAACTGGTAGAATGCACACAATACCTGCGTGATGGCCATCAGTTCATCGTCCACCCCTTCATCATGATGACTTTGTCAACTGTTCATTAGTTTCTCACGCACAAACACTGCAGACAGATATCGAGTCATAATAAATGCCAGTTATTTCAGAATAGGAGGGACAATGTAAATAAGACTTCCAAATCAAAAAAGGAATGTAAAAACTAGAAAATTTTAAATTTTTTTATCTTTTCCTTTTGATAAAGCCTTTTGGATTCTACAACCCCAAAATCTCACTTCAAAAACCTATAACGAAATTGCTTCAGTAACTTATTATTACTAATACTATCCTGCTGATGAGCCTTGTATTAATACTGTTAATCTTTATCTTCTTTACAGCCATGACTACAACCACCACTACCACCAACACCATCATTATCATCAATATCATCATCTTTACAGGACACTCCACTGAAACAAAATCTAAATAAATGGAAATGGTACTTCTAAAACAAATAGATTTAGAGATTATATTCTTTAAAATTATGATATTTACTGGTTTGTGGGAGGGGGGACCTGCTTTTAATAGAAAAATCACCCCAATGGATTTAGTATAGGGTTTAATTTTTTAAAACTTTTAAAATATAACTTTTTAGGAAACATTTATTATTGAAACCTACAATACTAAAATTCCCAATTTAGTCCAATTATCTACAGGTTTACTTAGCTCTGACCTAGGTCCTGTCTACCACCTCATCACTTCATCATAGCAATCTTGCCTACTTGATCAAGGAAAGACAGACAAGCTCTGGACATTTAATGAGCTCTGTCTTGTAAAGTGAGTCTGAAGGACAAAGGGCTGTTGTTATTGGGTGTGTGTGTGCACACATACATACGCTTACAAGTGTTGACTGACAAACATCTAGTGCTTATTTTCAAACTTACAAAGTATTCTCAACTATGCTTACAGAGAAGAAACAAAACATGGAATATTTTAATACATAATTTACTTCTAAATTCCATTTTAACCATGGAATGTGACCTTTGTCATCTGCTATTAATTCCTGCTAACTAGCAAAGCCAAATGTTACTCCGTATTCCGAGGTGACTAATCAGAAACAAAAGCAACACACCCTAAATGCCGGCACAGGAGTGAAAAGAAGCCCAAGGAGCATGGATAATCCAAAACTTCTAAATAACCTAGTGGTGGCCACATGTTAGTAGGCTCTCCGGAACACAGCTCTATTGAATTCTCAGCCTTCAATTAGGGGCTTTAGAAAAAGAGTGTGCATTTCCTCAAAAAGAAGGAGAACAGAAGTCCCTTATTACCTAAAACTAAAGGGAAAAGTCTTTACCTCCATCATGATGGTGTGCCTTCATACGGTTTGAAATCATGACAGTCACCATATGCACTAACTTTTCTGCCAAATTCTCAAAACACCATACATTCTACTTTTTCTGAAAAACCCAAACCAAAAAACATCTGTCTCTCCTTCCAGTGATGAGGCCTAAAACAGGTATTCCCCAGTCATTCCGACACGCCTATTCCATCCATGTTCTGCATTGCTGGCCACACACACCACATAGCCTAAAACAAAATCTGCATCTCTATACATTCAGTTCAACTGAACAAGCACTTCCTAAATGCAGTGGTTAAAAGCAGGTGTTTTAAACCAGAGAGACTCGGGTTCCAAGTGTGACATGACCTTTTATTATAGTGTGAGCTTGGATAATTTATTTAACTTCGTTGTGCCTCACTTTTCTCATTTATAATATGTGAATAATAATCATTGTAAGATTAGATGGAATGATGTCCATAAAGTGCTTACCCTTTAGCTCCTTGATTTCTAGCACAGAGTAATTCTATTCTCTATTGAAGCCTTTGCACCAGTTGGTTTGTTGTTGGGTTTTTTTTATCATATATTTATGCTTAATTACACTTTTTATTCTTTCACTAGTCTGCCTTTTTTTTTTCCATTTCTTCTTTTCCTTATTTTTTCACCCACTCCCAAATCTTGCTCTCCCAGGTGAAAGTGGGAGGAATATGGCAACAATGAGGAAGGTTGGTGGAAATGTTCAAAACTTGAAGAAACAGCCAATTAATTTTCCATTCCTCTTCTCTCCATCCACCACACACACACACATACACACATACACACACTCTCTCTCTCTCATGCACACTGGATACTTCAATTCATTCAAATAAGTGACCAGCATAAGACTGTTTTAGCTACAACACTGGCCTAGATACCAAAGCAACCAAATCTGAGTCACGAATTTTGCATGTACACCTGTCAGCAGCCTTAAACCTTTGGCTCTACCACCTTTCACCTTTAGCAACAAAACCTCAAAATAAGAAAACCAAGTGGGAAAAATCACCTGTCAGCTACCAAGTGAGGCGAAACCATGTTGTGGTTATACAGAGTATTAAAAGCCAAACATAAATATTCAAGAAATTAAATCCCTGGACCTTTATAGATTTCATTTCAGGGCACAGTAATACACAGAAAGACAGCAATATTTTTAATGTAGTTTCTTAGAATGAGAGAGAACAACCAGAGAAAACAATCTGCTAGTCAGAAAAACAGCAGCATCTGATTCTAAAACAATTTCTACTTTGATATACAAAATATATGAATCAATGCAAATACATCTTCTGAAATAGTAGCACAATACAAGATAAACACTTGTAAGACAAATATTGCTAGTGAAAATTTTCATCATGGAAATATTCTGTCCAATAACAAGGAAACAATCTAATTCCTAAAATTAGTATATTTTTTAACTTAATTGAACTATTGTACATTTTAAAAACACCAACTCTAAAAATTGTTTAGTCTGCAAAACAATGAAAGTATAGAATCAGACTTATCTAATTTCCCTCAAAAGTAAAAATGAAAGTGACCTGATCAATTTAATCTGTTTATACCAAAGATTCTGCACAAAAGAAATTTTCTTTGATTTCAGATCACTGAAATAGGGATCATGGGAGTAATTGTTTAAATTATCTCTTTGCTTAGCTTGCCATGAGCATACCTAGTATATTAAAATAACCTGACTCAGAAAACTTTGTCCCCTGTGGTTCCCAGAAGTATTGGACCATAAGTAGTTGTTTTTCTGATAGAAGCATACAAAAGTATCTGTAATAAAACCCATAATAAAAGAATTATTTATAAATTTCATTTTGCATTTCTGTCCATGAGGGTCTTTTACTGAGGATGACGATAATATTGTACAGTGTGGATAAATTAAAGACTTTAACATTTAGGCTGCCCTCCTTATCCCCTTACTTGTTTCGTGATAAAGACTTGGGATCTGTTTTGGCTTTACCTGAGATATTGAGCAAGTCTCTTTATCCCTCTGCTTCTCTCATTTGTACAATTGATAAAATACCTTCTCAACATATACCACAAAGTTGGGAATCTCACAACTCACTTTGAAAAATGTCTACCAGCTAAAGGGGTAGGAGAGCTTTAATAGTCTTGCATGTTCAACAAGAATATATCCTGGGGGCATTTGCCTAGCAAGAACCAACATAAAATCACTGTGCTTGAATTTCTATAGATCAAGGAGTACATTTTCTTTCCTATAGGAATTCTTCAAGAGCCTTCGTTGTACCATGGTATTTCCTTCTTTAATTCATTCCACATTTTGGTAAAAACAGAAGCAACATCAGATTATCTCATAGAAGACATTTGTGTATGGCACATGCTTCTTTTTTTTTTATAGACTTCTTATATGTAGATCTTTTTTCTGCAATGAAATAACAAACTCTGTCTTATATATACCATACATTTTAGTCCCTCATGTAGTTCCTGACATAAGAAGTGCTCAAAAAAATTTATTCACCTGTCAAATATTTATTGAGCACCTACTGCATGGAATACCTTGAGCTCTGCTCAGGAATACAGTGGCCGAAGACAGTCCATAGGCTTTGCTCCGATGGACTTTACAGTCTATAAGGGGCGTGTATCTGTGCTCAGGTGCTCAGTTGTGTCCAACTCTTGTGACCCCATGGATTGCAGCCCAGCAGGCTGCTCTGTCCATGGGATTCTCTAGGCAGGAAAACTGGAGTGGGTTGCCATTTCCTCCTCCAGGGGAATATTCTCCACATAGGGACTGAATCTGTGTCTCCTGCAAGGGGAGACAAAGCATATATTTGTTTAACCTTCATTCATCATTGAGCACTCATTGTAGATCAAGAACAAATAAATACCCAAATATCTTTATGTTTACAATTGTGATCATTCCTCTGAATACGAGAGGCACCAGGAGCTCCTCTATGAGATGCGTTTAGTTATCTCAGCAGGTGTTTATGAATTCAGTCAAGAAGTATTTATTGAGCTCTTATAAGAGTGAGAGCTTTCACAGAAATCTCAGATCCTACATCCCTGAGTCTGTCCAATATCTCCCTTCCACTATCCATGCACCCATGCTTCACCATCCTCCACGTCTTCATGACTGTTGCCTCCATGACCCATTTGTCTGCAATGAAACTGTTTCCAGAACTATAAAAACAAAATTCACATATCCGAGTCATGGAACAAAACCTTGCTTTTAAAAATATGCTTTGGGATTTTTGGTTAATTATGAATGAAGTATGCGTGACTTAGAAATTGGTTTAGTGGCTGATATATATATGGCTGTTGAAAGCCCTTCCGAGGTCTGTTATCAAAAGAAAGTGAAAGTGTTAGCTGTTCAGTCATGTCTGACTATAACCCATGGACTGTAGCCCACCAGGCTCCTCTGTTCATGGGATTTACCAGGCAAGAATACTGAAGTGGGTAGCTATTCCCTTCTCCAGGGGATCTTCCCAACCCAGGGATCAAACCCAGGTCTCCTGCAGTGCAGGCAGATTCTTTACCATGTGAGCCACAAGGGAAGCCCTCTGTTATCAAAGGGGGCAGTGAAAGAAATAACATCCTCTCCAGTTTCTAATGTAAGAGACTGCTTGGGAACCTGATCCACCCAGCTCTCAGATACATCTAGTTCAATGAGGGAGAGGGTGGGCTGAGGGCAGATCCCTACAGATATAAAATATGATTCTAAAGTGAGCTAAACTGCTTCTAATAAGGACCTTCTATTAATAATCCTTCTGGATTTGATGGATCACATCAGTGGGACAAATAAAAAAGATGTTCTTGTGAATTGAGGGTGGGAGTTCTTCCTTCCCAAGAATCAAAAAAGGAGGGACCTAGTCCCACTTTACCTCCCTCTCTGGCTTATTTACTCGTGTTGGAAAGGAGCCTCCAGGGCGTCCAAAACAATTAAAGCGGAGTCTGCTCTCTCAGGAGGGGAGGTCTGTGTGTGAGAGCCGGCAGGCACGGCGAAGCCCTTCCACCAGCCAAGTGCTGGCATGAGGGCTAAGCTGTGACATTATGTGCTAGAGGACAAAATTCACAAACGCAAAGGGGGGAAAAATTTGAATCCTGGCTTCCTTCTTCCTAGTGCAGCCTCGAATCTCTACTTCAAACACCCCCCAACAAATCAAACAAGAAAAGGCAAGCAATAAGCGAAACCCACCACCCAGCAGGCACAGGAAGATGGGCTGGAAGGGTAAGTCGTTTCTTTGAGCTCATCTCACATGCAGCCAGCTGAATATAAATTTCCCTCTATCTCATCAAGCTCTCACTGTTTGGCCTCCTCTGACTGATATTGGCTCATCATACTTAATCTAGGGTGAAATTTCCTCGTCTGAGCTAAATTACTCGCAGCCATCAAGGGAAGCGATATTTATTTTTCGTGGGGCTAATGACCTGTCCCCCAGACCCACCCACTGATGGTTATTTACTGGGGCCCAGATGCTTGAGCTCAAAATGAGTGCTAATGTCAGCAGGTGCCATCCC
Organism: Bubalus kerabau; assembly: GCF_029407905.1. Classification (NCBI taxonomy): domain Eukaryota; kingdom Metazoa; phylum Chordata; class Mammalia; order Artiodactyla; family Bovidae; genus Bubalus; species Bubalus kerabau. Next base: position 97,938,202 of record NC_073630.1, on the reverse strand, counting down.
TCATTCAGCTCAGTGATTGAATTGGAGCGATCCCATTGACATTGACTCTGTGACTTTTAAGGCCATTACCCTCAGCCAGAGATGAACCTCTCATCATGGCTATGACAGTGACAGCTGATTAGCGACAAATTACAAGCAGGAAGGTGCAAAGGCTTTAGTGGGCAGGGCAGGACCAGTAGTAAGGGTGAGAGGTGTGGGGAGAAAGAATAGTAGGGAGAGAGAGATGGAGGGGGAGAGCAGAGAGGAGGCAGAGGAAAAACCTCATACACTCCTCTCCAGTATGTTGTTTAATCAATTCTTAACTATGGCCCCTGAGCATACTTATGTTTTGCATCTATCCGAGTATTATATTTAAACACACAGAAATTCACATGTGTTTAACAGACACTTATGACTCGATGCACAAACCTTGAACAGGCAAGAACGCTTACCTAGGAAACTTAGGTTGTAAAAGAGAATATAGTATTTTAAGAAACAATAATACATAGACTATCCAGGCACGAAGAATCTTTCATTAAACAAAGCAAATAACCATTTCTCTCTTATCTTTCTGTGTATTTGAGATTGCACTGACCAAAAAAAAAAGTTTCCTTTGGAATTTGTTTGTTTAAAAAATGTTTTTATCATCTGTAGCCAGATGGTCTTAGTAGAGTCTCATGTGGATTGCCGCTTGAAGAATATGAATGTAAAGTTCTCAATATTATCTTAAATCAAAGCTAGTTCTAGGAAGCCACTCAGTTCCTCTGACTTTATTTGGTAGAATTTAAATCAAAGCTTTGGGGGGATTTTTAACTTAATTATAAGAATTAAAAGTTAATTCCTGAACATCCTTTAAATTGAAATAGTTTTTGCTGTTTTCTGTTAGGGGGCATGTGGATTGGCTTGGAGTGTTTTGTAGTTAATCACATGATTCCAAAGGCTCCCTGTAACTCAGATGGTAAAGAATCCACCTGCAATGTGGGAGACCTCAGTTCGATCCCTGGGTCGAGAAGATCCCTGGAGAAGGGAATGGCAACCCATTCCGGTATTCTTGCCTGGAGAATTTCATGGACAGAGGAGCCTAGTGGGCTACAGTCCATGGGGTTGCAGAGAGTCAGACACGACTGAGCGAATAACACACACACACAAATAATTCCAAACTTCAATATTCAGGAAGGGAAAGGTTGAGAATTCTAGTTAACTCAAGATTTTGAGAGTCAAAACCTGAAGACTTAAAGAACACCAACAGTTGTCATTTATACTGCACTTAAAAAAATAATAATAAAACATCAACAGAAATGCTGACACTGACGGTTGAGGCCTTGATACTTTTTAGTTAAGTAGCAGTTTAGGCAAACACCTTGCATTCTGGACACTACAGGTAACAACACACTGAGAATGGGATTCTAGCAGCCGCACCAGTGTTCCTGCAGCCTCCACAGCCTCACTGAAGTTAACCCACCAGTAAGAGGGGCAAGACCCAGCACACATCCACTCACCCCCTGGTGCAATGCAAGGCACTGTGAACAAAACCAAGGGAAAAACTGTAGCATGCTCCTGCCTTTTTTTTGGTTTTTTTTAATCAAAGTATAGTTTGATTACAATATTGTATTACTTATTACTATACAGCAAATTGACTCAGTTATACATATATATATATATATATATATATATATTCTTTTTCATATTCCTTTCCATTATGGTCCTTCTACCTCTTGATCTTATTATTAATCTCTCCTCTTTCAACCTGCTTCCTTCCACAACTCCTGTTCTCCTTGATTTCACATACGTTCCCTTGGAAGTATTGAGTTGGCCAGAAAGTTTGTTTGCAGTTTTTTCTGTAACATCTTACAAAAAAAACTTTTTGGCCAATCTAAGACCTTCCACCTGGCTGGGAACTACACCCAACATATTTGGGAGCAAACAAGATAAAATATGCTTTTTGTCAAAATTATAACAAAATATAACACCTCTTACAAAATATCCTATGCCAGGCTGAAGTTGACTAAAATGTCTGCAGAAATGTGAAGAGGGTGTGTAGCCAGCCCCCACCAGCTGGCAGGTGCTAATTTTACATGTCTCTTCCCAGCTCTGTGGTGAGAGAGGTCAGGCTGAAATCCTGAAATCAACCAACATAGGAATATTGATAACATAGAAATCAACAAGGCTATAAACCAAGATTTGTGTATGTGTTTTGTTGTTGTTGTTGCTGGGTTGTTTTTTATTTTAATCCCACCCCTCTAGGTCATTACAGAGCACTGAACTGAGCTCCCTGTGCTATACCACAGGTTCCCACTAGCTTTCTATTTTACACATGACAGTGTACGTATGTGCTAAGTCGCTTCAGTCGAGTCCAACTCTTTGTGACCCTATGGACTGTACCCCACCAGGCTCCTCTGTCCATGTGATTCTCTAGGCAACAATACTGGGGTGTATTTCCTCCTCCAGGAGATCTTCCTGACCCAAGGATCAAACCCACATCCTTGTCTCCTGCACTGGCAGGCAGGTTCTTTACCACTAAGGCCACCTGGGAAGCCAGGTAGTGTATACATGCCAACCTTAATCTGCCAATTCATCCCACCCTCCCCTTTGCCAATAAATCTGTCCTCTACATTTGCATCTCTATTCCCACCCTGGAACTACGTTTATCTGTAGCATTTTTCTAGATTTCACATACATGCATTAATATATGATACTTGTTTTTATCTTTTTTTCTTTTCCCAGAAAGTCGGTTGTTTAACTTTTACCAGCATACACCACAGCATGTTGTCTATTGTTCAGAAACACATTTGATTGCTGGGGTAAGGCCAGCTTCTGGGATGTCCGAGAGGGTAGACAGGGAGAAATATGGCCCTGCCACATGCTTTTCTATCTTCTTGCTGATAAATCTGCATTGTGAGTTTTCACAACAGATATACTTTTGAAGACTGATTGCTAAAGAGCAAGAAGCATACTTCCTGCTAAGTGCTCTTACGTCAGCACCCATAGTGGAGCCAATAAATACTTAATCATCACTGTCTTATGATAAAACATAAAGTTTATTCACAGCAGCTTTTAGTTTATCTCATGATTGAAAGGGGCCCTTCTTACTGTAATTCACATATGCATGCTCAGTCACTCGGTCATGTCTGACTCTGCGACTCCATGGACTGTAGCCCGTCAGCTCCTCTATCCGTGGGATTCTCCAGGCCAGCTTACTAGAGTGGGTAGCCGTTCCCTCCTCCAGGGGATCTTACCAACTCAGGGCTCAAACCTGGGTCTCCTGCATTGCACGAAGATTCTTTACCATCTGAACCACCAGGGAAGCCCTTTTATTGGAATAGGCATGTTCAAAGTATTCAAATGACAAACAATACCTCAGTCATCCACAGGCAATGAAAGAAATTGACCGATAGACTGATATTTTTGAAGCTGCATAAATCAATGAGTTTAGAGATCTTCTGTTCATAGTAAAGCACAGAAAACTTTGAAGCTTTATTCAAACAGTGACTATCACTTTTCATTACTAAAGGCACTAAAAATTATCTTACCCCTACCAGAAACCTACTAGCTCTCCATCTTATCCACTCCTGTGACCTCAGCTGAGAGCTGCATACTCTGGATGGCCCACCTTTCAGACTCCACATCCACCTGCTTACTGCACAGGTCCATTTGCTAATCTCACAGGCACCTCACACTCAGCATGGCCCAGGCGGTACCTACAGTCATCAAAGGCCCCTCCTCCCATGCTCTCTGTCACTGGAACCACCCAGGCACCACCCTAGAAATCATCCCTAATGCCTTCCTAGCCCTTACCCTCAATTCCTGCACCAATGAACAACGGAATCCTATAGATCTACCTTCTAAATCTTCCTGTAGTCCATCCGCTGCTGTAGCCTTGCAGCTATTAATACTATGACAATTCAAAGCACTTTGTCACACCTCACTTTGACTTTGCTACAGCCTGTACCCTGATTTTGCCAGTGTCTGAACTTACATTTCTCCACTTTGCTCTCACAGCAGCCACAGCAATCTCTCTAAAATAAACTCTGGACCAGATCTCTCTCCTGCTCAAAATCCTTCAGCGGCTTCCAGAACCCCAGACATGAGCTTCTTGCTGTCCTTCTCTCAGGGTCACTTCCCAATATCCACCACACCACACTCTATAAACATCCTCAGGTAAGGACAGTGTCCTGTGCTCTCTCTTACCCTTTGGGTTCTCATGCATGTCGCCTCCAATACTCTTACTCCTCTCCCCAAACTTAGCTGACTCCTACTTATCCTGCAAATCCAAGACTGGACAACACTACCTCAAGACAGGAAGCTCTCCTTGACCTCTCAAGGACAGCTGGTTGGGTGTCCCTCCCTCCTTGGTGTCCCAGCAGGGCCCTACAATTCCAGCCCTTCCCACAACAACCTCTGCTGCTGCTGCTAAGTCGCTTCAGTCATGTCCGACTCTGTGCGACCCTATAGACAGCAGCCCATGAGGCTCCCCCGTCCCTGGGATTCTCCAGGCAAGAACACTGGAGTGGGTTGCCATTTCCTTCTCCAATGCATGAAACTGAAAAGTGAAAGTGAAGTCGCTGAGTCTTGTCTGACTCTTAGCGACCCCATGGACTGCGGCCCACCAGGCTCCTACGTCCATGGGATTTTCCAGGCAAGAGTGCTGGAGTGGGGTGCCATTGCCTTCTCCAACAACAACCTCTAATCTCCCTAATTCCCTCACTGCTATATAAAGTCTGTTCACTAGTGTATTGTCTACTCCCTGCATGTGCTGTGCACCTGATGAAGACTTGATAGATTTTCATTGCTTGACCAGATGAACAAAACGGATTAAAATTCACAGTGAATCCTAGTCCTAGTACCTAAGTTGTCAAGACTGGGTAGGGAGAGGGCCATGACTTCAAGACAAAGTGGACCTCAGATCTCAAGAGTCTTTGGGCCTGCCCAGCTCCCCAGATCTTCTCCTCTTCATGTACCTCTGCTGACTTTGATTTCACATTTTCCAAAGCTTTGTCCTCATATTTATCAATACCATGTGAAGCAGGTTTCTCTAGGGGATCCACCAACACAGTGTCTAACCTGCTTACACCTTGATGTGGGTGTTTGGTGTCCTCTGTGTTCTCCCAGAACCTGACTCTGTGCTCAGATATCTCAGCCTCACCTAGATGACTTTTCCGTGTGTGTTAACAGCAACTTGTGATCCTCTAGGCACTGCTCTCCAAAAGGCAAAAAGGTATCCCTGAGTAGTAAGGCAAAAACTGAAAGGCTATTTCAGAGGATCACAGGATCACATAGCTGTTTTGAGCACTGAATATATAAGATTTACTGTCTAAGTCTCCTCCTTCAATGTCTGTGAATCTTATTCTTCTGGTGGGAAGAGAGAAAGAGACTAAGTTCTAAAGAACTAAAAGTGCACCTGATATTTATAACCAAGATAACTGGGACTACAGAGCCAAGGATATGAGCAAAGTAAAATACAGCATGGGAAAGTCAAGGTATTAAAACATGATAAGGAGAATTCAGAGGATCACCAAAATAGAATGGGATCAGAGGCATCTATCCAAGTCAGGATATGGAACCAGAGAAAAATAAAAGCCAAAGAAAGTGTTAAGAAGTCAGAAGGAAGGTGAAGGCACTTTCAAGTTCATACCCTAGAGTGGCCTTGTGTATAAATCACCAGGGAACACTGAGCGTGTGAGCTGAACCAACATAAAGAGACAGAAGCAGCATTCAGACATATG